>NC_088335.1:5665000-6265000 GCF_036884655.1 Musa acuminata AAA Group
TTTGAGATGCTATTAGGCAATTGTCAAGTGATGCAACATTTGATATTGCATGGAATTCATTACTTTCACCTAATTACAATGGTGATATTACACTGTGAGGACTTGCAAATTCTTCTTCAAAGAGTTGTTGAACATACATTATGTTGCTGATTCTTCAATATAAATTATGTTGAGTCCTTCATACTTAGTTGTCTTAAGTTGAAATCCTGGTTACTTATTGGTCTAAAGTTGAAATCTTGGATAGTTATTTGTCTTGCTGGATGCCTCCATAAGCAAGTCGTTCCAAATAAACATTGAGGAGAACTGCAGAAGCTTTAGTTGCATGATCTCTTTGGTGTTTGTCATCTCTCCTTAATAAGCAAGCATTTTACCAAAACTTTTGAACTTATGTAAGCCTTCTCTTATAATAATGTGGCTGCACAATGGGCTTGTGGTGTCCTTCACAAGTGCCCAGCATGCTAAACCTGGTTGGCTATGATGATGTGATGATCTTTGGCTGTAGTCCACTTCATAGTGGCTAGAATAATGAAGGCTTGGTGAAGCAACCTAGGCCAAGGTCCTTAGAGCCTTTTCAGACCCATGGGTGATGGAGTGACTGAAGCCTTTTTAATCCACTTGTAATGAAGTAAAGTTTAAGTCTAGTTTAAGCTTTCTAACTGAGCTGTAATGGTAATACATTCATACTTTTTCAATTTTTTGTTATTTTTGGGTGTATTTTTTACATCATTCTTAGTTCATGTTATGGAGTCCTTGGATTCCAATTTTGTGCTTCTTTGGTACCTAGGAGTCCTAATTCCATTGTAAGTATAGGCTAGGTAGTCTTTGAGGAGGCACCCTAGTGGTTAAAATGATGTGTGAGCAATAAATAAATCTTTTGTTATTAACATCTAGTGCTCATATTCTTAATGTAATACAAATGTAGAAAATTTTCTTTTCAAATGATAGGTTAGACAAATTGTTCAGCTAATAGGAGCTCTATTTGTGAAGTTGTGGAGGTCTCTTTTTATTACCAAAGAAAAAAAGTTCTCTTTCACTGAATTTCTTAGTAGGCTACATTTAGAGATGATTGTAAGCCCTTGATGATTGTTTGTTGCTTGATAATTTTCTTTATGCAAGAAAAAAGTTTTATGAAATTAGTTTCTTCTCTATTGATAGAGTGTGGGCTTTGGTGTCATAGTAAGATTGCTCTTTTATAATCTAGATGATTAGTATTGTGTACTAGTATATTTGATCTTTAGTTGGCAGAAGCCTTGTGTACTAGTATCTTTGCTCTTGATATGTACCATGAGGTGTTATCTTCTTGAAACCCTCATAGGAGGGTCATAGACTATCAATGGTATCTCAGCAAGACAATCAGTTACAATTGTCATGGTGAACCATGCATCAACCACATTTTTTATCAAGAGGCTTGGTAACAAGCTTGCTATGTTAGTGGCTAGTCTAATAGAATTTATTGCAGAGATCACTGACCATGCTTTCGAGGAAGTTCAAGACCGAAATTAGTATAATGCAGTAAGACTGTGGCTTCCATGACATCAGTTTCTTATGCACACACATATATATATATATATACATACACATTACATATATATATATATATATTCATATTAATACATACATATATAAAGACATAGGGGCATGCATGAAAACTTGATTAATTTCTTTATGTATAAAATTAGATTAATTTAAGTCTTTATTCTCTTTCTACTTTCTTGATCTTAAGAGGCATTTTCTTCTCAAATTGGAGAACACCTTGATAACAGTAATATATGCTATCACCATTTCAAATTGTAAATCTTTCGGTCACATCAGTTTAGTGTTGTAAATGCCAATAGCCTGCAATCACCTATGCTAAGAACTATTATGAGCTTGAAAGCTGTGAAAACAATACCAAGGGGCAGTACAATGTCAAAGCAATTTATGCTGGTGAAAAATTATACCAGTAGTCATATGTTGAAGAGTAATGCAGACACGTTGCTTCTATGATATAAAAACGAGCACAGATGTGAAGGAGAAGAAATAGAAGAAGTAGGCCAACAGTTATTTGTGTAAGAGAAAAGTGGAGTCACGAGAACAAGGGAGGTGGATCGAGTTGCAAGTCAGTGGAACCATGTAGAAGAGGGAGCCATAGGAATTGAGATGAAATAGAGGGAATCAGAGAGGAATAGAGAATAGAACCTCATTTGCTGCCTCTTGCATTATTCTCCTAAGCCCCAATTCTGCCCTGAGTTATTGCCAATTTGATAAAAAGTTCTTTCAGCAGGATTTATGCCAGATGATTATTTTACACCCAAGATCCATATACAACATAACTTTGAAGTTTCATTGTCTTTATCTTCACATGCCTAGACCAGCCACATTAGTTGAGCTCATCCTACATGCTGGAAAGCCACATATGTTAATCATACAAGCCTGCTACAGCCTACCACCAAGAACATAGCCAAGGTGGTCACTTTTATGTTATTGTTGATTCTTATGTTGCCTAGGGATTAGTTCCAGTTAGTAGTACTTTTATCCTTATTTGATGCCTTAGAATCTTGTGATCATTTCATGAAATCTTATCTATTATGGAGAGCATCTTCCATTGGGTATAGACATGTCTAAAGATACTCAAGTTCACCAGTTAGATGTCGTGAATCAATTGTGATTAATGGTGTGAGGAGAGATAAAGAAAGAATAAAGAAACCTTTATTGATTTGATTGCTCTGACATTTTTCTCTAGATAGATCAAAATAGGAGGAAGACCCCATATGTATGTATGTATGCATGGCTCTTGCACGTTCCATCACCTAATGCCTAATGTTGGTTCCCTATTGGTGCAATTTGGAGCAGCTCCTTTTTTGTGTTGAGTTGGACACCAAAGTGTGACTCTCCATGATTCACATTGCAGGATGTTCCCATCAATACGGGGTCTAGCGATGGCTAGTATATGCAGCTTTACCTTTGTAAATACAGAGGCGGCTTTTGTGAATCGAATCCTGGTCACTTGGGTTGTTTAGGAGCAACCTTACTATTATACTCGGTCTGCCCTCTCATGATTCATTAATGGATATGCTAAGGTTTGACAAAATAAAACATTTAGATGCATCATATTATTACCATCCATATAATTGATAAAAAAACACAGATGGATGGCACTATCTTATGGATCTAGCTTTATGAATATTTTAATTATTTCTAGAAATTGGTGTGAATTCTAAACTACTTGAGAAGTTGCTTTTAGCATTCACAGGAAAAATAGTTGTGCTTGTAGCAATTTTTTCACTTTTGTAATGGACTTCTCTGTATTCTATGATTAGATGGCTGGACCTGTAGCTCGAGTCAATTTGATACAAAACTTTGGAAAATTTGCACCTGACACAGTTTTATATTTGTACTAGTCTACAATATCATTGTTTTAACATGGAAGGGGCTGGTGCTGAGATCTCGGCAGTCTGCAGTTAATGAATTCAGTGCCTGTTTGCATTTTCGTTCTCTTTATTTGGTTTTCTCCTGCTCTTTCTTTCTGACCAACTAAAACTCTTCATTTCTGTGAACTGCAACTTTTCTTTTCACAGGTTGCTGATACATCAGTTAGATTGGTTGAAATCAAGTTCAACTAGCATGCAGTTGACTGGAGATGTGTTTTCGTTGATGTTCCTCTGGTTTCTAGTCGCCATTGAAGATTATAATGCCAGTTGTATCATTAGCTGGTTGGATTTCCACTCATACTTGTGTGTTTAACAGTTATGGACAAGTTCAAAATGACTACAAGCAACAGGATCCCGTATGTACCAGAACACCTCAAGACGGTGCATAAGATGTCCCAACATTTTGATGGTGACAAAAAACCCAAAGTTCGATTTCTCTTCTACTTATTGTTTCATTGTTCTTGTCATACTTAAAAAGGTTCAAGCAATTTATGCTCTTTCTCATTACTATTAGTTTCATGCTTTGAAACAAGAACAGGAATACAGGTCTCATGTATTTGTGTGAACTCAATGCTGTGACCTTGATTTTTACGTTTACTTGCCTTGTGTTCTACTTTGTGAGGCCTTGTTTTACGCTTTGATAAGGAGAGCAATGTCTGTATTCGATATGCAAAATAATATATTTGGATTTAGTTGTTTGCAAGAAGGCACTTAAAGATCAGACCAAATATAATTTGTGATGCTATGAAAAATGTCCAGTCTTCCGAGTTGGTGAAGCCTGAATAGAAGCTTTGGATTTGTTGCAGAAAGATTATATTGAAATCCAAGTTGAGCTCATAACTCAAATTCTATGATTCAAGATAACAGTTGCCATGCTTAAATATGTTAATTAAGCTCTATAATCCTATCTTACTTAGTACTTAGAGGTTGAATTTTCAAATCTCATTCGATGATTAGAAATATGTTAATTAGCTTATTTGGTTAAGATTTTACTCATCTTTTGATAAAAAAATCGTTTTCACCACTTACTCTTAAAAAAAAAAAGGTTATATGTCGAGAAAAAGAAGGAAAATGATTAAACTATTTAAGATTTCTCCTCACGTTGTGCCATGGAAGTCAACTTTGGCAACCAAGGTTCAAATGAGCTGTTAAGTTGCGACAGGATGGCTAAGCCTGCCTTGTCGTTGACTTTTCTTGGTCTTCCTTATTCCAAGATATTCCCAACTCCGTCCCCACGTTAACCAAGAAATCTTCTTGGTATTTGGTTCCACGTAGCAGTGGTGGGTCCTTTGAAGGTGTCAGAGAATTGCTAAAACCATCCTCACATTCATGCATGCATGTCGAAGCAGTTTGGGCTGCATACGTGGCATTGTCTGATGCAGCAAAGACTGCATCCCCGCAATCCATGCCTTGGGTTCTGTCTATCCTTTGTGTATGTTTGGCGTTCGATAGGATCTGAAATATGATTCTTATTGTGCAGTATTTTCCTTTAATGTAGATTTTTATCTGCAGCTCTTCCATTCTCATCTCACATGATTCCTTCGGAATTAGTTCTCCAAGAACTTGAAAGTCAACTGAGGCTTTCAAAGAAGATTTAGATGCCTATTTAATTCATAGGATAACTCTGGTAACTCCCATGATTCAAGTCTAGCATCAATCTTTCCAGTGCTGCAGTTCTCCAATTGAATCGATAGCAGTTACTAAATATCTTGGAAGAGAGCAACTTCTTGATTGGATTCGTTTTCTTTAGTTCCCGGCATCAACCTCTTTGTGATGGTTTGACCCCAGAAGAGACAACTTGTCATGGTGATGGCAACCATCATCCCCACCCTCCAAATCTATCATGTTTACCCAAGCCCACATCACAAACGTCAATCTAAGGACCAAGTCAGCGCCTCAAGACTTTGAGCAGTAAAAATTTCCCTTCTTTCCTCCTTTTCCTTGAGTGTTTTGATGACATGGTGAATGATGAAACTGAAGTGGAAACGAGGCGCCATTAAAGGTTGTGCAGAAGAAATTTCCGTGTCACCAACGGGGAGCTGAGATGACCTCATCTCTGTTCTTTCCTTGATTCCCCTTCCTGTCTCCTTCCTTCCCCCTTCGTCCTTTTAAGACCCCAAGCCCAAACTCCATCTTTACCCATCCGTCTCTCTTCTGCCAACAAGCCTTCCTCTGTTTTAAACACCCAAATCTTTCTTCCACAAATCCCTGCACAGATTCCTGCTGGAGTAGCGCACAATCGCAAGAACCCATCGAGAAGAAGAGAAAGGTACAATCTTTTTGATCCGCCGCCCGGAAAAAAGTCCTTTCTTTCTCTCTCAGGAATTCATATCGGTTTGGGGCCAAAAGTCTCGTCTTTGCACCCATTACCACCCATGAGCCAGGCGTCCAATCCCCCTCCCAATCGGCCCTCCAAGCCCTCCTCGGTCCTCCCTTACAAGACCCCAGCGTTACGGGACCATTACCGCATCGGCAAGAAGCTCGGGCAGGGGCAGTTCGGCACGACGTACCTCTGCGTCGACAAGAGCGACGGCAAGGACTACGCCTGCAAGTCCATCCCCAAGCGCAAACTCCTCTGCCGCGAGGACTATGAGGACGTGTGGCGCGAGATCCAGATCATGCACCACCTCTCGGAGCACCCCAATGTGGTCAGGATCAAGGGCACCTACGAGGACGCGCTCTTCGTGCACCTGGTCATGGAGCTGTGCGCGGGCGGCGAGCTCTTCGACAGGATCATCCAGAAGGGGCACTACAGCGAGAGGAAGGCGGCGCAGCTGATCAAGACTATCGTCGGAGTCGTGGAAGCGTGTCACTCGCTCGGGGTGATGCATCGTGATCTCAAGCCGGAGAATTTCTTGTTCGCCAGCGCCGGTGAGGATGCGGCGCTCAAAGCTACGGATTTTGGACTCTCCATGTTCTATAAGCCAGGTTAGTTCTTGGTACTCCGCCTTGTTCTTGAAAGAGGAAGGCTTTGACTTTATTCATCTGAAGTTCTTCCGGGCTTATTCTTGTTTATGACATCTTGTGTATCTTTGTTCTTTTATTATGTTGACATCATGTGGTGATCATCTTGTTCATTCAGTAGGTAGAACCTTGTTGATTAGACGGGGTTTGCCTCTTTCTTGAACAGGACAGGGTCATTGACATTCGGCGACCAATTCCAAAAAGCTTCTGCTACTTACCTTATTTTTTTCTTCAAATTTTCTATTCAAAGTTCTTTGTAAGTTCCAAATGGTAGGACTTGTATCTTCATTGTCATTTAACATCCATGTTCTGGTTATTGTTATCATAGGCTTCAGTTCTTTCATGCTTTGCTGGCAGGTAATTCGAGAATTATCATTTGCAAGATTCACATAGTTTGACTGGACTTCTCTTCATATCTCGCAAGAGATAGATATATCTGTCTATTCTATTATAATTATTGTTTGAAAAATAATTCGTAGGACTTGTATGTTCATTGTCATTTAACATCCATGTTCTGGTTATTGATATCATAGGCTTCAATTGTTTTCGTGCTTTGCCGGTCAGTAATTCAAGATTTATCATTTGCGAGATTCACATAGTTTGACCGGACTTTTCTTCATATCTAGCAAGAGATATATCTGTCTATTCTATTATAATTATTGTTTGAAAAATAATTCGTAGGACTTGTATGTTCATTGTCATTTAACATCCATGTTCTGGTTATTGATATCATAGGCTTCAATCGTTTTCATGCTTTGCCGGTCAGTAATTCAAGAATTATCATTTGCGAGATTCACATAGTTTGACCGGACTTCTCTTCATATCTCGCAAGAGAGATATCTGTCTATTCTGTAATAATTACTGTTTGAAAAAAATTTGCTTTGAAAAGATTTGATCAAAGGAATATTTTGTTGTCCTATGTTTTAAAGAGATTCCAAGCCAACTGCTGTCTTCCTACCACTAGTTCCACAAAGAATTAAGTTGCTACTACTGAATTGATGATCAAAGCCCGCTAGATGCTTAAGTAAAATCTTTCGAGTGGTAAAACTTCATTGGAGGAGTTTATTTATTTATTTTTGAATTGTATGATTTCCTAACTACCATGAATGTTTGAGGAAACTCACAATCTTTACTGACCTTTTATGATATTGATAAACTATCACTGTTTTGTTAATGCTTCTTGAGAGTTGTCCTTATCTTGTTTAGCTTGACAAGATATCTCTTTGTTGGTTTGTACTAATTTCATTCATATATCAGAAAGCTTGATAACCCATTGGTCTCATCAAAAGTGAGAAACAAGATAAGATATATGTCGTACTGCTTTAACACTCATTTTTTACTTACACTAAGGAAAATTTTGCAGTTATGAAGAATCTTTATAATGCCACTTATTTCGTTGTCCATGGTTGGAATGAATTTTCTGCTCAATAGAATGCATATGAAAATTCAATGAGACTAGTCTTGTGGATATGATTTCTTTAACATTCATGTCTTTGTTTTGGTTTGGCAGTTTGTACAGGTGATATTTTGTGGAGGCGTTAAACTTGATGAGCCACAGAAGTAGTCCAACTTAGAGTATAAAGAAAACTTTGGTATCACTTTTGTAAATTCAAAAACAACCATAAGTGATCAGCCTCATAGCTGAATATCAAAAACCAAATATTATGTCCTCGAGGTTCATGTCTGATACCAATATCTGATATCCAAATATAAAGTACTAATATGACACTTGGCAAATACTTCTTGTATGTCCGCTCTTGATTAGTACTTAATATCAATCTATGTATGATATATAGAAAAAGTGTTTGATTGAAAAATTTGAGGTTTCATACCAATGTATCGAGGATCAGTTAAGATATAGGGATTATGAAAGTGTACTTATACCAAATCATATCAGTTTGCATTGTTCTTAAATGGTTAGATATACAAAGTACTTGTTGTGCTTTATTTGGAACATCTGTCTATACATAATCAAACTTTCATGGTGTTGCATATTCATTGATCTTCTGTCAGAACAAAACTTTTTGGACAATCTTGAGAGTAAATTCACAATTTTCTCAAGCAACATTATCGTACTATGGGAGTTGACATCTCTAGATCATTTTTTCTATAAATCTAAACAGCACTCAGACAAATAAGTCAAATAAGAGATATTCTTAAGCTGATTCTGTATGAATTTCATAGGTGATATATTTTCCGACGTGGTTGGAAGCCCATATTATGTTGCTCCTGAGGTACTGCATAAACTTTATGGACCAGAAGCAGATGTATGGAGTGCCGGAGTCATTTTATATATTTTGTTAAGTGGAGTGCCACCTTTCTGGGCAGGTATGTTACTGATGTTCAATTTTGGTTTCTACATGCTAATACTGGTTCATTGATTCTGCTCTTTTTATAATTTGTTGTACCTCATTTACTGATATACTTCTTTGTCGCGCTCAGAAACTGAAGCAGGGATATTCAGACAGATTCTAAAGGGTCATCTAGATTTTGAATCTGAACCATGGCCTGGCATTTCTGATAGCGCTAAGGATCTGATACGAAATATGCTTAATAGAGATCCGAGGAAGAGATTTACAGCACATCAGGTTCTTTGTAAGTATTTTGGTCAAGGCATTGTCTTTTAGGAATCAATTCTCCAAAAAGAAAATATCAGATTTTTAGTGACATGAAGTTTTTTCTGCCAGGTCATCCATGGATCGTTGATGATAAAGTTGCACCTGATAGGCCCCTGGATTCTGCAGTGCTATCACGGCTTAAGCAGTTCTCTGCGATGAACAAGCTTAAGAAGATGGCTCTACGGGTAATCTTATTTTGTAATATTCTGTAGGAGATAGGACATTTTTGGTCTTGACATTTAAATGTACTCAATATCTAAGTCTAAGTCACATTTTCATACCTTCACCATACTTGTTATCTAAATGACCAATCCAATTATTTTAATCAATGTCATAGAGTTGCAATTTTTTCAATGTATTAAATTCCTCAACTAAGTAGAAGGTTTTTCCGGAAATATAAGCTATATGTTATGTTGCTTAGAATGGAAGGATTCTAGGTCTTGCTACAGGTGCAAGGATGGGTTGCCAATTAACTTGGTTTGTGTATCTTTGGGGATAGAATTAGTTCATCTTTTGTTGAATCATTTGCTTAGGTCAGTTGCAGTATGTAATTTATTGTACACACAATTGGGTTGATTAGGTGGTAGTAGAGGACCTAAAGCTATGATTCATCGACTTTTTCTTTTACTATTGATTGAGTACTTTTATTGTTTTCAGCTTTTTGAAGGATTTAGAGTGGGAATGTCTTTATTTGTCTGTAGTTGGTTTATATCTATTAAATTGATTGACATATATGATGTTCAAAATTGGATTCCAACTATGGTATGCAACACAATGTTTTCGGATGTAAAAGAATCATGAGCTGGGATGAGATTCTTGAATTAAGGCTTCACAGGAGTAGAGGGTTCCTAATTACTTTGAGTAGGAGATAGTTGAAGTTTCTAGCCATAATGGATAGTGTCTTAGAAGTGCCTCAAGCAAGATTGACACTGCCTTGAGGTTGAAGATGTCAGGTTTGTCCTTTACAGAGTCCACTGATTGGCAGGAACATGGAAAAAAGATAATTGAGGTCTACTGTGTGCAAATCAATTCTTCTAAGGACATGGAATAAGTTTTGAGAAAGTAGAAAATCTTTGAGTGGCAATTGATACTAATTTCTCACTGATTCTTATATTGATTTTATTATATAAAATATAAATAAATACTAATTATGTCTAACCACCTTTAGACAAAGGTTCTCTATATGCCAAGTAAACATTAATTTTCTTGGTCGACGCACAGAAACCGAGGCAAATGCTTCTAGCAAATAGATAAATAGTAAAAGTGCTTTTTCTCTAATATAAATAGGAAATTGTAGATATCTCTTTCCTTATCTCTTATTTTGTGCGAAATAAATTCTCGTTTGCTAAACCAGTTCAACTCATGGGAACATACACAGTGAAGAGGTATAAATTATCATTTCACCTTCATTTCTTTTCAAACTATGTACTCACCTTGTATAGGTGGAAGCAATTTTAGTTTTTGTGTTGCTCTCTTCATTGTCATATTTGTAAATGCCACTTACCTCATGTGTTCCCTTGGAAATTATATGTTTCTCAACAACACACTTTATTTTTCAGGTCATTGCTGAAAGCCTCTCTGAAGAAGAAATTGGTGGTCTGAAGGAGTTGTTCAACATGATCGATACAGACAAAAGTGGAACCATCACATTTGATGAACTGAAAGATGGCTTGAAAAGAGTGGGGTCTGAAATGATGGAATCTGAAATTCAGGCACTTATGGATGCTGTATGCAAAAATCATGATTGACTAATTTTGATGCCATCTACTGGTTTTTCTTCATTGTTAAATGTGGATTTTTAACTTAGGTTACTTTAACTGCTCCAGGCTGATATCGATAAAAGTGGCACGATAGACTATGGTGAATTTCTTGCAGCGACAGTACACATCAATAAGTTGGAGAGAGAAGAGAATCTGATATCAGCGTTCTCGTATTTTGATAAAGATGGAAGTGGTTACATAACTATTGATGAACTATCACAAGCTTGTAGAGAATTTGGCCTTGATGATGTTCACCTTGATGAGATGATAAAAGAAATTGATCAAGACAATGTGAGTCTTTTTCCCTCTCTATTATTTCTGAATTTATTTCATCTTTCGTTAGAATTAGATTTTTGGTATATTCAGTTCCTGTGATGGCTTTTCCAATGTACCAGGACGAGATGTTTCTTGGTTTCTTGCTTAGGTTTTCCATTGATTCTTCCTTTTGTTGGTATAAGCTGACCAATTTGGGGTTGTCCAATACTTGCAGGACGGGCAGATAGATTACAGTGAATTTGCGGCAATGATGAGAAAAGGCAATGGAGGAATTGGAAGAAGGACGATGCGAAACAGCTTCATTTTTAATCCAGCTGACGCCCGCAAGACAGAGGAACGCTAACACATGCATGCGAAACGCTAACTAGGTGGTATATCCTGAGAGCAACTGGTGAACGAGTCTGGAGCAGTGATGCCGTCATTTACTGATGATCTTCCTCGTGTAACTTTTGGAAGAGAATTATATCCATGTTATCGTTGATTTCGTAACTCCTTTGGAGGATCAATTATGAACATTCTGCTGGTAAAATCTTTGAGGGAAGGATTGTTGTTTTTGCTTCATGGATCGTCTTTTGTCAAACAAGAACCTCAGGTGATCACAAACTTATTTTGAATGCATCTGAGTCTAGAGACATTCTTGATGTTTTTTTTCCTAAAATAATATGTTATGATGGATATATTTGTACATCCTCTGCATAATCATTATTAGTATACATTGTTGATCATTAGACAGTAATTTTCCAAATTGTTGTAGTAATTTGACAATATATTGAAATAGTTCTTCTAAATATTTTGAATCAGTGATCATAAATCTCAAAAGCTTTAAGTGAAACGAACCAACATGTTTATAGGTGTTAACATCCTCTCTCGATTTTAGAAGTCCAACTATACGACGCAAAAGCTAGGAAAGATGGACAAATATAAAATTTAAATTCATGATCCACCTTATACCATCAATAATCGCAAACATTTAAATTGTTAGAAAACAATCTAATATATTTATAGGTTTTAGCAAGTCGGTTTTGGCCGTCCAACCATACGACACAAAACCTAAGAAAGATGAACAAATACAAAATTTAAATTCATGATCGACCATATACCATCAATGATCCCAAAAATTTAAATTGTTGGAAAAGAATCCAATATTTTTATAGGTTTTAGCAATCCGATCATATCTTTCACTACATAAAAAAAATTATAATATTATCTAATACATCTTATAATTTAGTATAATATGATCAGTCCTTTTATGATAATTATGCTTCTAAGATTTTGAAACACATCAAGCCATTGCCCCTCAAATCCTTTGTATATATGTTTCAACTATATGCTTCCAAACAAATTTAAATTGGCAAATCCTGAAAACATTACCCCTCAAAATTAAAGATACAACAATAGCTTCAGAAACTTATGGATAAAACCAACAAAGAATCAACTTCATCTTTCTTGCAATGTTTAAGATCACAACATCATACATATGTTTCAGCATTGTACCAACCTTTTCCCTTCCGAGGCAACAGATACTTCTCCTTCTTGAATCTTGTTCTTGTCACTCAGCTCTGATCCCGGAAGGAAGGATCTGAGCTTTTCCCTCAGCAATGGAGATAGCAGATCACAAGAAGTCAGTGGCTCCATCGAATGAACCACTCCTTTCCTCAGCAGCAGACGACACGACGCCGTCACACCCCGAGCAAGCAGCACTCTTCGGTCAACATCATAGTTGTCCACCAACAAGAACAAGAACTCCAGCAGCATATGAGCAATATCAACATACTTGGGCACCGAATTCACCATCAGAAGCATCGCAGGTTCGATGTTCATGATGCTGTCAACCCTGTCGTCGAAGAACAGCCAGTCGTAGAACAATGCGAGCTTCACGTTCGCCTCGAAGTGGTTCCTCCTGCAACACTTCAGAAGCCAACCGATCACTGCCCACCGCGAGATGACATTGGACTGGATGATCTCGTTGGAAGGGTGGTGGGCACAGCAGATGAATCGAACTATGTCGCTTATCACGGTCTCGCTGCCAGGCCAACATAGATGCTTCTTGGCGAACCATGCTTGGTACCTTCTCTGGTTCCCCCACCTCACATAGGTGAGCAGAAACCTCAATTGGCTCTCCATTTCAGGAGGAATCCTCAGCAGGAAATAGTGTGTTGGTGTTCTTATCCGATAGATGTCGGAAAGATCAGAAAATTCTGCAACTCCCAGTTTTTTAGGATCAGACAACAGATCCTTCCACAGATCCTTGAACTCAGAGATGTAGACCAAGTCCTGGAGAAGGCGAACGAGGTCTCTTCCGATCTGCAGACACAAATGGAAACACTGTCTCAGTACCTTGACACAAAAGTCGATCTCCATCCTCTTCAGCTCCTCCAACTTCACGCTGCCCGCTAATCTGTAATGATCTGACAGCAACCGGAGGTAGACGAACAAGGCGCTCGTAAGAACCAACGACTCCTCCAACAACCAATTCCAATTGTCGGACAGCATCTTGAGAAGCTCCGAGCTCAGCCACAAATTCGACTCGGTGAAATCGCCGCCATTGATCTGCCTCAAGAGAGATATCAGCAAAGATTCGATCTTTAGGGCCGACACATTGACAAGCGCGGAGCAGACGTGGAGAAGCTGAGATTTTGGGGAATCGAGAAGCTTGGGGAAGGATTCATTGCAGAGCTTGACGAGGATGGAGGTGAAGAGCTCATAGCCGTCGACGACGATAGCGTGGAGGTGGGTGAGGTGGGTTTTAGTGAGGTGGGGTTCAGTCAGCACGCCGAAAGCGATTGCGCGATTCAATTGGGAGTATTCCGAGGGAGAAGGGATCGTCAGGGGAAATGGGGGTTTCAGTTGGTTCTGGATGAGGAGAAATGCTTCTCCGAGAGAGGCTTCCGTCGAGTTGTTCGCTTCGTGGGCGGCGATTCGAAGCAACTTTCCGGAGTTCATGTGGAATTCATAGCCTAAAATGCGGGAAAAAAGAGCTGATGAAGACGCGATTTTACGTTCAAAATACGATCTTTTGATCGAATTAGAGAAGGAGGAACGGCGTGGAGAAAGATTAGGGATTTCAAATAGGGTTTTAGGGGATCGAGAAGGAGGGTTTAAGGTTGTCGTTAGAGTTCGTATAGCCACGGTTGCAGAAAACAGAGAAGGCGAAGGATTTCCTCCTCGGCTTGCGCCTGGCGGAGAAATACGACGCCTCAGAACCTCGACGGCGCCGGCCACGACGCAGCGACGGTCCCACCGGTGGGTTCTGCCGCCACTCGCCTCGCCAACATCGAATTCACGCCGTTGGCGCGCGCGCCGTCGTCGCGTCGACCGTGCGCAAGGGCAGAGCGAGTCGTGAGAGAGCGAATCGCAGGAGGGAGGGAGGGAGGGAGGCAGGGACGCTTAGGGCACGTACCAGGGCGCTCCATATCGTAACGATGTAAGTTACGACAAGATAACGCGGCCCATCTCCGGAACCGGCGGACGTTACTTAAATCGTGTCTCAGTCAGCTGCTGCGAACACATTCGTCCACAGCGTCCGTCGTTGCTTTTGTCGCGTCTTATATGCTGTGCAATTGTGCCTCGTAGTCCAACTTTAGTCACGGCGAATGAATTTTTCTATTCCTTCTTTTTCGGATTTGGATGGAATTAATTCACTTATATATTATTGTTTTCTTAATACTCAAAGTAGCTTCATGCTTAAATAATTAAAATTATTATGTTTACCACATCGGACTCAAAATCTATGATTAAATCGATTTGGACTGCGCCAAATGTCATGATATATTGACTTATCCCATTATAAGTTTTCGTTTATTATTTATTAGCAGACATAATTAAATCAGATTTTTGTCTTTACCGCGGCAGGTGGGTCCCGGAGGGTCCCACGAACTCCCCTCGAATGGCAGGACAGGTAGCTCCGAGGACGGGCGCGCAGACGGGGCCGGATATGTATTACCATTCAGAAGTTTCGCGAGCCTGCAAATGTCCGTTGTCTCTCTCGTCCCCATACTACAACGGTCAGCGATGGCCGGGCCCCGCCAATATTTAAAGGTGGACCCACTGCACCGATGGCTCCGCTGGTAATTTTTATCATTTCCTCCCGACGTTCTTCCCGTTTAATTTACGCGACCCAACTTTATTTTGAACTCCTCCACATCGTCGTCACCAAAAAATAATAATAATATGAACGTGATCATTAACATTTTTTTGGGGACATTAAGGACAAGTCCATAAACTAACTATATCTGCAAATTAGTCCTTAAATTTTACTTGATTTAAAGAGACTTTGAAACAAAGAAAACTTGTATAGTAAATATGAAGAATCAAGGGATTATTCTGCAAAAGTCGCAAACAGTTTAAATCTAGAGATGAGGGGGTCGAACGGGTGAGTCAAAACGTCGCCTTTCTCCGCCTCCTCTCTTCGATCACTCACCTCACAAGCAACGACCAACATCTAGCTTTTCTGGCCCGTTCCCATCCGGTGGTTCAAACCCTAGTCCGGTTGATCGACAGAAACGATGAGCACCCATGCCGTCCATCCCCCCAAAAGGAACAATCTGCCTTCTCGCCGCGGCCAGCCGGCGGTCAAGAAGTCGGTCCCGTCGGAGAACGGCGGCGTTGCCACTGATTCCTCCTTATCGGTCGCCGCTCCCAACGGGCGGCCGACCAAGCCGACTTCCCCTAAGCAAGCTTCGTGAGAATTTCCGATTCCTTTCCTCGCTTCAAAGTTTCGAAACTTTTTAGGCTCCATGTTGTGATTGCGATATTTGGAATTGGAATAGTGGGGAGAGGACGGTGAAGAAGCTGAGGCCATCGAAAGCTTTGATTATCCCGGAGGGCACGACTGTTTCCGATGCGTGCAGGAGGATGGCCGCGCGCAAGGTGGACGCTGTTCTGTTAACGGATGCGAATGGGCTTCTTTCTGGGATTGTTACAAATAAGGTTATTATCTAAAGGCGGATTTTTTATTATTTTCATTGGCTTTTGTTTTCTGAGTGCGATGGTAAAATGTTAGTGTTTGGCTTTCATTGTGTTTGGATTGCTAGGATATAGCGACGAGGGTTATCTCGGAGGGGTTAAAGCTGGAGCAGACGATTGTGTCGAAGATCATGACTAGGAACCCGGTGTTTATCATGGCAGATACTCCTGTGATGGAGGCGCTGCAGAAGATGGTCCAAGGTTAGCTTGTTCTCGAGTTTTATATCTATTTGCACCTACTTAGTCCCTTGTTCTGGTTGCTCATAGTGCTGGTTTCGTGAGTTGTTTTACTGATAATTTTCTTCTTCTTTTTCTATTGGCTTCTGAGCAAGTGAAAATGCAAAATTTCTTAACCGTTGTCTTATTTGCTCGGAATCTGATGCACTTTGAGCATTATTTAGGAAATATGAATAGAAGGAACAACTGAGCATAAACAATATGAAGTAGGCGGGGTGAATTGAGCAACATATTGCCAACAAATATGCTACTAAATTTCTTCCTCATTAACATAAGTCACAGGTCTTTTTCCACAGTTAACAGTAAAATGCTTAGGTGTCCACTGTCCTTTTGAGTCTTGTTAGGTAAGATATGTTTGAGCCACAGGAAGGTACGTTTTCTTCGTGTGACCATCAATATGTCTAGTTCCTCTGAATCTATATCCTTTTTTGAAGACATACTTGGTGATTCTCCAATTCTTTTTCTTAAATATCACATTTGTCTTTTTATTACAAATTACTTACCCATTTTGGGTTTTTTTATTTAATTTTTACAGGAAAATTTAGGCACCTTCCTGTTGTAGAGAATGGTGAAGTTATTGCGATGTTGGATATCACAAAGTGCCTGTATGATGCCATATCAAGAATGGAAAAGGCTGCAGAGCAAGGCAGTGCAATTGCAGCTGCAGTTGAGGGGGTCGAACGCCAATGGGGAAGCAACTTGTCAGGTTGCATTACTTGTTGGATTTGTAATGTATTATTTCTCTATCGATTAGACCCCTTGTAAAATGTTGTTCTGTGCATCGTGCATGTGCATAGGTTTAACAACCCCACAATGCATGGCATTTAATACATGGGCAAGATTATTGGACAAAAAAAATAATGGATGAAAAAGCAAAGACTTAATAGTGTCCTCAAGACATCAATTTGGATTCATATTGCATTCCACTGTTAAACAGCAAAAGGCAAAGGAAAGGAAAAAAACACTGTTTGATTTACATAATTTTTGCTTATTTAAATGGTCCTATTTTCTTTCTACATTATATATGTGATATGCCTGTTCTTGTGTGCAGCCCCTAATGCTTTTGTTGAAACACTTCGAGAACGGATGTTTAAGCCAACTTTGTCAACTATAGTGATGGAGAATGCTAAGTATGCTGGATTTGTTATGGAAATTTAGCTTGCCTCAAGTATCTTCTATTTTTTTCCCCCAAGGATGCAGTTATTATACAAACTTTCTAACTATCTCAACCTGCAGAGTTGTGGTGGTATCTCCTTCAGATCCTGTCTATGTTGCTACGAAAAAGATGCGTGAGTTTCAGGTTAACTCGGTCATCATTGCGACAGGAAGCAAGATACATGGCATTTTAACGTATAATTTCCATTTGGGTTTGTTTACGATTTTTAATGCTTATTTAAATGATTTCTATTTTTAATTCCTTTTCTTTGAATTGTTATTACTTGATAGTAGTTATAACATCTGCTAAATGCAATATGTTGCAGATCAAAGGATGTGCTCTTGCGAGTAGTTGCCCAAAATCTTTTACCAGAATTGACTCCTGTGGAGAAGGTGTCTATCCTCTAACTCATTCTGAAAAACTTCTATGCTTGTAAAGTATGCTTATTATCAGGATCATAAAAGTATATAGATAACATTTTCTTTTAAATGACTGGTTATATCAGGCATTCATAAGCTATCTTGTCTCTTTTTCTTCTGAGCTGTTGTATATTGTTTTATTCTTCACATGCAGGATCTAACCATGGTTCATCATGGTCATATCTTTATCATGGCTTTACGCATTGTACAGCTGGTTCATGTATTTTCTTCTCTAGAGACAAAGTTATGAAATAGATTTACTGCATGGAGAAACATGGAGTTGCACTATCTTTTGCATTCAATACTCTGTGCATGTGAAACAAACCTGATAAGCCTTTTGCAGGTTGCCAGACAGCCTTGATTAACAAACTCTATGACTTCATTTACAACAAGGATGTTTTCATTGGCCTTGTTGATCTTTCTTCCCTGTTAATGATGTGTTATCATGATAGTTTAAGGTGGTTGCTTTCACTTCAGCCCCATGCATCATAGAAATCTCTTCAATGATCCTGCCCTTTGCAAGTTGCCATATAGCCTCGTTTCCTTCTATTGGAACTTACATAGTTTGTTTATTGCTTCACCTTATAAAGTTGTACTGGTTTGGCAGGTGATATTGATAGGGTAATGTTCATCTTACAGTTGGAGTCCATGCAGCAATTTGTTCAAGGGGTTTTTCTAAGTATTGGTCAGCTAGTTTTGCTTATGATGTATGGTGTAATTGAATTGTAATTCTTGGAATGAAGTACTAGGGTTTCCGGCACACACTACCACCACCATCAACAACAAAAAGCAGCAGTTACCAAGAGATGCTAAGGATAAGACTATTGTGAGGTTTTGAGATATCTTGACTTAAAAACTAGAAAGATCTGACATGGTAAAGTTGGAGAAAAGAGATAGTTGCACAGTCTTTATTGGCTTAAAAAAGCATGATGAGGTTCTTATGTTGATTCCATCATTTGGCAATATTGGGAAAATGAGAGTGTATAGCTCAGAGTAAGTGCATCAGTGCTTAAGGAGAGATATATGCAGAGTATTCTGTAGCCATGTGGAATTCTTAGATTGAAGGAACGTTATTCAAGATTGTTAAGGCCAGTCAATTTATTATGGATCATACCACATAACTTAGTAAAAAAAGAAGTCTAGGGTAGCGAAGTATGCAAAGGTGGATGACTAATCTTATATAAGAAGTTATATAAGAAATGATTATATTCATGATATGTTTGAAGTAGTATTATTGTGGCTAAGATGAATAATTATCTAAAGTTGTTTTTATATATCCATAGAATATCATTAAATGCATCGCAAAGAAATTTGAAATAACTCAGATCAAAATTTTTATATAGCTGAAGATAACAGAAGTTTTGGTCAGAATCTGCAAACTTTTGGCAGAGGTAATGTGAACAAAGCATCAGTGTAGCCAAGCCCCCATATACTACAGGCCAAAAATCCTATGTGTTTCAATCTTATGATAGTAATCATCAATGCTACTGAAGCAATTTCTTCTCATGAGGACTGACACATTTCTATATTTTATTTGTTCTTGTATGATATTTCAAGTTCTTACTGACTTCAGATGCTGCTGAACTTTGCATGGTTTTAGACATGCCTTTTTCATAAGTTTTTGTAATGAGTTGTGATCTGGATGTTCATTTTGAAGGTAATGACTGCAAATCCTAAATGTGTTACTCTAGACACAGCAATTCTTGAAGCGTTGCACATCATGCACGATGGGAAATTCTTGCATCTTCCAGTGCTCGGCAGAGGTAATAAGCCATTTGTTGTCTTGGATGTTAAACCTTTTTGTTTCTGTTATCTGAAACATGTCAGAAACAGATGAACACATTGTTGCCTGTTTGGATGTTCTGCAACTAGCACATGCTGCAATTTCCATGGTGAGAATAATATGTTTTTTCTTTTAGCAATTTGTTTGTTTCCGTATGATTCTGTTGAAATATTTCAATACGTGTTCAGCAATATAAAACGGCTTTTGATTGATCTTTGTATTTTATTGCGCAAGCAATCACACACAACCTTCATTTAGAAATGTCACTGGATATTTGTTTGGGTATTTTTTATCAAAGTGTATCTTGTGATTACTGATGTAGTTTTTTCTATTCTATCAAACTCATGAGAGTTTCTTTGCATTATGCACACGCACTAGTTCAATGAATGAGTTTTGATGGTGTTGATTAAGAACTTCAGTGTGTTGTCTCAATTCATTTCTGTTTATGTCATTACTGTGTGTTGCTGATTATATTATTCATGTTGACTGTCTATTTGAGATTTGCAAAATTTAACCATATAGCTTTTTGGAAGCATCCTACATCTTTAATTACGTTCTCATCAGCTCACTGGCAGGAAAAAGTGATTATCAGTATAATATTTGTTACCTTTAACTTGAACCTCTATTGGTATGTTCTCACATTATCGTAATATTTGAACATGATCCAGATACTTCTTTCAGTCTATTTCCCATTAATTTTTTTACTGGTTATATATATTAACAGAATATGATATAAGACATGTTCCTAAAATATGCAGAATTTATGTGCTGGATTTGACTTCATCTTCCCTTAATGAACTATTGTTTCTTGAAGGTTGAAGGAGATTCTGGAGCTGTAAATGACATGGCAAACACAATGATGCAGAAGTTGTGGTATTCTGCCTGTTCTTTCGAGCCGGCAGATGAGGAATATGATACACACAGGTGTTTTACTGTTTCTTTTCTAGTTATGTTTGTTAACTGCCAAACTTCATCTCTCTTAGCTTTAAGTATGTTATTTGCAGTGAATTGTCAGCACTGATGACATCCGAATATGCTGAAACTGTCAAGTATATGTATCCCCCTCATAGTGGAAACTCATTTGCTTTCAAAATTGAGGATGGAAAAGGACATATACATAGATTTAATTGTGGTTAGTATAACATAAGAATCATTCTTTATGTCAGCACTTATGTTGATTTGATATATGGTCTAGTGTGTAAAAGTCGGAAGCTTTTATGTGGCCTTCTTGTTGCAGGTACTGAGAATTTAGATGAGCTTCTATCTGCTGTAATGCAAAGGATAGGGCTTGATGCTGACACTAACAAACTAAGGCTTTTGGTGAGTTCATGTTTTTTGTATATGTGAGTACAGATCCATGGACGATGCATGCATGTATACATCACATGTATATATGTATTCTACGTATGTAATATATGTATGCATGTACCACTGGGTACGTGCATATGTGTTTGTGTGTGACATTTGTAATGTTGTGTGATTCCTAATTTCAAAATGAGTCTGTCATGCTTTGTGCAGTATGAAGATGACGAAGATGACAAGGTTCTATTAACTACAGATAGTGATCTTGTTGGAGCTGTATATCATGCCAGATTTGCGGGATGGAAGGTGAATTTTCTTTTAACTGCTTTAGTTCAAGTATTTGGTTGTCTACATTTTATATAAATCAGAGAAGGTTTTGATTTTTTTGAGTCAATTATGCCCATTGAGGTTTCAGCTGCAATATCCACCACATACAGAAATGTCTATTTGGACTTGGTTATAGAGTTCCTAGGTGATCCAGCTTAATTCTTCTATTTGACAATTAAAGTTGTTCCACATGGAAATGGACGGAGTTGGCACCTTGCAATGCAGATCGTTCTCATTCATTGACAAGCAAAATATTTTTGAGATTTTGACATAGGCTATAGGGATATTCTTTTGTCTGATATTTCTGAGTAGACCTATTTATCTGTTGATTGAAACAGCTATCATGCTGCAATATTACGACAAAACTGAACATGCATCTGTTAAGAGTCACAAGCCACAAATTAATATTGGCATAGTGTCATTTATAAATAGTGTGGGCAAGTCCTCTGAGCGGACATCTTTTAGAAGGGCCTGAGTATCAAATGCATTTAGTTTGTATTGTTAGCTATTATGTTGGTTCCTTGTGTTGCAATCAGGAATGACATTGTTTGATATTGCTATGCATATGGGTTGTTGGTTGATATCTTATTGCGGTTTCTGTGTGAAGCAACAAGGAAATTTGCAAGTATTATTTGAAGACTAGAGTTAGCTAATACTACTATGTATTTGTACTTTGCTTGTGATCTGTTATTGACAATATTGGTCTGAGACAAAGAGATATGTTAGCTTTAAGTTTGACTAGTGATATTGCACTGACAGAGCCAAATGCCAGGAAAAAATCCATAATATTTGTGTTTCCAACCCTAAATAGTTGGGACCTTGTGACTTTTGTTGTCGTTGTCGCTAATGTCTCTTGTTATTAGGATTTTTCATTAGTTCAATCACACGTTTGTACTTTTGTTGAAGAGATTTCAATTTTTTGCATCTGTAGCTTCTTTTCTGGATTTGGAGTTTCATTTCTTTTCATATGAAGAGTTCCTTTTTATGTCAGCAATACAATTGTTGTGAATTACAACTAAAACCATCTACTACAGCTATTATACTCTTGTGCTGAGCTTACTTTTCTTTTACTTGGATGTGTTTCTAATTTGATGCATCAATTGTGGACTTTACTTATCTGCCATGTGACGACAGTTTTTTTATGTATGCTTATATGTGAATGCAACTTTTGTGTTTTGTATTACAATAATGTATATTAATTTCCTACCTTAAAAAATTAAACAATCAGATTATGGTTCAATTAACCACCATCGAACTATGATGACTTTAGAGGAAGGTGGTTGTCACTAGAAAGTCATTTACAAGAAAGTACATTTTTAGAGTTGAATCATACCTGTAACCTCCCAAGAGCATCTTCGTTATTTTTTTTGTATTGATGAATTTCATGATCGAGGTTATTGAAATGTGGCCTTCTTAATTGTCAGTATATTGTAGTTGGACATTTGGCTATTGATTCATAAGGTTCTAGAACATTTTATCATTAGAACAAAAGCTAAGTCTAGAATGGACTAGTGCAGTTTCCAGATTTTTCCATTATTAGTGTAGTTTCCAGATCTTTAATGCATCATGCTCTAGAATACATCAAATAAGAATGAACTGGGCGTTGAAGAGTGATCTAGTTTCATTCATGATCTCCATATGAATTCACAGACTTCTGGATTTGCAGTGATGCTGTTTTGCTCAAATATTTTGTGGATATAGTATATTTATTATATGGACATACTTGCATTTATCTTAAAACCTTGGTTGCACTGTTAAAATATTACTTTGCTTTAGTAGTAGGGACGGATGACCCTTTGTACATGAGGCCATGAT
Source organism: Musa acuminata AAA Group (assembly GCF_036884655.1). Classification (NCBI taxonomy): domain Eukaryota; kingdom Viridiplantae; phylum Streptophyta; class Magnoliopsida; order Zingiberales; family Musaceae; genus Musa; species Musa acuminata. The sequence continues at coordinate 5,688,033 of NC_088335.1, forward strand.
ACCATAAAATTGTGCAATAAATTATTTAAATACAAGCAGGAAATATTCATCATTTTATCCCTGCCAAAAGGTGTGAAACTTTTGAGATTGGTCCAGATTGTACATTTTTGTTTTTGTACACAAGTAGTGTGAGACTTGGCAGTATGGTTTCCTTCACTTGGACAGGATATTTTTGTTGAATCTCTCGTTAGCCCTCAACTTATTGTTTTCTTCTTTCAGGTTCTAAGGCTGCATATTGATGACTCAGAAACCAAAAAGGAAGATCCAAGATCATCAGATCTCACAGAAGTCTCTAGGAGCAGAGTGACATCTCTTCAGGTGGGAATTTTGGGAGCAACAGTGGCACTGGCAGGCATTGGAATTATGGTTTACTTGAAAAGATCCAGGATGTGACTCAACTGAAGTTTAAAAGAAGCTCCTTCTTAAGTCTAGCAATGACAGAACATGACAGGACACTTGTAAGGCCATAGATCATAGAGATGCATGATGCATCAACCTAAAAAGATGGTTCCATCATAGTTTGATGCCACATTGTATACACTCAGTCATCTGCCATGGGCCAATACTAGAATCCATGGGGATGCTATGGATCAAATGCATGAAATAAGAACATGCTTCCTACTAGAAATATTTGCAGTTTCCTGCAACTTTATTATTTATTTCTTTTTTGGATGCCAAAATCAAGCATGTTGTAAATGCTTCATGTATCTATTTTATCTTCTACATCAGAGTTTCGGTCTCCGCTTTAATATTTTTTAGTACTCCGAATAGTGTCTCTATGTATAATAGACAACTCCAGAAGCATTAAAATCATATGCCACTTTACAATCGACACCAGTTGTGTATGGACAATGTGGAAATTGTAAGTGCTATTATCTCACTGTTCAATGGCTTGTTTTGTTTCCTTTGTCTTGCCGCATCTGATGCAGTTCTTTGTCAGTATTTTTTTTAGCATTTGACAGTTCTTTGCTAATGTTGCAGAACAGTTCCTGCCCCCAATTCATGGCCTATATTGGTGACTTCCTGCCTGTTTATTGATAACTACTTCAAGTATTCATGACCAAACAAAGTGGACTTATATTTTCATACTTCATTGGCACTCTGTTGGATTTGCAGGAATTTAAGCAGCATCGAAATTATGAATTTCATTTTATGCATCTTTCTAGCAGGAGTATTGATAGATGCTCACGGAGATGCTCATGAAGTGGGAAAAGGTATATGAAACTGAATTCAATGAATAAATGGAGGTATGAAACTTGATTGCTTGAGTTTAGGAACTTGTTATAACGTAAGCTAGTTACGAAACAAAGTTGTTTTGCTTTCAAGAACTATGCATTTTGACTTTTGATTTCAATTAGTTGTGCAGTAGTTAAAGAACTCCAACCTTAGGCCATGCAATAATGTTTGTGTGTCTGTCTCTCTCTCATTATGTTGATTTGAAGCCAATAATTGCATCACATGAATCTATGAACTGTAAAAGGTGTCATACTTTTTCTCCACATCAATCAAGGTCCTCATTGTAAGCTCAGTGGCTAACATGTCTAGTGCAAGGACATAAAGCTATGTGTCCTTCCCTTGTGGGTGACCCCTAATGCCATGGAAACTACAGAGACAGGGAAGTCTGAACTGGTGAAAGATCAGTGTCCAAGTCCTCTGCTGGGGGCTATCTATTGGCCTGGTGGTCCTCTGGCACCTACTTTGTTGTGTATAAAATTTGCCGTCCTTACATTGATCTCTCTCAACCATGAGTTAAATTGTCTTGCAATTCTCATCTTCCTTCACTTTTGCTTGGACATACAGTATATATAGGCAGCAAAGTAGTTAAATGTTTGATAGATGTCTATAGATCATTGTTCAGCAATTTTATCTAAGCTTGGAATAGTTAAATTTCCAGAGTCTTGTAACATCTTTGTTTCCTTAACCAAACTTTGCTCCTCTCCACCTCATTTATAGCTGCACTTTGAAATATGTCATGCATATGTTTAAGTTCTCTCAGGGCCTTTTAGCACACACCTACATTGCAATCATGCTCACAAAGCTGCAGGGAGATTGATGATTCCACGAGGAAGATGTGCATTCTAAGCTTAAGGCTTACCCTTGTGAAGTGAGTGGTGGGTGCAAAAGGGAAAGGGATGCCTGAACCACCAACTAGATTAGATGCATTCCAAGCAAAGAACACATCCATTGGTCTTGAAGCTTTGTGCTGCCAACAAGATGAGTTGGGTGGAATAACATATCTCACCCAGTGAAAGAGGTGAGTTGAGGAACTTGGAAGGTGGAGTTGGTAAATCAAGAAACAGCTTACAGACTTCCAACTTTGCTGTCTTAGAATGATCTGAAGAGACTTAAGACCCTTGAGATTTATCATACAAGCACAGGCAATCTTGGCAAAGAACACTTCTCTTTGTCTGCCATTGTAGTAGTCATCAAGCTGGCATCAAAATTGCATCCAAAACATATCTATGTAGATAATAATTTCAGTTATTTTTTCATGTTTCATGATTTTTATTTTAGATATCCTAGATCTTATTCCCTCCCCTCAATTCACAGTGATTTATTATTAATCATATACATCAGATTCCAAAAGATAAAACATCAATGTTATGGTTCTTCTCTTTGTCTTTGTCTTGTTAAGTTCTGGAATTAAATCCTATGATAAGCATTGATAAAGTACTGTCCTCCATCAATACACAAAGTGAATTTAAATGCAATGTTATTGATATATGCATTAACAAAATAAATTAACCAATAGATATTAAAAAATTATCTTAGGTGAATTACACAAGGGATGATGATATCAAGGTAGGGTTCATTCATACTGTCCTTCCTACCTCCTCCCTTAAATATCTTGCCTATATAACTTGCACTAGTAAATGTGATCTTACAATTAGAGGAGGGTAAGGATGAGATAGTGTTTAGGATTTAGGATTTAGGACTTAAAGAAATCTTAATCTTTCAAAGTAATTCATATATTATTAATGCATATTAAAAAAGAGTCCTTGAATAGATTAGCACATAGATGTTTGAACTTAAGGCTATATATAATATGTTCCTCAAGTGATACTCAAATGTTGATGAGTTTGATCCTAAAATGTCATTGTCTTCATTCTCAACATGAAAAATTAGCTCCAAAAGAAACAAAACATTATGTGATCCATAAGCTGAGGCTTTGTTAACCACAATAACCATCTGACATGTACTCCCCTTCACTCTATCCACAATTAATAGCAGTACAAAAGTATACTACATGATCAAGCATAGTCAAACAATCCCTGTTAAGAAAAGTAGAGCATGGCAGGAGAGTCGGCCTCTCCTTCAGCACTAAATCAACCAATATAAAGACAGATGAAGAGATCAAGAGAGAAGGAAACCATGAAAAGCAAGTGTTTTAGATGGAAAACCTCTCTCTCATGTGAAGCCGATACTTAGAACGGCAGAAGGAGAAAGCGCTCGGAGAGGAACAAGAGGCAGTGTGCAACTCCTGCGGCTGAGTTCCGGATGAGGCCGAGAGTCCCAGTGGAACAAGAAAAAATAAAGCTGCATAGTGTCCCCCAGGAGGCGACTTTTGTGCTCCCTCTCACATGCCTTGCCTCAGAGAAGGGTGAGTTTAGGAGCTTAATCTAATAGCGGCGAAGAGTTTGCATGTGTAAATGATCGGAAATTTAAGGAATAATCGGAGCGCCGGTTTCGTGTCCTCTGACATTCCTTTCGTCCGGTACGAATGACGACTTCGCGAGCGTCTTTATGTCTCCGAGGAGTACTTGGATATGTTCCCTCTCGATTATGATTGATGAGAGTATATTGGTTGAGAAGATGAAATTTTGTGATGCTAGACAGGTTCTTCAGGCTTGATTACTACCTCTCTTGTTCTTTGTCGATTTGGTCTTTAGTTGCTTTTGCTTTTATTGTGATTCTGTTCCTTCTAGGGAAGATGCAATCTTGAATAGTTTTGACGTTTCTTGTCGAGCCTTTTTGTCATCGTTACGAAGAAACTTGCAGTTTTGTCGGTGTTTTGGTTGAAGGATGGGTTAACATTTGGTTCTTCTTGGCTGCATTTGCTATTTATTGCGTTTTCCATCTGATTTAGGTTTGATTCTAATCAGTGGAGGAATAAAGGCTTTTTTATTTTGATAAGCGATTCTATGATTCTAATCAGTGAAGTAAATTTTCGGGGTTTTGAGCTACTGCTGAACGGGGGAAGTAGTGATCAGATGCGATAGCAAAGTGTTGTGATTCATTTGACGGTTGACATTGTGGAATGGACCATCGGGGTTGGCTTTTGAGACGCAAATCATCAGAGAAGAGCCCGGACGAGACTGAGAGTCCAGGATCAGCTTCCTCTCATTCTGAAAATTACTCTGATGACCAGGTTAGCATGTTGCCCTCTTTCCATTTATTCCAAGATAATTCTTCAGTTTTGAACTCTGTAGATGATCAAAGGTGCTCGTGGTTTCAAATCTGCTTTTCCAACAGGAAGAAATAGAGCATTTTATGAAGAAGAAGAAGAAGAAGAAGAAGAAGACTGCTTGTCATTGAAAATGTTTACTGCTAACAAAATTATTTAGCTTTTGATATTTAAAAAACAAATACTTCTTTTACAGTTCAGTCGGAGCTTGAGAAGGAGATTATTGAAATATTGATGATTGCTAAGTGTTTGAGCATAAATTTCTTGTAAATGTACCACACCAAAAACAATTCATGAAAATATTTAATGCTTCTTCCTTCATGACTTGATCCACAAAACAAAGGTTAGATTATGTTTCTTGACCAGTGAATAGATAGCTGATCCCCTGATTAATCAAATTATAGATTTGAACTATGTCAGGGTGCGAGACTACATTGTCTTGAATTTTATTTTGCATTATCATGATCTTTTCATAACAAGGTTGCATGTTTTATATGCACATACTTGGTGATGTATTGCATTCTTGGCATTTGTCTTATTGCGGACTGTTATGTTGTCATGGGGTATCTTAGATATGTGAGCTATCCAGACAAGCCAAGAAATTCCTATTATATGACATACTACCCTCAAATGCCAATTGGGAAGAAGATGATTCTATCATCTATGTACACTTATGTGACCTCCTTGTTCTCTCTAGGAGGCATGACCCTGGGAGTCCTAGTCTCCTTGGTGTGGGATGATGTTCCTATATGCATCAGAGGAGATGGAGGATGAGATTTTTGAAAATCAACATGATTCAACTTGAGTGGACATGTAGCATCCTGAAGAACAGACTTGGGCATACCTTAAATTACAAATATGAGATGTGGTTGGTCCATAGGAGCCTAGGAGACCCTTGAGCAGTCATTCGCCACCATTGTTTTTGGGCAGAGAGTCAATTTTGCTATACCCATTGTCATGTTGGGATTCAGCTGGAACAAAATTGATACTTGCAGGACATTAGTAAATGAAGTGTTGAACCACTAATTACTTTCCATATGTACTTGAGCCACCAATTTGTCTTGTCCTTTTTCTTCTTTTTTTTTTGAGATATTTCATTGCTTAATGTTATGTTGCCAAATGTTTCAAAACATTTAAATAAAGAATAAAATAAAGTGAATATTTTGTAAAAGAACATTTTCAAGTGACAAGAAGACATGTGCATGTGCATTAGCAATTGTATGTTCGGTTCTACTGCTAACTAGTGGAGAGGAAAGTGCCACGCTGATCAAATGGAGATTTGACATGGATTTTACCTTTAGTAAGAAGAATATGTAGATATCGATGTCTTACCTCACAGCATGCAAGTTATATTGTTATGAAAGAAATGTGATTTATTCCTATTGGGGTAGGTGGGTGATGTTGGATACACTCTAATATGGGATGAAATTTTATCTTAATAGGAAATCTTGCCTTATCAGACAAGAACACCTATTATCTTGGAACTTATCCGCCTTCTATATAGAGGGTTAGGTGATTGATTTGAGATAACTAGAGCACTTCTTTTCCTATTCTTGATCTCTCCATAATCTGTCCATTTACATATGGGAACTGAGGGGTGGCATTGTGTTTAGCATCTTGTGATAATATTCATCATGCATGAGGTTGTTTTATTTTCTGGTGTTCAGTGCTGCTTGCCTTTATCTGTTTTCCCTCAAAGATGTAGACCATAATAGGGCATGTTGGAGGTTCCTAGGCCACTGCCTATTGTGATAGTCCTAGGTTTCCAATGGCACACCATCATAGAGCTGCGTATGTTGGTCAAATTAGGTCGAAAAGGTGAGTTTTTTCTTCATTACCTATGTAAATATATGTACATTTTCCACTGACCAGATTTATTAACATGTGCACAAGTGCTTCTCAAAGAAACTGATGACTGATGTATAATTATGATTTACTGTACTCTGTTATAAGATGTATAAGCTTCAAAGCAATAATTAGCCCTATTGGTTTTTAAATCAGGAAGCACTGAGGTCTTCTCCGAATGATGCTTCAGTTGACCATGCTCAATCGTCAGAAGTTTCATCCAGTACTTATGATGGTGAAGTTAATCAAACTGTTAAGAGATTGACTGAGAAATTATCAGCTGCTCTTCTGAACATCAGTGCTAAAGAGGATCTTGTCAATCAGCATGCTAAAGTTGCAGAAGATGCTGTTTCGGGTAATTGGTCTCATATGTAGTAATCCCTTGTTAGCGTAATTCTAAGAGCTAGTGTTACAGCTACCATAAGGTTAAGAGAAATGACGTTTTGAACATATATGTATTATGCTTCCTTAAATGAATACCACGTGGTGCAGTTAATACTGATGGATCAAACTGCCTCTTATGGTACAATGGACCAATTTTTATTATTTTTCTTTTTTTAGAATTTTACTGAATATACACATCTTATGCAAGTTATACTACAGACAGTACTTTTAGGGATTTGAGTAACATGGGGAGAACATCTAATTAACCTGTTCGCTAGCGGAATTCTTTTAGCCATCTCACAGATGATAAAAGTTAATAGCTTGCAATTTTCCAATTAAAATACAGCTTGTTTACTTCTTATTTTTCACATTCATTTGTAGTTTTTACTCTGAAATTTGATAGGCTGGGAACAGGCAGAATCTGAGGTTGCAGTCGTAAAGCATCATCTTGAAATTGCACTCCAGAATAACTCTGCCCTTGAAGAAAAAAATAGCCAACTTGACGAGGCCCTCAAGGAATGTGTCAAACAGCTCCATCAATTGAAGGAGGATGGAGAGGAGAAGATATGTGAGTGGGAATCTGAGAAGCGTGAGCTTGAAAAACAACTCGTGGAACTCAAAGCACAGCTTCAAGCTGGAAAGACTGATCATGTAATACTTGATCGTGGACTTCAGACTAGAGTTGAAGCTGTTGAGAAAGAAAATACAGCTCTGAAGATTGAGCTCCGCTCTCAATCTGAAGATCTCCAGGTTTTATTGCTAGAGAGGGAGCTAAGCAACAAAGCAGCAGAAACAGCTAGCAAGCAACACTTAGAGAGCATAAAGAAAGTCACTAAACTTGAAGCTGAATGTCATCGATTGCAGAGTATAAACCGTAGGTTGTCATCAGTAAGCGATCACAAGCCGGTTGCGAGCTCAGTTTGTGTGGGATCTTCCCCTGACAGTCAAGCAGATAGTGGAGAACGTTTGTTTGGTATAGATAGTGAAACGAGCTGCGCAGATTCATGGGCATCTTCTTTAATTGCAGAACTTGATCAGTTCAAGAGTGAGAAAGCAAGATCAAGAAACCTCAACACATCTGTAGAGATTGAGCTTATGGATGATTTCCTTGAGATGGAGAGACTCGTTGCTTTGCCCGAGATCGATCATGAAAATGTTGCCTTTAAGCCAGAAACTCAGTATGACCAAGTTGTTAGAAGAGTCAGCCCCCTAAAAATCAAAAATGAAATTATGAATAAAAAAATAGTTGAATTAGAAGAAAAAGTTGAGTGGCTGGAACATGAGAAAGGAGAATTGGAGATAGCTTTGTCCCAATCACATACTGAGAGATCTTGCAATCTGCTGGCAGCAGCTGAAAATAAAATAGTTGAACTGCAAACAAAGATAGATTTGTCAACAAGTGAAGTCATGGATTTGGAGGGAAAGCGGAAGGAACTGGAGACTGAGTTAGAGTCAGCACACTCAGAAAATGGAAAGCTCTGCGAGAAGGTATCCTTCTTTCAAGAAAGTTTTGAGGCTGAGAGAGTATCGTCTGCTGAATTTAAAGCTAGGATAGAGATTGCTGAGGCTGCTAGACAGGCACTGGACTCTCAGCTCAAGTCAGCTCAGCTAGAAATCAGTAATCTAAAAGAGACAGTTGGACTAATAGAATGCCAGGTCATGGAGGGTAGAGCATTGGCTTCAGCATTGACAGCCAAAAAAGAGGCTTTGGAGGCAAAAGGAAAGGCAATGGCATCTCAGCTTGAGCATGCAAATTCAGAAGTTTGGAGACTACAGGAGAAGGTTGACTTCTGGGAACTGAAAGCTGAGGAGAAGACAAAATTAGCTGCTGAATTTGCCATTCAAGTAGAAGCTGCCGAGGCAGCAAGAAAGAAACTGGAGGTTGATCTCAAGTCAGCACATGAGTTTGCCACCAAAGTGGATGCTGCAGACGCAGCAAAAAAAACACTGGAAATCCAACTTGCATCAGCACATATGGACGTCGTGAAGCTGAGTGGCAATGTGGTCTCGTTGAAAGGAAAAATTGAAGAGGAAAGAGCATCATCTGCAGAATTTGCAGCCAGGTGTCATAAATTGGAGGGTGATTTGTTGAGGATGAAACGAGAAGCTGATTTATGGAGAGTTGCAAAGTCCAACCGGGAAATTAAAATAAAGCAGGTGAACCTTATCATATTTTTTGGTTTTCCTTTTCCCGGTACTCCTTATCAACCTGACGATTCATTTGGTGCTTCGACTCTCTTGATACTATGGTGGCTCAACCTGAATCTACGATCCACTTTTAATAGCATAGCAGAGATCATCGATTTCTTGAGCCAACTAACATCTGCTATGATAATTTAGTAGTTAAATACTGCTTCATATCACTGTTCCACTTATTGTTTTAAAGCAAATGTCACTTGTTGTCGATAGTTAAAGTTTGACCTCATACCTAGTTGACTTTAATATGTTGTATGTGAAGCAGGAGAAAGAACTTGCCATGGCTGCTGGGAAATTGGAAGAATGCCAGAAGACGATCGCTTCCCTGAGCCGACAGTTGAAATCATTGACAACTTTGGATGACTTCATGATTGGAGACGAGAGGCCAGAACATAACATATTCTTGCAACATCCTAGTGGTGACGAAGCCAAAGATTTAGAGATCATAGGCAGCTGTACTGTCTCCAATGGCAGAGAAAGGAGTTCCCGTCAGTCTTCGGCACTCTCTTTTTTCTCTTCTTCGTCCTCAAATTTCTCTGGGTTCATGAGAACATTATCTCGTAGTAGGAGCATCACTCGCTAGAACTCCTAGAAAATAGTATCTTGGAACTTTAGATAATTTTGTTGTTTGATACATCAAATGAATGATTGTTTTTTGGGGCTCGTGGTTACTGGATTTTTTTTTTTCTTCTGATTCAATCAGCAATTAATGGGTTCTTTCTTTTACTTGAACACAGGTTTACCAGCAGACATTGTATTTGGAGAATTTATGTTAAGACATTATATTTGTGTATTACTTCAGATTTGTTACTGTCATTGTATTTGGAGAATTGATGAGTGATCTCTCTTTTCCAGTGGTTCATCAAAACATTGTTTTGGAGCTAATTTATGATCAGTTTAATCCTTCGCACAAATACAAATCCTTGTTGCTCATTTGTTATTTGATTATTGATACGGAGAATATCGACAACCATTCATTATCCAATTTGTGTTCTTCACATACTATCCAAGCTTAAAAGAAAAAGACAAATACTACTCTCTCATCAGTCTGTGCCCACGTGGATATGGTTCAAAATAAGTTGTTAGAGATTATCTCCAATATTGTCACCTACGTCTACAAATGGTTAAGTGAATCTTAAAAATTAAGTACCAGGATCACTTTTTATTATTCATAATTATGCTCACTTAACTCGAGTAATTAATTTGAGCGTTGAAAGGATCGAGTTGGGAAATCTTTTCAACCATAATCCTCGTGTAGGAGAATATGCTAAGTAACCCTACCAACATGATTAAGTAATCATGTTGTGTAAGAACTTGAACTGAATCTATGGCCCAATTTGAGAGTCTCCAATCTGGCCTGAGCCCAATTCACTGTCGCATCCAACATCGATATGGCCTCCTTCTTCACGCCATTACAGCAGATCAATCACAGAGAACCTCGTCACCTCCGCCTCTGACCCTTACTTGCCTCCAGTACTTTTGAACCGTCAGGATCACGTACATTTCTGGGCCCACCTGAAATGAGTGATCTGAACCGTTCAAACTTCAAGGGAGTCGTCCCCGACAGGGTGGCATGCCCTTCGCATCGCCCATTTAATCCGCCAATTCCAACCGCGGGACCCTTCTCACCTTGTTTCCTCCGTCCCTCCCCGCTTCTCTTTTCAGCTCGACTCCACTGGCTCGCTCACTTGCTCTCCGATGGAAGCTTCGGTTATGGCGAGATTCCCCTTGCACTCGCAGCCCCTATTCTCGTCCTCCCCGGCGCTTAGCGCGAGGAGCGCTCCCCCTTTATCAATCTCAAACCCCAGACCTTCCACCTTGGCACTGGGATTGGATATAAAGAACCGCTTCGTGACACGCTGCTCCGTGGACGGCGCGGTCAAGGTGGAAGCGGAGGTTCCCGTCGAGAAAAGTTGGTTCCTTTCTTGTTATTTTGCTTCGAGATCAGTGATTTACGGTTCTTTTTTCCTTTTTTCGTTGCTTAAAGATCTGATTTTTATTGGTTATTTTGAAGGCTTTCCGCCGTTTCCGACTGTCATGGACATCAACCAGATCCGCAACATTCTGCCACATCGGTGAGAATATTCTGCCTCTCGGGTTCTGGTTTGTATTATTGATCTACGTAGGTTTTCTGGGGATTGAACTAACTGTGGGGATTTTAGGTTTCCGTTCTTATTGGTCGATAGAGTGATCGAATACACGCCTGGAGTTACAGCTGTTGGTATCAAGAACGTTACCATTAATGATAACTTCTTCCCTGGACATTTCCCTGAGCGTCCGATAATGCCAGGGGTTCTCATGGTTGAGGTATCTACTTAATCTCAACAATGCATTTTCCCATTTTCCCCTTCTAGTTTATAATTACTGCGAACAAGATGCAGGGAATTTTTTTTTTATCGAAGGATTTGATAGATATTCTCATGTCACATTTTCTTACAGTAAAACCTAGGGGACTGAAAAGATCAGCTGAATAGCACTTAACTGGAGATTTTTCGATGGTAAAGATGGTGAAGCCGTGAAAGCATGATCCTCCATTGGAGGAAATCATTTCTCTCTGATGATGCATATTGTGTGTTTTTCATTGATGAGTTGATATTTTGTTGCTTCCATATTGCAATTTGATAAGACAATATGAGACTACTACTCAATTAAGCATTATTTCTCTCTTTATCCAAGAACTGAGTGTGTCTATCATGTCAGGTCATGATAATCGTTTTTGGAGCTTTCTGTATAACATTCTTTCATCCATATATTACAGGAAAAAGAGAGCATTTTCTTGAGACTCTAGTGCATTTTAACTATAATAGTAGCGCCATGCTAAAGTAACTGAAAGCTACATCTGTTCATGATTAAGATGAAAATTTTATTTCTAATTTCAATCTACTCAAACAGATTATGGTTGTTCCTATAAAATTTGAAATCTCAGCTACATGTTCAAAAGATTTTGTGAGCATTCTTGATTTTGGAGATTCTTGCAGATGAATCTTACAGTAGAAGCCAAACAAGTCGTCACACTTGCAACTTTGCAAAGTATATAGGATGATCTCAGATTTTTTTTGAATCCATACTCTCGACATCAGTGTCAAAAAAATCTGGGCCCAAATTTTATGGGTAGATGACACAAGGAATGGATATGTGCTTGTCATCCACTTGTTGAGGCAAATGAAGCAGAGTAAGCCATAATATATAATACTCAATGAATTGTGCATAGGTGCCATTTTGTTTGCCATTAGCATCAGAAATGGTTTCAAAATTAGAAATCTGTTAGAATAAGAATTGGAATGGCCGTATCTCTTACATGTTTGGGCATGTGTTCTAAAATTGGAATTGGAATAGCCACGTCCATTTAAGTCTGAAAAGAGTGAATTTTTCTCAAGTCATACGTACCTTTTTACCAGATCTCTTCTTTTCTATTCCTGTATTATCTTTGATAGTTTGAGAATAGTTTGCAGTAACATTACTCTTGTTTGTTGCAGCAACTCTAGCAATAGCCTAATATTCATAGGAGACCTAATACATGGAAAGCACCAAACAAATTGCACTAGGGGCCATGAATCTAGGGCCTATGCTAGCTTATATGTTTTCAGCTTAAACCTAGGTAATACTAAAGTCTCCTGTTTGGTATATATTTTCTTAAAACTTCTTGGTACCTTTATGAAGATCTTCATCATAATGTTATCAGCTGTTTAGATTAATATTTGGACCATTTGTAGAGTTTTTTAGTTGTTTTAAGTTTACAATCAATAGTTGTAAGTAGCTCAAGTTGGAGTAACAAACAATCAAATTCCCCATAGGGCAATGTTATATTTAGGGTTGGGTTTCACCTTCTCTCCTAGTCCTCAGATCAACCCCCAAACTCAATTTTTCCATCCTTGAGCTAATTGGGTATGGGAAATGTAATATCCCATTAGTCCCACATCGGAAGTGGGGAATATGTGCGATTAGCTTATAGGGGCCTGATGAGTGTACTACGTTACCTCCCGCTTAAGCATTTTGGTCCGTCGTTGAGGACCAAAATGGAGATATCGGCCAGTTGGCTCATCAGACCCGGGTCGTGACATTTGGTATCAGAGCCGACCTAGCATTAGGGCAGGGTGAGAGGGCTACAGTAGGAAAGGGCTACCCGTGGATGGAGTCAGAGAACTCATCACGGCGTGGAGCCACCACTGAGTTAAACCTCACATGCACTATGCTAGGGTTCGATCTGGGATATGTCTGACCTTGACGAGGACGTCAAGCTAATTGGGTTGGGGATAATGTAATATCCCATTAGTCCCACATCGGAAGTGGGGAATATGTGCGATTAGCTTATAGGGGCCTGATGAGTGTACTACGTTACCTCCCGCTTAAGCATTTTGGTCCGCCGTTGAGGACCAAAATGGAGATATCGGCCAGTTAGCTCATCAGACCCGGGTCGTGACATTTGGTATCAAAGTCGACCTAGCATTAGGGCAGGGTGAGAGGGCTGCAGTAGGAAAGGGCTACCCGTGGATGGAGTCAGAGAACTCATCACGGCGTGGAGCCACCACTGAGTTAAACCTCACATGCACTATCGGCCAGTTGGCTCATCAGACCCGGGTCGTGACATTTGGTATCAGAGCCGACCTAGCATTAGGGCAGGGTGAGAGGGCTACAGTAGGAAAGGGCTACCCGTGGATGGAGTCAGAGAACTCATCACGGCGTGGAGCCACCACTGAGTTAAACCTCACATGCACTATGCTAGGGTTCGATCTGGGATATGTCTGACCTTGACGAGGACGTCAAGCTAATTGGGTTGGGGATAATGTAATATCCCATTAGTCCCACATCGGAAGTGGGGAATATGTGCGATTAGCTTATAGGGGCCTGATGAGTGTACTACGTTACCTCCCGCTTAAGCATTTTGGTCCGCCGTTGAGGACCAAAATGGAGATATCGGCCAGTTAGCTCATCAGACCCGGGTCGTGACATTTGGTATCAAAGTCGACCTAGCATTAGGGCAGGGTGAGAGGGCTGCAGTAGGAAAGGGCTACCCGTGGATGGAGTCAGAGAACTCATCACGGCGTGGAGCCACCACTGAGTTAAACCTCACATGCACTATGCTAGGGTTCGATCTGGGATATGTCTGACCTTGACGAGGACGTCAAGCTAATTGGGTTGGGGATAATGTAATATCCCATTAGTCCCACATCGGAAGTGGGGAATATGTGCGATTAGCTTATAGGGGCCTGATGAGTGTACTACGTTACCTCCCGCTTAAGCATTTTGGTCCGCTGTTGAGAACCAAAATGGAGATATCGGCCAGTTAGCTCATCAGACCCGGGTCGTGACAGGAAATCCCTGCTATTCTCCGCCAGACAAGGTTAGAGGGACAAAGGGGGATGATCTTGGCGGTGCACTTGTAGATTATCATAGCTGTTCAGAGAGGGAGAGGAATAGAGATGGAGGAGCTTGGCAATGCTCTTTATGCCCTTGTGGTGATGTATAGTAGACCATCATACAGATATTCACAGGAGTGCCAACCTTGCGTTGCAGTCACTCTTGGATGAGCCACAAACATTGAAGTGAAAGGAGCAATAAGAGGGTTAGATTTCTAATCCATTCCTGGTTGATGAAGGTCTGTTGGATATGTCCACGAAAATATAAGTTTATCACCCTTCACAGCCTTCCTTTTTCTCTATGGGACAAATCCACCATGTTGTAAGGGAGGGAGGGAGACTAGGAGAAAGGGGAAAGAGAGAGAGCATGGAGGAGATATATTAGATCAAGATTTGAGATAGGGAGAAATAGCAGGTTTTTTAAGAGAGGGTATTAGTGAAGATCAATCTGGATTTTTAAGTGGGATGGGACCGAGGTGGATTTAAATAGGGTCACATCTATTTCAACCAATTCTTACCCTAGTCAAAACAAAGTTTGGGTTTTTTTATCAGCATGGCCCAAACCCTGACTAGTTAGGGAAACACACCCAAATCATAATACCACAAGATATCCAGACATGAGATCTCTTTATTGCATAATAGCTTTCATGTAGCGGTAACTTTTTTAATAATAATGTCAGCATAATGTGGTTATTTGTAAATATGCTATAAACCGGATTGTTCAAATTTTGTTTTCCATGAACTAAATTATCTTTCTAGTTTCTTGTTGCTGTGTGCTTAATGATTTCAGTTTGAGTTGTCGGTTGCATAACCTATTTTACTTGCTTTTAATAACATTAGTCTAAAATCTTATGATATGTAATTCAATTTCTCAATTTTTTGCTGTCATACTTCTTTTTTAACTTCAAAGTTTGTAATAGAAAAAAAAAAAGACCCATTGCTCTAGCTTTTTCTTGTGTAGAGTCCGGGGAGAGTCTTCATACTGCAACTCAGCTTGCTTAGTTTTTAGCACAGCAAAAAAAAAAGGGAAACACATGCACCTTTGAGTTTTTTGATAAACCGTCACCTAATCTCGGTGGATTAAAGAGACTCAAAAATGTTCAATGAGAACATAGCAATAATTGTGTTTTTTTTCCTAGACAATATCTGCAATATCTATGTCCATGTTGGTGATTAACGATAAGCAGTGATGCTATCATGTAGGCAATGGCCCAGGTCGGAGGCCTAGTTATGCTGCAACCGGAAGTTGGTGGCTCTCGGGAAAACTTCTTCTTTGCAGGAATCGACAAAGTGAGATTCCGGAAGCCCGTGATTGCAGGGGACACCTTAATCATGAGAATGACACTGACTAAATTGCAAAAACGTTTTGGAATAGCAAAGATGGAAGGAAAAGCATATGTGGGCGGGAACCTGGTATGTGAAGGTGAGTTTTTGATGGCTACAGGATCTGCAAGCGAGTGATGGTCTCCCAAGGCCAGCACATCTCTTCCCGAGGAGCTATAGATTGTTTCACTGGGGTGTCAAAATCAAATGTTACTGGGAACTCATGCTAGTGTTCTGAATAATTTGGTTTGCGAGGGAAGAGTACATTACGGCATGATCTTAAACTTGATGTTTACCATATGTGAACATTTTGGCAGAATCTTAAGCTTGTTAATTATTATTGTATTTGTCTCAATCACAGTATGAAATTACACTTCCAATATATGAGTGTTGGATCTCAGATCACAAATTCCATGACAATAACAAGAAGATGCAAGTCATGCCAACTAGAAATTTTGAGGCTAATAACTTCATATTTTCTAGGTCATTGTATTTGCATCAACCCTTGCTTGCTCCTCCGTTGTTGATGTCTCTCCTTTTGCTCTCTCTTCCCTTCTCCGTCTTCATCTCTTGCATGCAGCCCAGACCATGCTATGATCTACTATGAAGTAGAACAACCGCACCACCAACAATTATCTTTTCGAGGTTGCAAGTGCATCTTAAGAGTAAATATTTTGTCGTTTGTCCGCAACAATGATCATAATGGGTTCATTCTTAATGTATATGTAAATTTTCATTAATCCCCAGAATATATAATATCAAATATTCTATAGGGATAATTGTTTCCTGCTATAAATGTTTTATATGTTTCTGTCATAGTCATTTCTCTTTGCATTGTCCAATCCAAGCAATAACTTATCAATATCTTTTCCCATGATGTCTATATAATAGGAAAGTTAAACACAATAAATAGGATCATAACTATAAAACTAGCACAGACCATCAAATAACAGGCTATCATTTTCTATATAGCTAATTAATTATTTCCATGATTAGGAATGAGTTATCCATTTAATTTCCCTTTTTGATCGGAAGATGAACTCACCGGTCTCCTCATCGAAGTGTCTCCGCACCTGCCTTGATTGGTGAAATTCCAAATTGATATAATATAAATAATACATAATAAAGTGCTCCCTTTATTCGAGTTAAAAATCAACTTAATTTCGGCATCAATTTTTTTTTCCCAAAATAATGGTCCTTCCACCCATCAATTGACAAGGGCATGAAAAGGCAATGAAATAAATATTAAGCTGTCACATTATATGGAAATAATTGTTCGTATGATCAGGTTTTATTATAGTAATTATGTTGGCATTTCTATTTTAAACGTTTGATATTTCATAGGATGGTTGCCATACTATAATAGATGCAATGTGTACTACCTTCATAATATACAAAATATATATTTATTTATTTTTATCCCTTAGAATGTAAAATTTAAAATAAAAGTATTATTTAAAAAAAACTAAAGTTTTATCAGGTATATATAGTTTTGGGTTATATATATATATATATATATATATATATATATATATATATATATATATATATATATATATATATATATATATATATATATATATATATATATATATATATATATATATATATATGTGTATATATATATATATATATATATATATATATATATGTGTATATATATATATATATATATATATATATATATGTGTATATATATATATATATGTATATATATATATATATGTATATATATATATATACATATATATATATATATATATACATATATATATATATACATATATATATATATACATATATATATATATACATATATATATATATACATATATATATATATACATATATATATATATACATATATATATATATATATATATATATATATATATATATATAATTTTGCTAAAGAACAACATCTATATAACCCAAAGTTCTCAACTATCGAAGTATCCCATTCTTCCATCTCCGAACGAGAGAGAGAGAGAGATAGATGCTGCTGATGATGATGGTATGTGTTCCTGTAATTTAGCCTACGCCTCCCCTCTGTCTTTGTCCCTTACTCAAGTCTTGGTGTCTACAGGGAAGCTTGAGAGCTCTGCGGCATCTGGTAACGTCGCTTCCGCTGCTGCTGCTGCTGCTGCTACTATGTCTCCTCTCTTCGTTTTCCTCGGCCGCTGAGGTTCGTAGCGATCCCTCTGCTCTTCTTCTCCTTCTCCCAGTCTCTCCTCCTGACCTTATACGTATTTCTTTTCGGTGTCTCCGCAACACGAAGCTTGGTGAGACCTGCTTGTTCAACTCGGACTGCGACCCCGGTCTACATTGCGAGACATGCTTGGCCAACGGCAACTTCCGGCTCAGGTGTACGCGGGTCAAGCCCAAGAGTCCCATAGCGGAGGTCCTTAACTCCCTCCTCATCTCTTCCATGTATGCTCCTCCTTCGCCCACGGAGATGTGAGTTCTTCACCTTGTGATGTGACAGGGCGTCGGGCTGCCGTTTAATAAGTACGCTTGGCTGACGACTCACAACTCGTTCGCCCTACTCGGCGCGCCACCGTTAACCGGAAAGCAAAATGTCGCCGAGAAGAACCAGCAGGACTCCGTCACCGAGCAGCTCGAGGTAAACGCCGTTGCCACTTTCCCTTTTCTACTGCTCCTTGAATTCGCTTCAAACATCGAAATGTAGACACTTCTTTGAGGTGCCCAAACTTTATATGCTTCTGCTCAATGAGACGACATTATATGTATATATATTCCAAGACAAACTATTATGAGCTCAAGAAAGCTATGAACTGGTGAAGGAGTCTCAGTGCTCTATGCTGATCTCACCCTGTTTGGCTGTGACGTGATTTCAGCACGGTGTTCGGGGATTGATGCTGGATATGTATGACTATGACTCCGACATCTGGTTGTGCCATTCCTATGAGGGCAAGTGCTTCGACGCCTTGGCCTTCGTGAGTTCCTAATGCCACAGTACTCTATATATGTCTTCCTTCATTTCCTTCGCCTCCTTTTCGCTCATCTTGAGACACACCGCTTGCATGTGCATGCGCAGCAACCTGCCGTCAATGTGCTCGGCGAAATCCGAGACTTTCTTGAAGCGAACCCTTCGGAGATCATAACGATCTTCATCGAAGATTATGTCTCGTCCCCCATGGGTCTTACAAAGGTTTTCAATGCTTCTGGGCTGCTCAAGTACTGGTTCCCGGTCTCAAGCATGCCCAAGAACGGAGAGGACTGGCCTCTGGTCAGCGAGATGATCACCCCAAACCAGCGCCTGGTGGTATTCACCTCCGAAAAAACCAAGGAAGCCTCCGAGGGCATCGCATACCAGTGGAGATACGTGGTAGAGAACCAATGTGAGAAAGCGGAAGCACTGCATGCTCAAGCTTCAACTTCTCAGACCTTCTTCTCTCGACTGCATCCCTGAAGAGTTGTGCTTATGATGTTGCAGATGGAGATGGAGGAATGGAGGACGGCTCATGCCCGAACCGAGCCGAGTCCCTGCCAATGGACACGACGTCAAGATCGCTCGTTCTGATGAACTACTTCCCCTCCATTCCGTACTTTTTCACTGCATGCAAGCACAATTCTGGGCCGCTTGAGAGCATGCTGAATACTTGCTACAGTGCGTCCGCCAATCGCTGGGCTAACTTCATTGCTGTGGACTACTACAGGGTAAGTGCAGCCTGCCATATATGACTCTGGGATCATCTTTTAGTAGTAGCTATCTCGAGGCGATGATTCTGTTCCTCTTTCCAGAGAAGCGATGGAGGTGGAGCCGCCCAAGTTACAGACCTGGCGAATGATCGCATGCTCTCCAGTTGAAGTATGAGTGAGTTATATGAGAGGAGAAGCTATGTTGAAGGTGATGCATTAGGTTCCCACAGCTTTAATGGTGTCCTTGGAAGGAAGGGTGATGATCCATTTGATGTTCCTATCAATGTGTAATAGATTTCTAAATAAATGATATTATTTTATGGAAATATAGAGTCTCCTAAAGGAGGATTGAAATGTCATTAGAAGGTACATGATGCTTTTAAGACCACTTTCACCTAATATAATTACTTCTATCTAATAAAGAAAAAAAACCTCATGCTCTTGAAGATTTCTAAATTTGGCAAAACTTAATGTAGAGAAATATATGGGCGTTTTATTATCTACAGCGCACGCAAATGCCGATGAAGGGATCATCACCGTCCGCTTGACTCGTGTTTCGTCAAGCGCACCCCCTGCCGTTGGATCGGCCGACATTTGATCAGATCCAATGCAGTGGCCTTCCGAACCTTGGCCGGTCAAATTGACCGCAGTCGGCCCACCAGCTGTCAACACGTGCGGAGGGAGCGCGAACACGGTTACCGATGCATTCCTGCCGGTTTGACCGCGGACATGCCCCGGGCCCAACGCATTCTGGTGGTCCTCCCTTCGCCTTCGCACGCGCACGCCTGCTGCCGCCCGACGATTACGCGACACGTCACCCGTGTTTATTCGTGCGTGCGCGCCTCCCCTCCTGACACGCTCGCGCAAGCCGCGCAACGATGTTACGATTGGCTGAAGCGGCTGTGTCCTGTAACGGGGTCGGATAAGGCGTCGGGGGACGAGTCCGTCCCCCGTTTAATCGGCCGAGTCAATTCCTCTACGGCGTCGTCCTCACGGTTCACACTGGCCACAGGCTCTGCTCACCTGTCGGCTGCCCAGATGTTTGACCGCCCCTCGTTTCCCCACCCCCAGTTCCTTTGACTCCCCCATCAGAGCCGTCCATCACTACGAGTGCGATTCCCGTCCTTCGTTGATGAACGATTGTGATGAACGGAAACTGCCGACATTTCACGTCAGTGTGACCCCATCCCACCGTTTGATGCGACACGTAATTAGGAGACGCACGTGCGGAGGCGAAGCATAAGAGCAGTTCGACCCGCACGCCTCCTCTCACCGTGAAGGACGCCTGCGTAAAGCGAGCAAAAGTTTGCGAGCTCCGCTCGATTCGTCGAGGGGACGTGACAGGAAAGCTTGGAAGGAAGGAGGGGATTGAGATTGGCGATGCCGGGGAGCGTGGCGCCGTTGGATCTAGCGGGAGTGACGATACCGCACCACTTCCGGTGCCCCATCTCGCTGGAGCTGATGCGGGATCCGGTGACGGTGTGCACCGGGCAGACGTACGACCGGGCGAGCATCGAGTCGTGGGTGGCGACGGGGAACACCACCTGCCCCGTCACGCGCACCCGGCTCACCGACTTCACCCTCATCCCCAACCACACCCTCCGCCGCCTCATCCAGGACTGGTGCGTCTCCCACCGCTCCCTCGGCGTCGAGCGCATCCCCACCCCCAAGCAGCCGGCGGACGCTCCCCTCGTCCGCTCGCTCCTTGCCTCCGCCGCTGTCGGTAGCGTCGCTTCGCGGCTCGCCGCGCTCCGCCGGCTCTGCGCCCTCGCGCGGGAGTCCGAAAAGAATCGCGCTGTGATATCCACCCACGAGACCCGCTCGGCCCTCCTCGAGATTGCGTTCGAGGGAGGGGAACAACCAGGGTGCTCGGACGCGGACCAGCCAGCCCTGGAGGCCATGGCGGTGCTGTCCATGCTGCCTTTGTCGGAGGCTGAGAGCGCGGTGGTGGCGACTCGGCCGGAGAGGCTTCACCGACTGGGGGAGATTGTGAAGGGACACCCGTCGTCGGAGGCGCGGATCAACGCCGCGGCGGTGATCGAGTCGGTCGCGACGGGGACGCGGTCAGCGGAGACCAGGGCCACGATCGGGGGTATGGACGGGCTGATGGGGGGGCTGGTGGCATTGGTGGAACAACCGGGTAACCCGCGGGCGGTACGGGTGGGGATTCGAGGGCTCCTTGCGATGTGCCTAGCGAAGGAGAACCGAGCCCGGGCTGTAGCGGCCGGTGCGGCCACGGCGGTGGTGAGGAGGATGGGCGAGCTGTCGTCGAGCGATTTGGAGCGAGCGCTGGCAACGGTGGAACTGCTGTGCCGTGGGGAAGGGGGAAGGGAGGCGGTGGTAGCGGGGTGGGGGGGCGGGGCGGCCGCGGTGGCGGCGCTAGTGAGGTTGATGGCGTGGAAGGCATCGGGAAGGGCTGCGGAGCACGCAGCGGGGGCGCTGGTGGCGGTTCTGGGGGGTTCGGAGGCACTGCAGAGGGAGGCGGTGGCTGCCGGTGTGGTGGCTCATCTGCTGCTGATGGTGCAAGGCGGGTGCTCCGACCGGGCCAAGAGGAAGGCGCAGCTCCTCCTTAAGCTCCTCCGCCCAGCCTGGCCCTATCGCGACTTCATTGCCAACTCCGACGACTTCATCCAGGCATTCTAAAAGCTCCCATCTTTAGGAAAGCAGCTCCTCTTCTCTATTCTGACCTGCAAACTTCTTCTCTTTCATTAGCAATTACCAAAAAGAAAAATCTAATTGATTTCCTCCTTTTTCTTTTCTTTTCTTCTGTCAAAAGACAATATCCATCTTTATGTTGGATTCTCTCTTAATCAGAGGGTGAATGGTGTGAGATGGCGCGCTGGGATGTCCACTGTGGAGATAAATTTTGGTGTGTGCTTGGTTTGTGGTTTGTCCTTTGGATTGGGGAGGGTGGTTTTTCCTATGTAAATATGGATTTTGGGTTGAAATGGATGGACATATGACTTGACTATAATTGCATTTCTTTTGCTATCGCAAAATAATTTCTCTGCTGATGTTCTTCATGGTCTCTAATTTCTCACTTATTTCTTATTATTGCTTTTGGAAGTTTTAAGTGCAATCAGAGACAATGAAGACAGTGGAGGAAGAACAAAAGCTGCTCTACTTTGCCTGGCTGATACAGAATGGAATGTCATATGAAGCCCAAGATATGAAGAGTGACAAGTGTGCTTATCATTGAGTGTCTCATCTTTTTTACTGACTGCAGAGCAAGTTGGGTCTTGGTGATATCGGGTTAACCCTTGAAGGTATGCCCTTTACGCTTGGATAAAGATGATGCACTATGCTGGATTTTGGGTAGCTCTTGTATAAAATATTTGCATGATCATTCTGCTTTTTCATGGTGGTTGTAGGAATTACAATCAGTATCAGAAAAGAGCAGAAAAAGTAGAGTAGGCTACAACAGATTCTTGGGGGTTTTGGACCCAGAGTGAGTAGGTTCAACTTCAAAAACACCAGAGTACTTTAAGATATTAATTAGAGAACTTGATTAGAGCAAAAGTTTTGAAAGGAATGGGATCATGGAATAGAATTATGTTGGTGCTTGATGCTTCCTTCCATTGTCTTCTTCCACCATCCTTGAATGCAAAATTGTCTGAGGCATGAAGCCAAAGACCACTGAAGATGGCAAAAGGAGGAAAAGGAAGGGAAGGGGCTCAAGAGACCAAAGAGAAGGAGTGGCATGCTGTAATCGTCTGATCCACAGCTTTGTTGTGGTGGTCATCACATGAAAAAGGATAGGTTGCTCCACTGGGGTCACATGGTTGGAATCCTCTAATGAGTCCAACCCAAGTGGCTGTCACATGAAATGGAGGAGCCTTTGTCCCTTCCTATCCTTTTTCTAGGACATGAAGCTTGTGCAGGTCAAAATATGCATTTCAGAGATGGTCCCAGTGATTCACAAAGGGAAGCCATTTGGGTCCCTGGATCCTTTTGTCTGTGGTCCTAAAGGTATGATGGAACCATTGAAGCAAAGTCAAGGATGGACATATCAAAATCTACATTGTTCTAGGATGAAAGTTGGGAAATATTACTGTATCTAATTTGTTCTTTCTCTGACACATAGAAGTTATTGGAACAAAACTTGACCTCTTAGAGATATGTTTTCCCTAAGTGGCTTTATAATAATTATGTTCAAGTATCGCTTCCTATCTCTCTTGTCCTCAAAATGTGTAATGAAGAGCAGAAAGGTGCTTGTGTTACTGAGAGAGAGCTTTTAGGTGAAATTGGAGAAGAGACTTCTTGCTTGTGAAACAAGGTGGTCATTTTGTTTAATTGCATGGCACTATTCACATGTTGGTATCAGGTTTCTTTTGGTACTTGTCCTTGAGCCATACAAAGTGTGGTAATTTAGCTTGGTTACAACTTCAAGTAGGATTCCTTTAGCTTATAGGATGCATGTCATGGTAGAGAAAGTTCTTAAAGTTTGATCATGGATTCATTGTGTGTTGTTAACCCTATTGCAGTGCAATAAAATGCAATATATATATAATACCCAATGTGAAGTTCTGTGTTTCTCCATTTCTTGTTCTTACACTCTTGTTTTGTGTCTTGCAACTTTGGGATTGCAGGTTATTTTGTCTGTGAGATTAGTTTTGCCCAGGAGCTCTCAACAATAGCAGAAGATGCACTCATGTTTTAGTTTATTTGAATGAGGGGGACACAGTTTGTTTTAGTAGCCTGATTAACAATTTTGCTATTGACATAATTATCGATCCGTAATCATACCTTCTGTGATCAATTCTTAAGGTTATACAAAACTGAGGACTAAGTTTTCTTATATTCACAATTTTCCATTTAGCAAGTAATAGCTTTAGACATTTGTAGTTCTCTTCATGGACATTAAGCATCTGTGTGTGTGTGTGTGTGTGAAGCAAATATGATCACATATTCATCACCTTCTTTTTTTTTTTGTATTGTATTCACACATGCTATATTCTTTTTTTTTTGTAAATAGAGTCAAAATAGCTACATAGAAATCACAGTGATGTTTATATTCAAAATTCGCTATTAAAAATCTTATGAACCGAAAAACAAATGTTGTTGATATGTTACTATTCATTATTGTTCTTGCATGCAAAAAAAAGTTTGGAGCAATTTAATTGACTTGCCCTCTGTATCTAAATAATTGCTTAAAATGACAAATCCATCCATGCATTCATACACAGGAGAATTATTGTTTGATATGATTTTCTTTATATTAATAATATTTATTGTTTTTCTCTACTCCACATTTATTTCACTTTGTTTGTCATACATATAATCCACAACATTTTCCTTGTAAAACAATATCTGCATCTTGTAACTAAATTACAAGGTAGATTATTGTTTTCTTCAGATGGGCATAAATGATTTAGCAAACAAAATCTATATGCCACAGAAGTCTGTCAAAATCATTACAAATTTTATGTGTTCATAGTTTGACTTGAATAATAGATCAACAGAAGCACTCCAAGGATGATCCCAATGACTCACAAAGTTGAGTCACTTGGGTCCATGGATCATTTTCCTTGTTTGTGGTCCTAAGCTGAGATGATGATATCAAATACTACAATATATCTAGCTTGTTTGCTTTGATAAAGAAATGGTGGGCAATCAAATCTTTCTCCGTAGGAACTCGACAAGACCACTTCCATACTCGTGTCAATTCAAAGTCTAGCATAAAGATTGAAATAAAAGTTTGAATGATACATGCGCGACTTCAATTCATATGCTGGATTTGGATGCTGGACTTATAACTTGATAAGATAAGATAAGATGTATTAAAGATAATGATTGGGTACTAATTAAATATTTAAATATTGATATTTATACATATTCAAATCTTTGGATATTGATTTTGATAAAAATAAATATTTAAGATTTTATTTTTAATCCTCCCTCCTCTCATCGCAAAGCTGTAGTATTTTACATATGTTATGAGAAGATAACTCCATCAGTTTCGATGGCCTCATGAGAAGTATGAGAGAGAAGCGAAGAGGGATAACTCTTTGCGGGGATCGGAGATACAGCAGTATCGAGGTATATGATTCGGCATAAGCAAATTGAATAAAGGTATGTGCCTTTTTTTGTCATATCTAAAATAGATTAAATTATAATCTTTAGCATTAATATTTATGCATTATTGATTTATTTATAATTGGTATCAAAGCAATAGGTTAATGATATCTAATTATCTTAAATCATAAAAGAATATTAAATCAACATGTGTAATTAGATCTGTTAATATTTTGAATCATTGTTTTAATCTTGTATTAACATTATTTTTAAATTAATCCAATATTTGATGTATAAGTCTATCCCTTCGTGCTCCTTGCATACTTACGAACTATGTAACATGAGTGAAATGACATTAGAAAACATACTTGTTTAAATCGTGAACTATCGTTAGTAACATGTTGTCATCGAAGGTGCAATGATTGGTCACCAGTCATTAAACTTGTTGGGGTGTGATAACTTGTTGTGTGTGGTGGGGTCATCGTTGTTGTCGGATGCAACAAAGTCAATTGAAAACCTAATATGGTCGCCAACTCGACCATGGGGAACGACTGCTTTAGGCCATAGCGTTGTTGCATGCGATGATACTACGATGAGTGACAACCTACTATGGTTGTTGGTCTTGTTAATGTGCAACGACCCTATTATGGGGGGTGCTGCTATTAGCAATGGCTTGAGTGTCATGAGAGTAAAAGTAGGATAGTTAAAGGTTATTGAATAGCGTTTCAAGACTATTAATAAGTTATTAGCTAACACATTGATGAAAGAGATAATTTTAACTCAATATGATGACACTAGATGAATTAGAGATCATATTCTATATGGTCCATAAAGTTGCAATGCTCAACACCTTGGGCATCAATGTTAATGAATTATTCCTCATGCAATTAATTTTTAATTCACTTTCTTTATAATTTAGGTCATGAAGAAGGATTGCCCAAGATGCAAAGCTTTGTTCAAAATATAAGGTAGAACGTTTAATTTGTATGTTTTGAATCAAACATTATTGAATTTCTTTCTAATACTTAGTAGATAGATTTGGGTGCTTCAACACATATTACTAATAACATGCAATGATTCCTTTTAACTCGGAAGTCAATAAAAAATAAAAATTTCAATGTTATAGGGAATCATCTCAAAATGAAGGTGATAGCAATGACAACTTGCTTGATGGATCTTGAAGATATTTTTTTATGTTTCTTTAATTTCTAAAATTTTAGATTTTATTTTTAAATTAGATGAATTAAGATATATTTTTTCTTTTGATTTTGAAAAACTTAATATATTTTATGATTCAATAAAAGTTAGTTCTAAAATTTTAAGTGATGGTTTATATAGAATTAATTTGAATCCTAAATTTAAGAAAACTTTAACAACCTTACAATTGAATGTTGAAATAAAGCATAGTTTTATTAATAAAAATTTCTTTGTGGTTTAGATATTTGTGTTAGGATCGAGAGCACTAAGAGGGGGGGGGGTGAATTAGTGCAGCGGAAATCTTTCAGCGATTTTAAAAAAAAAACGAAAGCTGCGTTCGTCCGATAAAAACGATTTCGATGTAAAGGCCGATTCTAAGATTACTTAAGATTAAGCGCAGTTTACGTCCAAGCACAGTTTACGTCTAAACGCAATTTGCGTCTAAATACAGTTTGCGTCTAAACGCAGTTTTGCGTCTAAACGCAATTTTACGTCTAAACGTAGTTTTACGTTTAAAAGAAGTTTACGTCTAAAACGCAGTTTTATGTTTAAACACAGTTTGCGCAGTTTACGTTTAAACGCAGTTTTACGTCTAAACGCAGTTTGCGTCTAAACGTAGTTTTACGTCTAAACGCAGTTTTTCGTCTAAACGTAGTTTGCGTCTAAAACAGTTTTAAAGGGATCTAAACTCAGAGACTAGTTCGTAAAAGCGCAGAAAACAGTTTTGCAGAATCAAAACGCAAACGTAAGCTGATCGTACGAAAAACACAGATTTACGTCTGAATGCAAATTCGAAAAGGTCAGCACTTAGAACTTGTTCGTAAAGGCGCAGAGAGCAGTAGTTATGTAGGAGGTTTGCAGTAATGATAAGGTACTCGAAATAAACGCAAACCAGAGATTTAGAGTGGTTCGGTCAGTCTTGACCTACTCCACTTGGCTTCCTCCTCCGACGAGGTCACCGACATCAACTAGCTGCCTTCCTTCAATGGGCGAAGGCCAACTGCCCTTTTACAGTTTCACTCCTTTTGACGGGCTCAGGAGACAACCCTTACAGATCCTTTCTCTCCTCTCTTTACAACTCAAGACTTGAAGAACAGAAAGAGGAGAACTTTTGGACTTTACACAAATTTGAGCTCTTAGAATCACAGAAAAGATCAAGAATTCATTGTGGATCTTTTTCTTTCTGTGCTGAATGGGTGGGGTATTTATAGGCCCCAATCCAGTTCAATTTTGGAGCTCAAAACGATCAAATCCCGGAATTCCGGGATCAGGCGGTTGCACCTCTTGACTGGAGAGGTGGCACCGCCTGGCAGAGTTCGAAGACTGAGCTCAGGCGATTGCACCTCTCTGCCAGAGCTCGAAGACTGAGCTCGATGGTTGCACCGCCTGGCAGAGCTCGAAGACTGAGCTCGGTGGTTGCACCGCCTGGCAGAGCTCGAAGTCTGAGCTCGGTGGTTGCATCACCTGGCAGAGCTCGAAACTGAGCTCAGGCTGATGCACCTCTCTGCCAGAGCTCGAAGACTGAGCTCGGTGGTTGCACCGCCTGGCAGAGCTCGAAGACTGAGCTCAGTGGTTGCACCGCCTGGCAGAGCTCGAAGTCTGAGCTCGGTGGTTGCTCCGCCTAGCAGAGCTCGAAACTTGAGCTCTGGCGGTGCTACCTCTTGACAGAGGAGGTTGCACCGCCCAGTCTCGCTTGGAGACTGAGCTCTGGACGGTTGCACCTCTTGGCTGGGGCGGTTGCACTGCCCAGTCTCGCTGGGAGACTTAGCCTGGGCGGTGCTACCTCCCTGCCTGGGCGGTTGCACCTCCCACAGCAACTTGGGTCCGAATGGGTTGAACCATTCGACCCAATTTGAGTTCTTCAGGGGCCCAATTGCCCCAGGATTAAGCTAATGGGATCACCTCCCATTTCTAACTTAATCAACGTGCTAACTACGATTAAATCTAAGACAATTTCTGCAGCTTTGCTTCGGAACGTCAATCGCTTCTTCCGGCGAGTTTCCGGCGAACTTCCGTCGATCATCCGATGAACCCTCGGTGATGCTTCTGCAGACTTCCGGCAAACTCCTGGATTTTGCGACGATCCACTTGGCGAGTTCCGACGAGCTTCGCTTGGCAAGCTTCCGGACTTCTCGGATCTGTTCTTGCAGAACCTCCGACGACCGTCCGAACTTTCGTCGAACTCTTGAACTCCCATCGTGATCATGATCTTGACTCCGGCGCAACTCCTGCTGCTTGTCTAACTTTTATCGTAGTTAATCCTGCGCATTTATCTCAACACATAGATTAGACAACAAATGACAATTGACTTAATCATCAAAATCCGAGATTCAACAATCTCCCCCTTTTTGATGATGACAATCAATTGATAATGGAGTTATCCTTAACTCCCCCTATCTATATGCTTTAGTTGAGATAAGTCAACCTTGAATTCAAGACCTAAGAATTCAAGTGACGTATTGATAAGTTAGATCAGTTAAACTTATCAATACTCCCATCATGATGTATCTCTTCAGGAATGATGTCAAAGCTTGACATGCATCATCAAGTTTGTATGATTGTGTTTGTAACTATTCATCATGTAATTGAACATTATCATTTAAAGCTGCGAAGGACTATTACATGATGCACACATATTATCATTCTAGCAAGTTTGCATTTACTTCACAAGATAGGATATCAACTTAAGACATAATGCAAACTATAGCACACGTTCATATATCTCTTGATGATGCAAGGATGGTATAACCTTCATATATCTCTTGATGATGCAAGGATGGTATAACCATAACATTGTTTATAGCATCACTCAAGTATTTGTAACTATGACATAGACATGATCATGGCAGTGTTTATCAATTCATATGTTTCTCCCCCTTTGTCATCAACAAAAAACATGGTAATTGTGATATGAGGAAAACAATATTAGCAAGCTTATAGAGGAATTTTACATAGATTACTTTGAAAACTTCTTCCCCCTTTTTTGTTATAATCCATTTTACCCGCAAAGATATTACAGGATGAAATACATACACAGGAATCACTTTATCAGATTTATTTCAGAAACTTATTTTTCATGAAAGTGTACGAATAAATCTGTTTTATATCATTCGAATAAATAAGATTCATTTGAACAAGATTTTGTTACAGATATAAATATGGCAATCAAGTGATCTGATCATTCAATATAGTCCGAAAAATAATTTTAACAAATTCATCTATTCGGACACATCAACATTCCTAATTCTCTTTTAATGAAATCAAATTGTTCTTCACTTAGTGGTTTTGTAAAGATGTCAGCTAGTTGATGTTTCGTATCAATGAATTCTATGATTACATCATGATTCGTAACATGATCTCGTATAAAGTGATGTCTGATATCAATATGTTTTGTTCTCGAGTGTTGTATATGGTTTTTTGTTAGGCATATTGCACTTGTGTTATCACATTTAATGGGAATGTTTTTGAGATGAACTTTATAATCTTCTAAGGTATTTTTCATCCAAACAACTTGTGCACGGCATGCACTTGCTGCAATATATTCAGCTTCGGTTGTTGATAGTGCAACCAAGTTTTGTTTCTTAGATGTCCAGGAAACAAGGGCATGTCCTAAGAATTGACATGTTCCTGATGTGCTTTTTCTATCTAATCTACAACCAGCGAAGTCTGCATCAGCATAAGCAGTTAACTCAAACTTCTCTGATTTTGGGTACCATAATCCTAGATTTGTGGTACCATTAAGATACCTGAGTATTCTTTTAACTGCTTTGAGATGAGATATCTTAGGGTTTGATTGAAATCTAGCACAAAGTCCTATACTAAACATTATGTCTGGTCTAGTTGCAGTGAGGTAAAGTAAACTTCCTATCATACCCCTATAGGTTTTTTGATCGAAGCTTTCTCCACTTTCATCAATTTCTAACTTAGTGGAGGTGCTCATAGGAGTGTAAATAGCTTTTGAGTTATTCATATTAAACTTTTTAGTAAACTCATAGCATATTTACTTTGGCTAATAAAGATGTCATTGCTTAGTTGTTTGATTTGTAGACCTAAGAAGAATGTTAATTCTCCCATTAGACTCATTTCGAATTCACGACTCATAGTTTTAGCAAAGGATTCACAAAGAGATTCATTCGTAGAACCAAAGATAATATCATCAACATAAATTTGAACAATGAGAAAATTATTTTCAAAGTCTTTGATGAATAATGTAGTATCAACCTTGCCTTTTATGAAATTATTTTCAATAAGAAAGGAACTAAGTCTCTCATACCACGCCCTTGGGGCTTGTTTTAAGCCATAGAGAGCTTTAGTTAATCTAAACACATGATTAGGGAGGCTATTATTTTCAAATCCAGGTGGTTGTTCAACGTAAACTTCTTCGGAAATAAAGCCATTTAGAAAAGCGCTTTTAACATCCATTTGAAATAACTTAAAATTATTGTAACTAGCGTAGGCAATGAGCATCCTTATGGCTTCCAATCGAGCCACAGGTGCGAAGGTTTCTTCGTAATCGATACCTTCTTCTTGGTTGAAACTTTTGGCCACTAGTCTAGCCTTGTTTCTAACCACAATACCATTTTCATCTTGCTTGTTTCTAAAGACCCATTTAGTACCAATAACTAAATGGTCATTCGGCCTAGGAACAAGCGTCCACACCTCATTTCTCTCAAATTGATTCAATTCATCTTGCATTGCGATAATCCATGAATCATCTTTCATGGCTTCGTCAACACATTTGGGTTCAATTTGCAAGAGAAAGGTGGCGTTGCCACAAAAATTCTTAAAAGAGGATCGTGTTTGAACCCCCTTTGATGTGTCTCCTAAGATTAGCTCCTTAGGATGAGCATCTACATACTTCCAATCCTTGGGTAAGGAAGTGGATGCATCCAAGTTGCTAGTTGGAGACGGGGTTTCGTTTAAATTCAAAGAATCAAAGTTAACATCATCATCATGATCATTCTTCTTAATTTCGGAAATCTCATTGAAAACAACATGGATGGATTCTTCAATAATTAATGTTCTTTTATTGAAAATACGAAAAGCTTTAGAAACCGAAGAATAACCAAGAAAGATTCCTTCATCAGATTTAGCATCGAATTTTCCTAAGTTATCCTTTTCATTCAAGATAAAACACTTACACCCAAAGACTTTAAAATATGAGACATTGGGTTTTTTGTTATTCCATAACTCATAAGGAGTTTTGGAGAGTAAGGGTCTTACTAGAACTCTATTCAAAATATAGCAAGCAGTGTTTACAGCTTCGGCCCAAAAATATTTGGGTAGGCCATGTTCATTCAACATGGTTCTTGCCATTTCTTGTAAATTTCGATTTTTTCTTTCTACTACCCCATTTTGTTGAGGATTTCTTGGAGTAGAGAAATTATGGTTGTATCCATTGAGTTCACAGAATTCTTTGAAATCATGGTTTTGAAATTCTCCACCATGATCACTTCTAATTGACGAAATCATAGATTCCTTCTCATTTTGAACAAGTTTACAAAACTTGGTAAAATATCTAAAGCATTCATTTTTCTGTTTTAAGAAGTAGGTCCATGTATATCTGTTGTAGTCATCAACAATGACAAAGGCGTATTTGCTACCTCCTAGACTCGATGTAGAGATTGGTCCGAACAAGTCCATATGGATCAATTGTAAGGGCCTAGAGGTGCTTATTTGATTCTTAACTTTGAAACTACCCTTAATTTGTTTACCTAATTGGCAAGCATCACATACATTGTCTTTGATGAACTTGATATGAGGAATTCCTCTTACAAGTTCTCTAGATGATACTTGAGTGATTAGTTTCATGCTAGCATGACCTAATCTTCTATGCCATAGCCAAGCATCCTCATTCATAACCGCAAAACATATTTCATCACATAAGTCATTGATGTCAATAGTGTATACGTTGTTTTGTTTTAATGCAATCATAGACATATTTTTATGTGGTTTTTCAATGATGCAAGCATTAGATTCGAATTTGACAGTATATCCTTTATCACATAATTGACTAATACTCAAGAGGTTATGTTTTAAACCATCAACTAACAGAACATCTTCAACAAAAAGGTTGGATTTGTTACCTATGGTTCCTTTGCCAATGATTTTACCCTTGTTGTTGTCTCCGAAGGTGACATAGCCTTCGTCTATGCTAGTGAGCTTAGAGAAATGAGATGGATCTCCGGTCATATGCCTTGAGCATCCACTATCAAGATACCATCTCTTGCTCCTAGCTTGCGATGGTGTGGGTTTCTACAAGAAAGGATGATTTTTAGGTACCCATTTGCTTTTGGGTGCCTCACAAATAGATCTACATTGTTTATCATGTTGCATGGAGTTTATTATGGTTCCTTTAGGAACCCAAATCAATTTGTTTAGACTTATTTTCTTGAATGGACAACAATGTGTCTTGTGTCCGAATTTACAACAGAAGTTACATTTGTCTTGATGTCGAATATGTAAGATGGGGCCTTTTATGAAGGTGGTTGGATTTTGGTGAGGACTTCTCACGAATCCAATACCACTTCTTTTGGGAACGTGACCCTTGTTTGTAAGGATCATGTTCAATGACTTGCTACCAACCTCGAATTTCTTCAAGGTGTCCTTAAGTAGCAAGTTTTCTTTTTTGAGAGTTTCTAGATCATGGCATTTTATGCATGGGCTTAAACTATCATGATGTTCAGCATTTAACTTATCGAAATTACAAATAAGACTATCATGCTCCTTTTTTAGCAGTTTGTATTTACTACTGATAATCTTACACTCATCAAACAATTCATGGAAAGCATTTAATAATTCATCGAATGATAAATCTGCATCTATTGAATTTGTTACCTCATCTTCGATGGCCATTAAGGCGTAATGAGCAACTTGCTCGGTGTTGGACTCCTCTTCTTCGGATGCGCTTGAGTCATCCCAAGTTGCTTGAAGCGCCTTTTTCTTTGACGTTCTCCTTTTGACTTGGGGACAATCACTCTTGTAATGTCCCGGTTTTTTGCATTCATAGCAGATTACTTGGTCCTTCTTGGGTTCAAGTTTATTCTTAAACTTGTTTCTTTTAAAGAACTTTTTAAACTTTCTTGTTAGAAGTGCCAAGTCATCATCACAGTCCTCATCACTTGAGTTTTCTCTCAAGTGGCATTCAGAAGTTTTGAGTGCCATATCCTTCCTATTCTTTGGAAGGATGTCTTCTTGCTCTTCATGAGCTTTACAAGTCATTTCGTAGGTCATTAATGACCCGATTAGTTCTTCAAGAGAGAAGTTGCGCGGATCTTTTGCCTCTTGAATAGCAGTGACTTTAGGATCCCAACTCTTAGGAAGGGATCTTAGTATCTTATTTACGAGTTCAAAATCCGAAAAACTTCTTCCGAGTCCTTTTAGACCGTTGACGACATCCGTGAAACGGGTAAACATGTCGTCAATGGTTTCACTCGGTTTCATTCGGAAAAGTTCAAAAGAATGCAACAACAGATTGATTTTTGACTCTTTCACTCTACTTGTGCCCTCGTGGGTCACTTCGAGTGTGTGCCAAATATCAAATGCAGTTTCGCAAGTTGAAACACGATTAAACTCGTTTTTATCAAGTGCGCAAAATAAGGCATTCATAGCCTTTGCATTAAGAGCGAAAGCCTTCTTCTCCAATTCATTCCAATCGATCATTGGAAGAGAAGATTTTGAAAATCCGTTTTCAACAAGGTTCCACAGTTCAAAATCCATAGAAATAAGAAAGATCCTCATACGGGTCTTCCAGTAGGTGTAGTCCGTCCCACTGAACATGGGTGGACGTGTAATAGAATGCCCCTCTTGGTTTCCGACGTATGCCATCTCTCTTGGGTTTTAATCCGTTAGAGAGTCAACCTTGCTTTGATACCAATTGTTAGGATCGAGAGCACTAAGAGGGGGGGGTGAATTAGTGCAGCGGAAATCTTTCAGCGATTTAAAAAAAAAACGAAAGCTGCGTTCGTCCGATAAAAACGATTTCGATGTAAAGGCCGATTCTAAGATTACTTAAGATTAAGCGCAGTTAACGTCCAAGCACAGTTTACGTCTAAACACAATTTGCGTCTAAATACAGTTTGCGTCTAAACGCAGTTTTGCGTCTAAACGCAGTTTTGCGTCTAAACTCAGTTTACGTCTAAACGCAGTTTTACGTCTAAACGCAGTTTGCGTCTAAACGCAGTTTTACGTCTAAACGTAGTTTTACGTTTAAAAGAAGTTTACGTCTAAAACACAGTTTTATGTTTAAACACAGTTTGCGCAGTTTACGTTTAAATGCAGTTTTACGTCTAAACGCAGTTTTTTGTCTAAACGTAGTTTGCGTCTAAAACAGTTTTAAAGGGATCTAAACTCAGAGACTAGTTCGTAAAAGCGCAGAAAACAGTTTTGCAGAATCAAAACGCAAACGTAAGCTGATCGTACGAAAAACACAGATTTACGTCTGAATGCAAATTCGAAAAGGTCAGCACTTAGAACTTGTTCGTAAAGGCGCAGAGAGCAGTAGTTATGTAGGAGGTTTGCAGTAATGATAAGGTACTCGAAATAAACGCAAACCAGAGATTTAGAGTGGTTCGGTCAGTCTTGACCTACTCCACTTGGCTTCCTCCTCCGACGAGGTCACCGACGTCAACTAGCTGCCTTCCTTCAATGGGCGAAGGCCAACTGCCCTTTTACAGTTTCACTCCTTTTGACGGGCTCAGGAGACAACCCTTACAGATCCTTTCTCTCCTCTCTTTACAACTCAAGACTTGAAGAACAGAAAGAGGAGAACTTTTGGACTTTACACAAATTTGAGCTCTTAGAATCACAGAAAAGATCAAGAATTCGTTGTGGATCTTTTTCTTTTTGTGCTGAATGGGTGGGGTATTTATAGGCCCCAACCCAGTTCAATTTTGGAGCTCAAAACGATCAAATCCCGGAATTCCGGGATCAGGCGGTTGCACCTCTTGACTGGAGAGGTGGCACCGCCTGGCAGAGCTCGAAGACTGAGCTCAGGCGATTGCACCTCTCTGCCAGAGCTCGAAGACTGAGCTCGATGGTTGCACCGCCTGGCAGAGCTCGAAGACTGAGCTCGGTGGTTGCATCGCCTGGCAGAGCTCGAAGTTTGAGCTCGGTGGTTGCATCACCTGGCAGAGCTCGAAACTGAGCTCAGGCTGATGCACCTCTCTGCTAGAGCTCGAAGACTGAGCTCGGTGGTTGCACCGCCTGGCAGAGCTCGAAGACTGAGCTCGGTGGTTGCACCGCCTGGCAGAGCTCGAAGTCTGAGCTCGGTGGTTACTCCGCCTGGCAGAGCTCGAAACTTGAGCTCTGGCGGTGCTACCTCTTGATAGAGGAGGTTGCACCGCCCAGTCTCGCTTGGAGACTGAGCCCTGGGCGGTTGCACCTCTTGGCTGGGGCGGTTGCACCGCCCAGTCTCGCTGGGAGACTTAGCCTAGGCGGTGCTACCTCCCTGCCTGGGCGGTTGCACCTCCCACAGCAACTTGGGTCCGAATGGGTTGAACCATTCGACCCAATTTGAGTTCTTCAGGGGCCCAATTGCCCCAGGATTAAGCTAATGGGATCACCTCCCATTTCTAACTTAATCAACGTGCTAACTACGATTAAATCTAAGACAATTTCTACAGCTTTGCTTCGGAACGTCAATCGCTTCTTCCGGCGAGTTTCCGACGAACTTCCGTCGATCATCCGATGAACCCTCGGTGATGCTTCTGCGGACTTCCGGCAAACTCCTGGATTTTGCGACGATCCACTTGGCGAGTTCCGACGAGCTTCGCTTGGCAAGCTTCCGGACTTCTCGGATCTGTTCTTGCAGAACCTCCGACGACCGTCCGAACTTCCGTCGAACTCTTGAACTCCCATCGTGATCATGATCTTGACTCCGGCGCAACTCCTGCTGCTTGTCTAACTTTTATCGTAGTTAATCCTGCACACTTATCTCAACACATAGATTAGACAACAAATGACAATTGACTTCATCATCAAAATCCGAGATTCAACAATATGGGGTATATCTAAAAAAAATGAATTAAGAGATTAATAAAGGATAGAAATTTAAAAAATCTAGACTTTGTTAATTTTGATGTGCATAAATTATATTAAAGAAAAACAAACCAAACATATCAAGAAAAACACTATAAGAAGTAAAGAATTCCTTTATATATATATATATATATATATATATATATATATATATATATATATTGATATTTGCATACCACTCCATATTTCATGTTTTAGTAAAGAAAGATATTTCATCATCTTCTTTGATGAGTTTTTTTAGATATAAATAAAAAGTCTGAACCTGCTAACATAGTTGAGGTATACATATTAAGTCGAGAGATAATTAGATAAAAAAAATATTAAAATCATGGGATCATATAAAGTGGAGAATTCTATAGTAAATATAATGAATTAAGTGAGAATCTTGGCCCATTTGCTAAATTCTTAGAAGAATGAGGTATTTGTACACAATATTTATCATTGGAAGTGTCACAATATAATAGTGTTATTAAAAGGCACATCATACCCTTATGAATATAATTAGAAGTATGATAAGTTTTTTATTTATACCTACTCTATATGAAGTGAGGCTATGAAACTTTTTCTGAAAGTTTAGAATCTAATCAAGAAAATTATTTTAAAAATAAAATTTTGTTTTATTATTATAATTTTGAATGTTTGTCTTGTATCTCTTTTGGTTTATGAGTTAAGTGGAAGAATATTAATTATATACAATTCGTAATCTAATTAATAAGGTATATTAAAGATTATGATTAGATTTTAATAAAAACATGAATATCGATATTTATATACATCCAAATCTTAAATATTGATCTTGATCAAAGATAATATCTAAAATTTCTTTTCTAGACCCTCCCTCCTCTCATCTATATATATATAGGCATGATCTATTGTGAGGGCTCCCTCATTGTAGGGATACGAGACTAGCAGCATTGCGGTATACGATTCTAGTATATTGAATAAATGTACATATTTTTTAAATCTAAAATATATTAGACATTAATATTTTCTCTTTATAGATTTATTTTGTAACAAAAGACACATGTAAAGGCTAGTATTAGAAGCGTAATCGGCACTCAAGCTAGTTCGGAACTTTGCCAGAATGTGGAAGACAAAGTTTCGAGACTCAATAATCTTGAAATAAGAAATCTTTTCCAATGAAGATTTAACTGCGGCCCTGACGGACCCAAACTATTACGCATATAAAAATTGTTCATATGTTGACAGATTCAATCCCTGCCATCAAAGTTTTCTTCCCGAACATCACGCTAAATCTCTCTCCACCCCATTCGGGAAGACGTCTGATCGAAGAAGATGACTCGCCATCACACGTTGGTTCATGGCGGAAGAAGAGGACTGGGAATGTGCGTCTAATCTCATTTTAGCTCAATCATTAAAGGCGACGGAGGCAATGACGTCCCCCCCCTTGCCCAACCCCAATAATTCATTCTACGAGCTATGGTAACTACGTGCAGAAAGCAACAAATCTCCTAATCAGTCATAAGTATGGCCTTTGTCACGTCACTTCATGCAGAATGACAATAAACTGTGATCTAAATTATTGCACATCCATGTTAATCCAGCCTTTCAGATAGATCAATTTTGTTGAGAAAGTTGGGAAGATTTAGCAACTAAGACCAACAAGAACTTTATATCAATTTTATCGTCCACATCTGAAGGCCTGGTAAGGTGAGAGGCTTCATTTTCTTGAGCTTTAATTATTCTTTTATTATCAAATTGATATAGTATTTAAAAATGTAAGGATTTATAGGAACATTTACAAGATTTTTTTAAATGCACACTCTCTATATCCTTACTTCATGAACTATGATCCTATTTATAGGATCTAGTGACAATCACCCTATAACTATTAGATTGAGGTAGTTATTGAAACCCCCTATAACTATTGAGGTAATTATTGAAACCACCTTATAACTACTAGATCATGATTGAGGTGGTTATTGAAATCATCCTCTTAATTATTGTCACCGGTGCTCCAAATTCCTCTTTTCTTTTGCTTGTCTCCTTTTCCACCATACAAGAACAAATTTTGTGTTCCTCCTATTTTATCTTTTATCTATACAAGGAGAATAAGAGAGACACCTCTGGAGTTTGTAGCTTCTCTGCAAGCCTCTCCGCTACAATGCTCCCTCTCCAAGAAAGAGTTCCCCTCAAGAACTCTCTACAAAAACTCTCGGATGTGCTTGTTCTCTCTCTCCTCCTCGCCCTCCTCGCTTACCGTCTCATCTCACTCCATCGCCATGCCCATATTTGGCTCATAGCCTTCACCTGCGAGTCGTGGTTCACCTTCGTCTGGCTCCTCTACATGAACGCTACATGGATCCGTGTGACCTACAAAACCTTTCCCCAACACTTGTCAGAGATGTACGATTCAACGTTTGACGACGCTTTCGATCGTAGCTGTTGTTTACCTTTCGTTTCCTGTTGTTTGCACAGTTACCACGATCTCCCAGCCGTGGACGTGTTCGTCACCACCGCAGACCCGACGCTCGAGCCTCCTATCATCACCGCCAACACCGTGCTCTCCTTGCTGGCCGTGGAGTACCCCTTTCACAAGCTGTCATGCTACGTCTCCGACGACGCAGCGTCGCCCATCACCTTCTACTCTCTCGTCGAGTCCGCCAAGTTCGCGAAGCTTTGGGTTCCCTTCTGCAAGAAACATAACGTGAGAGTGAGAGCACCTTTTGTGTACTTCTCCACTGAACCACAACCCTCACACAGTCCCTCCTCGGACTACATGAGAGAATGGAGACGTATCAAGGTCGGTCGATTACTTTAAGTTCGATGAAATGCTACAAAATATTCGAGTTAACGTCCTGATTTGTAGGATGAGTACGAGGAACTGATTCGAAGAATTGAGACCGCAAACGAAGGCCAAATCCTACCTCGCGTGGCTGATGGGTCCAAAGACTTCCTGAAGACTGAGCGCAGAGACCACCCAAGCATGGTCGAGGTAATTAGTGTGTTGCCTTAAGAATCATGCCAACCAGTGTTGTCTTAAGAGCTACTGCGAGAGTTTCCTATTTGGCAAGGTTATATGGGAGAACAAAGAAGGATCCGAAGATGGCTTTCCACACCTAGTTTATGTGGCTAGAGAGAAGAGGCCAAAGCATTCACATCAGTACAAAGCTGGCGCCATGAATGTTCTGGTAATCTATATCCATTCAAGGAACTCTATTTACTTTGCTTTGCCCTAAATGATACTAATGTTACGTGCCTGCCATGCTTTGACAGACTAGGGTGTCAGGCGTGATGACAAATGCGCCGTTCATGCTCAACGTGGACTGCGACATGTTCGCCAACAACCCGGAGGTCGTACTCCACGGGATGTGCCTCCTCCTCGGAGTCGATGACGAGGTGTTCAGTGGGTTCGTCCAGGCGCCGCAGCAGTTCTATGGAGCTCTCAAGGATGATCCCTTCGGAAACCAGTTGGTGGTGTTGTCGAAGGTCTGCAACCCAAGTTCTCTCTTTCTCTGACCATCAAATGGTTATAAGAATCGTCTTCCCCGTTTCGTTGTCGATGTCGAAGGTGACAGTGTCTTCGTCTGTTTCAGAAAATTCTGCCTGAGTTGCAAGGACTTCAAGGTCCGTTCAATGCCGGTACAGGATGCTTTCATCGAAGAAAAGTCATATATGATTCGCCACCTCGTCATCCAAGCATTAAAAACCGAGGTATCCTAACCATTGATCTCAAGATCAGTTCTTCTTATTGATAAGGGATATTTTGGGCCCAAGCCACGTCGCAATCGATGGCACGTGACACTGTAGCCAAACAAGCAAAAAGAACGCTCCCACGCGACGGCCCCGAGATCGTACCAACCGTACCAAGGCATCGCCCGGTATGTCCCGTTCTGTGCATCCCGAGGAGGCTGCCCCACAAAGGTACCGCCTCACCTCCCATGGATCGGTCGCTACACCCACGTACGACTCACCCTCATACAATGGTATAAAAGCCCCGGGCCGGTATCCGGCCCCAGCAAAGAGAGAGAGAGAGAAAAATGAGATCCAACCCGCTACTGACTTAATCATCAGAGGGACCAAAGTCGGAAGACACCCGACGAAGGTCTTTTTTTTGCAAGAAAGCTGTCGTCCACCGGCTAGAAGGCGCTATTCAAACTCCCACTACCGACACACGAAGCAGTGGTCGATCGATCTCGAAAGCCAGCTCAACAAACTAGAGACTCCCGACATTGCCCGTGGACCAGGCCATGCTGACTCATCAGCCACGGCTCATCAATCCATCAACATTTTTGGTGCTAGGAGGGCCATGTCGTGGGAGCATCTCACAAGAGTCCTCCCCAAAGGAGAACCATCAATCGGTCACCCCGGAGATCGATCCCTCCCATCTCTCGGAGATGGGGGAATCCCAACTTCAACGCTAGATCAATACTAGCGCTTGTTCAACGACCTGGGGTTGTTGCCCCCCGGGCTTACCACAGGACCCTTGACAGTGTCACCTGAGGCGTTCCTCAACCTGACCAAGCAAGTACAAGCAATGGCGGGGATGATGCAAACTCTCGTCCCACTCATCCCCCATATTATACAACTGCGCGGAGGGCGGAGAAGTGATAAGGGATATTTTGGGCCTAAGCCACGTCGCAATCAATGGCACATGGTGCTGTAGCCAAACAAGCAAAAGGAACAATCCCACACGATAGGCCCGAGACCGTACCAAGGCGTCGCCTGGTATGTCCCATCCCGAAAAGCTCGGGACAACGCCGCATGGCGTCGTTCCATGCGTCTCGGGACAACGGCCCCACAAAAGTACCGCCTCACCTCCCGAGGATCGGCCACTACGCCCGCGTACGACCAACCCTCATACAATGGTATAAAAGTCCCGGGCCGATATCCGACCCCGGCGGAGAGAGAGAGAAAAAAAGGAAATCCAACTCGCTACTGACTTAATCATCAGAGGGACCAAAGTCGGAAGACTCTCGATGAAGATCTTTTTTTTTTTTTTTTGGCGGGAAAGCTGTAGTCCACCGGCTAGAAGGAGCTGATCAAACTCCCGCTACCGACGCACGAAGCGGTGGTCGATCGATCTCGAAAGCCAGCTCAATAGACAAAAAAACTCTCATTGCTCGTGGACCGGGCCGTGCTGACTCATCAGCCACGGCTCATCAATCGATCAACACTTATTGTTCCTTTTGTCCTTCTGATTTCGTTAGCTTTTTGTTCCAGCAATAAAAACCTATGATTGGGCAGGTAATTTATCTTGTGAAGAGCTTGAAATGATCTACGGCGACTCCTTGGAATTTGTGGAGTCGGCTTTCCAGATTACCTCGGGTTGCGGTAAGGGATTGCCCGGCAAACTTTCGAGTCGCGTCGAAGCGGCGAAGAAGGTTGCAGATTGTGCTTACGAGTTCAACACGTCCTGGGGCAGAGAGGTAATTAACTTGATGCATTCTTCCCGCAGATGACTCGAGAAATCATTGAATATGGAGACAGAGATGAGCAGTTTCGTATGGCTAAGACTTTTGGTCTGATGTCTCGCAGATTGGTTGGGTCTATGGTTCGATCACAGCGGATATCCTCACTGGGCTGAGGATCCATTCCATGGGCTGGAGGTCGATATCTATGACGCCGGAGCCACCTGCATTCCTCGGCTGTGCCCCGACGGGAGGCCCGGCGTGCTTGACACAGTTCAAGAGGTGGGCGACCGGCCTCCTCGAGATCCTACTCAGCAGGAGAAGCCCAATCCTCGCGGTCATGGAAGAAAAGCTCATGTTGCGGCAGTGCTTGGCCTATCTGCTCATCCTTGTCTTGCCTCTGCGTTCCGTCTTCGAACTCTGTTACGCTCTGCTCCCTGCTTACTGCCACCTTGCTGACTCTGCTTTCTTGCCCAAGGTAATCAGGTCAGCTTCTGTAGGCTCGACGTAGCTTCAAGCACGTATGGCATGAATTGCGGTGACGTTCTTGCAGGCATCAGAGCTCGGTTTTCTCGTACCCATGGCCCTCTTCCTCATCTACAACGTGTACACGCTGACAGAATACTTCCAATATGGCCTGTCGATCCGAGCATGGTGGAACAACCAGCGGATGCAGAGGATCTACGCCCAGACTTCATGGTTGCTCGGCTTCTTCAGCGCGCTCCTC
This sequence comes from Musa acuminata AAA Group, assembly GCF_036884655.1. Lineage (NCBI taxonomy): Eukaryota > Viridiplantae > Streptophyta > Magnoliopsida > Zingiberales > Musaceae > Musa > Musa acuminata. The sequence goes on from NC_088335.1 coordinate 5,730,555, forward strand.
AAAATCATGGGCTTCTCAGAGACCATCTTCGAGGTCACCCGAAAGGACCAGCCAAAGCCCACCGACGTCACCGGCGCCGACGACCCCGGACGGTTCACCTTCGACTCCTCGCCGGTGTTCGTGTCCGGTACGGCCGTCATGCTCATCAACCTGACCGCGCTCGTCGTCGGCTCGATGCGAGTTCTCTGGCAGGCCGAGACCGGAGAACTCGGGCCGGGGATCGGGGAGTTCGTTTGCAGCGCGTGGGTTCTGCTCAGCTTCTGGCCCTTCGTGAGGGGGCTTGTGGGGAGGGGGAGCTACGGCATTCCTTGGTCTGTCATCTGCAAGGCTGCGGTGCCGGTTTGCTTCTTCTGGCAGATGTGTAGAAATGCATGATGCATTGCTACTTCCAAGTCAATGGTGGTTTGAATTGCTCGCCAAAATAACATCTCATGCATGAAATATTGCTGTCTTTATTTATGTATAGACTTGATTTTTGTATCATGGATATACAGTGATGTTTGATGTCACCACCCTTGTCCTAATAGCTTTAGTTCCGTTTGAGAAGCTACAAATCATTTAGATTAGCAGTTTCTCTCCATATTCATGTTTGTCCAAGGTTTAATGCTCTTTTTCTTGCCTCTTGTGCATCTCCAAAGTAACTATTGGAGAGAATGTTCTATACGGAAGCTAATGAATCAAACCAATGAAGAATTGGACAGAATCACAAAATGAATTACGTATAAAATAAAACAGCTATCGGATGCAACTGTACAAAAAATCTCTATCTTTGAAGGACCAATCAGATATCAAAAAAGAATTATTTATATTATTAAGAACATATGACCAGATAGTAATTTGTTCTTCACAAGATCCATTTCCTGCAACAACAACATCACACGAGCACTGTGACCACTCAAACAAAAGCTATACTGCAAATGCTTCCCTTGCATTGAAGTGAAGACCATGTTCTAGGGAATAAACTTGGTGAAGATGCTTTGGTCCTAGCATGAAGAAAGCCAAAGTATCATCTCACCAACAGCCAACTTGTAGATCTCTTCAATCATCAATGTCTCAGGGAACTGATCAGAAGCACCAGTAGCCTGTTAAAACAGTAGAAATAGAATGCCACTTCAAGTTCAAATATATTTAGAATATCCCTGAATCTAGTTAATTGTTAATTATTTATAATGGTTATATTAGTTGAAAAAGACATTGTCGACTCATAGATATTCTATGTTTGGATTGAAAATGCACCATATTTATCATTTTTTTTGGGCAAAAGAGGAGAGAGAAGACACTGTATACTGCTTGTCATACTTACACGGGCATGGATCATGAACATGCTTCTGAAGCAGTCGGAGGATATAGTGGCAGAAACCACCTCCAGCTTGTGCTTCTCCATCACACAGAGGATGGTGGAGAAGAGCCCCGGTTTCCTGGAAGTGCAGATGCTGATGTGTGCGTCCTCTCCGGTCACGCTCAGCACCACATTGGGCGAAGACCAGGTCTGGAAGGATTGAGGGAACCGGGTGACCGACACAGCCGTCGGAGAGTTCATCGCCGCCGGCCAGAACTTGCCATGATCAGCCAAGAACGCTTCCCTGTTGGTGTCTGACCCTTGCGATTGCAGCGCCGCTGCCGAAGAAGGCTCGTCGTAGACGACGCCTCCCGTTCGTTCTTGTTTCTTCTTCTGGAGCTTCTGAAGGTTTTGCTGGAGGGTCTTGATGTAGTTCACTGCTTCGTCGACGATCGTTGATTTGTCGGCCTACCCACAAACAAATCAAAGGGGATCAACTTGGAGAAGCTATACGTTTGACGTGCATGTAAGGTTATTGGCACTGCTCTGCATTTATTGCAGAACCTCAAGCAAACGCGTCAATTCTCTATCTTTCTCATTCGCTCGCTCACTCATTGTTCGCATCAGTACACCGATGCAGCCTACACTTCTCTGTCAGAGACTGCGGCTCGCTATGAAACGTATACCAACCGATCTCCACTTCTCTTCTTGCTATGACTACTAACAAGAACAGAGATGCTAACCAGACAAAAATGCAAAACCATCACTTCTTGGAATCACTGGAAACAAACAACTCATACAATCAGATCCAAAAGAAGCATAACAAAAGCTTAGTAGGTACCTTTGGTGGTAACTGCGGAAGAAGGGCATGAAGACTAGAGAACATGTTCCTCATCTTCTTCCTCCTTTCTCTCTCAGTCCAGATATGCATCTCGTGGTCCGATTCCCCGACACCGCCTTTCCCCTCGGAGGAGCCCTTCGATGCCCCATTGTGAGCCCGCTTCTCACCCATCAATGGCACAGGACCGGGGGGACTGTTCGAGCACGAACGATCCGGTGCTCGAGTTGCAGCCACCTTTACATTGCACCCGCTGTCGGAATTCTCCGTGTTGGAGAATATCCAGTGTTGGTCATCGCGCCCGAACCCCACTCTATCTGCCCCTCCCCCACCGTCACCTTCTCCTCCTGCCGCTGCTCTTCTAGACATGGAGTGGAATGCAAGAAAGTGAGAGAGTGGGACAGAAGAAGAGGAGGGAGAGGAGAAGGGTGCTTAAAAAGGTGGCGGGATTGGAAGGTTGCAGTGGGTGAGAAGAAAGATAAAGCAGAACCTGCGTTGTTGGGTGGTCGGAAGCGCCCAAAATACAATCATAAGACGGTGCCGTTATTTGGCGTCCGACAAAAAACGGAAACAAACGCGCACTTGAAAGATTTGCCCAAACCCAGTGGGCCCGCTCAACTCTCCTCCCTCATTTGCCATCACCTTCTCCCACGTATTTACCGAACGGACACTTCAATCCCCTTTTCTTTTACGTGGCTGCTACCATACAAAATTACGCATATATCCTTCCATAATGTTCTCCCTTTGATATTTAAGTCTACGAGGAATGATAAATAATTTTATATGTAATTAGCGTTTCATTGGTTAATTTGGGGGGCAAAATGGAGGAATACAATGATAGGAGGGTGGCTAAGAAGTAATTATGGAGGGCTAAGAAGGGTTAATTTGGGGGGCAAAATGGAGGAATACAATGATAGGAGGGTGGCTAAGAAGTAATTATGGAGGGCTAAGAAGGGTTTAGTGAGGGAAGAAAGGGAGTATAACGCGTCACGCTCCCGCGCAAAATGCAACCACACAAGCAATGATTTAGCCGTTATTTCTCTGTGCCCCATCAAACAAATCTGGCACTGCAACCGCCGCTGGTTTTCTCGTACTTGTACCACTTGAATATACGCGTCTCGGGCGTACACGCTCGGGTACCTGCCTATCGTTGGCCCCACTTATGGGTGCCACATGGATGTTGTCACATCTCAAATCAACGTTGCACGTAGGTCGAGCGAATCACTGTTTCCGCCTCATTAAGAAAACCTTGTTGCCTACTGTTTTGGTGACATAACGTAAGTGACGAATCCGGTGTACCATAGACGTTTGTGAAGGATTAATGTACTGAATTGGAATAGAGCCTGATCAATGGTCGGGTTGACTGGTCAACACAGGGCACGGTCCACTTGCTGGGTGGGTCAATATCAGATCAGGTCAGATTAGAGCCTGATCAATGGCTTTTAGATTAGCGTCATCGAGCCCAATGCGGTCGGCCCGTCTCCACCGCTTCCTTTAGGCATCTCAGGTCCAAGTTGTCCTGATGTTGAATGACTTCCCAGAACCGAGCAAAGCATGTGTAGTCCACATCAGAGAACAAGCCAATTCGATCTCCAACTGAGACAAAGTGACTGGAGCTGCAATGACAAGCCAAAGTTTCTTCGTTATGAAACCATTAGCATGGTGCAAGATCTGAAGAGAACAGGATGAATCCTAAGAATTAGAGAGAAGAAAGGGGAGAGGTAGCTCTGAGGTTGGAAAAGGCAACACTATGCTGAGGACGAAGATGGTGTATATTGCTTGGACTCTGTCGAAGTTGACTGTAGAAGATGATGCGACTGTTGCTATGGAGAAAGCGGAGAAAAAGGCGATGGAAGCGACGAAGCTAAAGAGGAAGAAACATAGTAAGAACTTGCACTGTTTGAGGTCATGGAAGATGTGGAATGCGATTCCGCCGCCATGACAGGTGGCAGCGGACCGAGACGAGCGTCCTCGGGAAAGTTAAGCTTGGCTTTGCTGCCCCTGAACCGGAGGGCGGCTTCGTCGAACGCCCGGGCGGCGGCCTCGGGAGTCTCGAAGGTGCCGAGCCAGACGCGGGCCGCTCTGTGTGGGTCTCTTATCTCCGCCACCCACTTGCCCCACGGCCGCTGTCGAACTCCTCTGTACTTTCTTCCCGCTACTTGCTCTCTCAGTCCTGTGGCGGAAGGGTTGGCCTCGTCTGTCGCCGGAGCTGGAATCGCACTAGTTTCTTCTGTTCGGTACTGCTTCAACACCGGGCCTCTCATCGACTCATCCGCCACCCTCTTCTGCCCACCGATGCCACCCTGACCACCCCACGAGACCGAGAAGGACGGAGTAGCGCTTAATGACCTCTCCATCACTTCTGTTGCATCGGCACTCTCTCCTGCAACAACTCGCATCAGAGCCGCCACCGTCACCGACGTCTCCCACGCTCGTCCGTCCTCGGAGCACAACCTCACCGGTGCTACCTCCGAGCCCATCACCACCCTCCTCGTCACCGCGGCTGGCGGCGTAACGAACTCGCCGAGTTCATCGTCCGAGTCCCGTGGAACGTTCGCCAGCTTGAACCGGTTCATGCAGATCCCAAGAAGTTTAGTTCAACCATCTGAAGTCGACGTAGACGAAGGCAAGCGACACGAACAGCTATAAATTCACACAAAGGACATCAGACACTAGCGATTCAAAGTTGTCGTCGTAGTCGTCGCCATGCATTGGGCTGCAAAAGTTCGTGGTATGGATTTGACTCGGTCCGATCTAATCCTTGAACAGGCTTGGCCTTCAATATAACCATGATTAAGAAGTATGGCCTCAATGCACTTGGCCAATTCAGTGACAAGGTCAAATCATGTATTATCTTCTACATGCTGAACACAAACATAATTCTTTGACCGCCATTAAACAATATAAGAGGTGGTCAAATAAATGGAGCTATTCCATGCATCAACTGCTGATCACACAATTCTTTAACCATGGTGACATGTGGGACAAAGCCACTGCATTTTTAACAGCTACATGAATTGACCCAACATTCTTTAGGAGATGTTTACACCTTAAAAGAGTGCAAGGATTACATCAGTGACCAAACCTTGAAATCATAGAAATTGATTAGCATAACACTTTGTGATTGCAAGGCAAATTTGAGGTGGACAAGATGGATACAACAATGGCTCCAAAAGGAGCATAACCCAGATCAAACCCTAGCATAGTGCATGTGAGGCGTAGCCCAGTGGTAGCTCCACGTCATGACGAGTCCTCTGACTCCGTCTACAGGTAGCCATTTCCTACTCGAGTCCTCTCACTATGCCCAAATGCTAGGTCGGCTCTGATACCAAATATAATGACCCGAGCCTGATGGGTTAACTGGCCTATCAACTTCGTTTGATCTAAACCACGGACCAAAATGCTTAAGCTGAAGTTAATAGTAATACACTCATCAGACCCTTAATCCTGTCCACTTTCGATGTGGGACTAATCAGGGGTGTTACGACAATAATTGGATGGGCAATAAGATATTTAGTTGGGTAACAATTATAACAAGATTTTATTAAGTTTGTATCATTTATCTCTCAAGTGCAATCATGTATACAAAACACTAATAAAATATTTACTTGAATTTTATTATTGAAAATGATGAACAACTTGATAAAAATATTATTTTAAGTATAAAATATCAGAAAGCTTGATCAAGATATTATTCATAAAATATAAAAAAAATAGATGATTATGATTACAAAAAGTGTAGAAGTCTTATATATTTATTGGATATATAAATTTTATAAGATAGTTATTATGCTAACTTTATGGATAACTCGTAAAATAAAATTTTGTATCGATAAGAATACTACGATGAATATATGGAGTTATTAGAAAAAAATACTAAAAAAATATTCTTATCAGTATGTAATTACTCATGAACAGAATTATCTAAAATTGTATGAGAATAATTAAAGAAAATATATAAATATTGTTGCTGGAAGAATAAAAACAACCAATAGTAATGTGATGAAAGAATGTGGGAGGGTTAAGAATATTTTACTATAATCCTTAAATAAAGATTTAAATGTTGTATTAACTAAGGATATTGCTCTTATCAGAGTTCAATAGCTACAAAATTAACATAGCTTACTTAAATAATTGGAATATTAAGATTTTATTATCATGGATATATTCGAGAACTAAAAAAACATTTACTTGATTTAGGGGCCAATACACACACACACGCAAAAGACAAACTTGCACCACTCTTCCTCCACTCTCTCTCGACCTTTCTGTTTCGGCTCCTTCTTGCTTCGAGTCGACTCAAAGGACCGGCCAATAAACCGTTGCGGACCGGAAAAAAGGCTTCCGACGGTGATTGAACCCGCGGTCGGCTCACCAAATCAGCGCCCAAGTTCCTTTAGATCCGCATTTTTGTGTTTTAATTGTCGTGCAGATGGTTGATGGCCTGATGAAATCAGGGTTCGGCTCGGCTTGGGCTGTGACGGGTCGATCAGGTACAATCACGGCCTATTTAACTGGAGGAGAAGCGAAAGAAGAGCGGAGGCCGGACGCCGGAAAAAGGGGCGGGAGCTCAAGAGCCCTTCTCCTCCTCCTCCTCCTACTCCCCTGTGGAATAAGTATCGATACAAGTTGGTCTTGCCGCTCCATTACGGGAGTGTTCTTGTTTGAGGTAATCGATCTCTTTCAGCTGTTTTTCTTGGCGCATTTCATTGTGTTTCTTCCTGAACGTGGGCTATGCTGGTTCTTGAAAGATTTGTGGCTAACTTGAGCATCAGTACCTAAAAACGCACAGAGTAGGAATATTGATTTTATTGATACGATAGCGGCAAGATCATTCGTGATGTTGTCCATCGAAGGCTTCCTATTTTAGGGTATGGAGGTCTTTTAGGCCTTAGTCTTCATATGTTGTGAACTAACTGAAGGAGTTAGAAAGTGTAATCGACGGGAACTTGGTAGGAACAGAACTAGGTTGCACTTTTAACTGGTAAGAACAGGTTATGAACAACACGAGATGTCAAATATGTTGCACACAAAGTCTAATAAGGTCTTGCTGCTGTTTCTAAGTAGCACCTCTTAGGGCTGCATCTGTCTTCCGGTTCAACTACTTTGCATTAAAATTATCCTGATTAGTAAGACAATATAAAATGGTTTATCATTTAGTGGCAGTACTCATATCAGGAGCAGCAATCTGAAGACTATTATGCCCATAGCCCTGTGACCAGAGATAAGAACCTTCCCTTCTGAACTATCCATTTCACTGTTTCGGTGCATTTGTGGATTGTTTTTTCAACATGTCATAATCACCATATATGCACCTTTCTCATTGTGCTCTCTCCGTTGAGTTTCTAGTTGTTTCTAGTTGCTTATGGATATGATCATTTTCCCTTCTGAGTTGTCCATCTTAGTAACATAATCATTTTTACTTCATTGTTACAAATTTATTTATCCTAAGGAGTCAATGGCTCATACAAAATTTAAGATGTTCCTTTCAGTTACAACTATTTCATTTTACTGTGTGCAATCTCTTCATCTCGTTTCCTAATAGCTTCCTACTTTTTTTTTTTTTGGGTGTAATTTGAAATTTTAGATCTTAAAATGTTTGATTGTAACTTTCATTTTGAATGTGCCTTTGCTGTTGTTTCATCAATCGAATGTCATCATTAGCAAACATCATATGCCATGAGATTTTCTTTTAAATGGCTAATAAGTATCCCTTGCAAATGTTAACAGTCTACTTTTATTTGTTAATTTTTTGAGAAAAAAATATACATCATGGAATTTTGTTTCAAATATGTCATATAATCTTATTTTCTCTGAAATATATGCGACATGCTTTTCTGGTGATAACATTTTATAAAAATACTTATGAGCATCAATATCATGATATTCCCTAAATATCCAGTTCTTCCTCACTTCAGCAAGGTGATATTTGTTTTCCAATTTGAACTAAAGTTGCATTTCTTGATAAAGTTGCACTCTTCAAATGTGTTTTTTTGAATATTATGCACATTTTTATATGTTATGTCAAAAAGAGTTTAGGATCCTTTCTTCTAAAAAAGTTATTTTTTTCCCTAAACAAGTAATTAATCACTTATGATGAACCATCTGTTTTGAGCTGTTATTACTTAGTAATCAATAAACTTGGTCATCCTTGAGATTTTTATGTATAGATGTGTTGAAAAATCTAACCATACTTCGAACTTTTCTTATTCATGTTATTGTTTCTTGCTTTTTTTCTGGTGTGAAAGGAAAAAGGTTAGGTTTTGAGTGCTGTTATTTAATCACTGGACATTGATAGCATATGTGTCAGTGAAATTCCTGAGTACTATAATTTGAGTATTCTCAGCTACTGTCAATGAGCATCTTATAAAATACTAACCTGCAGCCTAAATTGAAGTAGACATGCAACATGGACTGAAATTTCTATTTTCCATGATGGAACTTATTATGACTTGAAGCTCTAAGAGAGTATATATTAATAAATAATGTCCCATGAGAAAATGTCAAAACTATTTCCATTTTTGGGGCCTCTGTGGACTGGAATAATTAGTGTAAAGAAACTAGTGAGGGCACTAACACTCTAGTTATGCATTTACTGCCTAAAAATTGTTTCTAGTTTAAAGAGCCAAAAGTCCATGTTTAATTATCTACCATATGTTTCTAGTATGACTATATTTTTATTTCTTTTGGCCTTATCTATAGAAATCAAAACTGCTATGTATTTGCTTTATGAAAGTATGTATATGCAGGCCAATCCATTTCAAGAGCATCCTCTTTAAGTGCACAAGCTTAACATAAATCAGGACACAATGAAGCATAAAGAAGTAAATATCTACCATCTTATCCACAAAGTCAAGCATGGATACAAGATATTATCAGCCAACAAAGCATTGAATCTGTCTCAGTATCATATTGTTGCTAGTATTCTTGGGATTGGGATTGGGATGACAGGCTTGTACATGGCACTGCAAGAAAGTAATATTGGTAGTTTATATCTACCATGGATGACAGGGGGAAATGATTCATCTGAGATCATATATGTGGCTGGTCTAAAGAATCTTGGGAACAATTGCTTTCTTAATGTAATATTACAGGTGAGTTCCTTTACACCACCATAGCAATTTTTTAAAATGTATGTTGATGAATGTAACATTACAGGTAAGTCCCATTACATCATAAAGCAATTCACAATTTGTATGTTGATGTTCATGAATGCTTCACTGATGGTTGTGCCAATTTGAAATGTTTGAGGAAACAAAATTGAAAACTAAACAGTTTAGCTTGAGAACAGCATGGAATATTGTCATATACCACTCTTAGTTTATGAATCTATAGCAAGGTGCTTACTTTAAACTGAGAGTTGCACTAGTTCATGCTTGCATAATACTTTTCAGGATCATGTAAAAAGAATTATTTTATTATTATCTTGAAAATTTGAAAATCTATATGCGCTAATGGCACAACCTTATGCGTTCAGTTCATTGCAAGTGATGCCTACAAATGCATTCTACATCAATTCTATGCATTACACACTTAAATTTGTCTCTTATTTACCAGGTACATTGTGAATACTTCGTTAAAATTTCTATTTTTATGTAAAAGTAGTTTGAATGTTTACACTCCCAAATGCATAATTTACTAAATTTCCTGGAGGGCTTGAATTGTTGACACATTTGATACTTTCTAAGTCATGATATTGATGCCATTTTTTAGTGCCTTGAATCACTATTGCAACAACGACAAGCCATAATGTATGAACTATTTGGGTTCGACTGCATGGACTTATTCGTATGATTGAGGTTTGTTAAGGGAATTAAATCACAGAATGTTGCTAGTTTTAGTTTGTACATTATGAGGATTCAGTTTGGGGTTAGCTTTTAAATAGTCTGGGATGGTAAGCCCAGTTCGCAGGGTTACCAGGCGGTAACGTTTGTACCGACCCAGATCGCTGTAAAAGGAGAGGTCTGCATCCCAGTACATGTCGGAATCAATAAAACTAGTTGATATGTATCTGTTTGGACGAAATTGCAGTTTCTTAATAGAGCATCACTAAGAGTACTAGGAGCTCTATTTTCAAAGATTTCTGAATGAATATGCTAAGTTTTTATCATCTGGAAGTGTTGATCGAACTCTATAAATTGATTTACTTACGGTCTTAAGCCAACACCAACACGTACTTGGATTTTCTTCCAGGTCGTTTATGATCACATAGTGCATTTTCAATCAAATGTTTGGCTAGTTATGGTTCTAAGCTGCATTTAAGGTTCTATTACCTTTTCATTATAATTGCTGTTTCTAATTGAAAGTTATGAAACTAATTTTTTTGTAGGCACTTGCCAGCTGTAGCTGCTTTGTTTCCTTTCTTCGAAATTTATTGGTTATGGATGTTGAATCAATTGAAGAATATATGCCGCTTCTTGTTACTTTGACAACATTGTTAGAAGGTAAAATTACTAGGGGGTATACTATGTTGTAACCATGGTTTTTAATTTTATCTGGACCAATATATATTAGGCAGTATTTATTGGTCCGAGGCTGAATTGACACATGGACGAGGCTTTTTTGTCCATTTCAATACAGTTTCCAGCCCTCCCCTTTTAGTTGTTTTTTTTCAATAAGACACTTCGTCTTTTCATGTCATCTCGTTCTCTCTCTCCGCCCCCTTGATCCCTGTTCCTTATGCTGCCTTTCACTGATCCCCATTCCTTCTCTTGCCACCACCTTTTCCTCCAACTCCTTCGCCTGCTTTTCCTCCTCTTCGTGTTCTCGTGTTCCTCCGAAATTTTTAATGATGGTTGTAATGTATCCAAACCCCTATCCATTATCTGATAGGTTCCAGATGGATCAGTTCTTGGATTTGGTGTTTTATTAGTGTTATATCTCCCTTCATCTGTGATAGATATTTCATACTTCTGATGTTTTTATGACCATTTAAAGTTTAATATGTGTTATTGCCTAAATTGTAGCTCAAAGTTAATGTGCAATTCATTACAACTTCCAAATTAATTTTGGTTACCTATTGTTTAGATCTATGTATTATTCATGATGAAAGGACTATTTTGGATCCACGAAAAGTGATGCTCGCCTTGAGCTTTTATGTTAGCAGTTTCAAGTTAACTAGACAACAGGTAGTGGTTAAACGGCTTTCACATTCAAAGACTTCACTCATTGTCTAATCAGCATGTACGGATTTTTGTCTGGGTTGCCTTCTCTTTTTATGTAGGATGCTGCAGAAGCATTTCTTCATCTTTTATGTTCTTTGGAAGAAGAAGTTTTGCAGTGTTATGCACCACATAGCAGTTCTCTAGCGGAAATCACTGGTCTTCCTTCTAGGATACATAAGCCAAAGAGCAAAAGCCATACAGACTATGAGCAATGGAGAAGGTATATTTATGGGCCATTTGATGGAACAGTTGGAAGCATATTAACTTGTAGAAGCTGTTCATCCATGGTAATGGCCTTTCATATCTTGGATGATGATTATCGGGTTCTGTATGTACCATAGTTCAATTATGTGAAGTACCTAAAGTACTTGTTATTGGAGTACATAAATATTTCTATGCAAAACACAGTTATATTTCTTTGACCTTTTGAATTTTATTTTTCTTCAATTTAACCGTTTAGATGCACAATTTTTTGTTAGATTTATACCTGTTTGTGGAATTTGTTGATAGCCAGTTATTCTGCATTCCAATCTGCACTCAGATGTATGTATGTTTAGTCTGTTTATTTTTGTCTGCAATCTACATAATGGGTTCTCTCAAGTTTCAAGTCTATAATTTTTGCTTCTTTTTTTAGGTTTTGTCACTTAACAGTAGACAAAAGCTTCGAGTTCAAACATGAACATTTCATAATCATTCCAAACACAACTGGGGCAAAAGTTCTTGCAAATATGTACTCCAGAAAGTGGTAAAATACTACTCTAATTCTAATTTAATTGAGCAACCCACTTCACGATTTCCTACCAAATCTAAACTCTTGGTGGCAACATATAGCTCACTTTACAGCGTATAATTTATTGAGACAAACTCAAATCAGATCGTGTAAATCTCTAAAATAAGACAACAATAAGGCTGAAAATATTAAAAAAGAAATGATGACTGTTCTTATCTAGTGGATTACAATCTAAGACCCAACATCTTCTTGTCCCATGAAATTTATGCCCTAGAACCCTAGAGATCTGTAGCTCAATTGTGAAACTCTCCAAACAAGTGTCAAACAATTCTTTCCTTGGAACTGTATGTCAGCCTTTTGTAGATGACTTACAAAGAAAAAACCATCAATTCCAATGCTTATTATTTATGAGTGTTATGCAGGACAATACAATGCTTGAATATAATTGTCTCATTCCATGCTAAACTTGCTTTTTGTCATTGTAAGGATTTAATATTTAATGCTGTAGTGGATGACATCAGCCTGTATTTTGTTTTGCTAACTATTACTGGTACAATCCAAGAATGCTTTTTGTCAGAGACGAGACATACATGGGATGTCCCATATACTACTATATTCTTAGCTATTCCATCTTTTCTATTAGGCTTTTTAAGGACTGAGTAGGTAGACTTGATTTTCAATCTTATAGGTATTTTATTGAGTATTATGTTCAGCCTTCTGATCATAAAACCAAGCTCCAACATTGCAAAAAACATTTCATGAAATCTCCAAGTGAAAATTTTGCAAGGCATTGGCGATCAACTGTCAAGAGTTCATGATCATGCAGCCAAGCCAACTGGTAAGGTATCTTCTTCTCTCCAATCTTCAAGTTAAACTTCTCAAAGAAATTTGCCAAGATATTCTCTATTCTTGTCCCATCGAAGATCATTGTGATACTTCTTTCGCTACACATTCTGATAGCTGTAAAGACACTTACATTGTGCAACTTCACCAAGTCGATTGATGCCTTCTCTAGTTCTTTGATTCCTTAGGGGAACAGATTGGTTTCTTTTATCAAGAACACTTAGATTTTAGAACTTAGGGGGAAGATTGATCCAATAAATATTGGATCTCTATTATTTCAGGAAAGGCAAGATGATGTGGTGGAATAGAGATTAGAAGAAATAGTATGATTTTTTAAGAAAACTATGATTGTGACAAAACCATCGCTCTTTTGAGGTACCAGTGAGCTACTCGGTGGATGGAATTGATTAATTTCTTGAACTTAATGGTTTCAACTTCAAATTTAAGAGATCAAGGAAGAGATAGCTAAAGAGATGTCAAGAATGAGATACAGGAAGGGCTGTTGTCATACGAAATTTGATAGAGAGCAGATGCAGGGGAAACTAGAATAATATAGAGGAAAACATAGACAAAGGCTTCAAGCCAAAACACAAACTTCCATTTGTATTAAACTGAAGGCGTAGTTGACTAACCTAATCGAGCAAATATCAATTTAATTTCTTATAGACAAATCAAAAAATTAGGATAGCTTCACAGCCCATAACTTATTGAGATAAGTCCAAGCAAACCATACTAATATCTCTAAATAAGTACACAAGTAAGGCCAAAAATATCCAAAAGAAACAAAAAAGTACTATCTGGATCAAGGTTCGTAGTTTTGGTTACCAAATGTGTGTGTTGATCCATGGCCAGACCAGTACTGGTGTGGTCGTATTGCGAACCATTGGGGAGGGAGAGGAGGGGAAGAAGAAGGTAGAGAAAGCAAAGAAAGAAGAAGAACGAAAAGAGGAAAAAGGAAGAAGGAAGAAGGAAAAGAGGAAGAAGGAAGTGAAAGTAGAAGGAAGAAGAGGAAAAAGAAGATGGAAGAAGAGGTGGAGAAGGAGAAGGAAGCGTATTCAAAACCATGTTGACAACGTACAGAAGGTGGCGGAGAGCTAGGCGATGGCGGACGACAACATTCCATGCATGGAGAGGGATCGATCGTGAGGAAAGACGAAGAAGTTGCAAGCACTAATCATGACTTCTGACTTCTCTTTAATCCTTTTTTTTTTTTTTATGGATTGGACTAGATCGGCCTGAAATGGGAGCGGTCCGCATCTCGGTTTGGGCTCAAACCGGTTAAGTTAGCCCGATGAAAGCCGAACCAGGCGAAATTGCCATCAATGATCAGGATTAATCCTAATACAATGGAAACCAAGACCCAACCGTATCTATCCTGCATCAGTAGCTTTTGAACTTCTAATAATATTTTTGTTGAGTATTTTTTATCCTTGCAACATTTTCAACATTTTCTTTCATCTATATTTTGTTTTGCATATTTGCAGCTATAAGTTTCCTTAAAATTAACCATTATTTTTTCTGGCTTCTACAGCTTTCATTGGATATTGAGCATTTCCGCTCATTATCCCTCTCACCTGCGCTGGATGGAAATGCAGATATTGTATGTCCATTGAGGCTCTCATTTTGTTTGTTCTGTATGTTTTAGTCCTTATCTAACTTATATATTCCTTGCAGACAACCCTTAAAAGTTATTTATTTTTTTGCTTTTTTGTCTTTATACCAGATGGAGGGTTGCAGCATTATAGATTGCCTTGAGAGGTTCACTGCATTAGAACATCTGGAGAATTTCCGCTGTGGTCGCTGTTGGCATATTGGTGCTTTAAAGTACTTGTCCGTCAGCGCAGATAAGGATGAGGTGCTTTCATTTTGCATCATTAGTCTTTCCTGTGGCAAGGAAAAAATCTTGCACTTATTTCATTTGTATCAAGGAATATAGATCCAACTCATGGCACTTTTTTTTGTTATCATACAGGAAAAAATTGACAAGCTTAGCCACTGTGTCAATCTGGACTGTTGTGATTGCAAAAGTCTATTTCATCAAGAGGAAATAAAATGGACTGGGTTTTCTTGTGCTTTAAAGCAACTATGTCTCACTCGATGTCCCAAGGTATGAAGTAGCAAAAGCATTGTTTTGCTACCTAGCTTTTCTCCAGGTGTTCAGGTGCCATATCGTCAACTGAACGAGAAGAATATCCTATGAAATTTTATGATGATATAAATATATTTCTTCTAGATTTTGTGCATTCATCTGCAACGTGCTTCAATGAATGACAATGGTGATCTCATCAAACTTCAGGTTTGCAAATTTGTTGAATTCAGTTGAACTTTCAAGATTTAGTTACTTTGATACATCTGCTTTATTTAGAAACAACAATGTTCTGATTGTAGGGACATATCTCCTTTCCTTTCATTCTGGACCTCTTTCCATTTATGAAAGCTAGGAAAATTTTGGCAGAAGAATTCCCAGTGCAATGTACTCGGAGTAATGTACAGAGGCAGCAGCAGCCACTAGATCCTCGACTGATCCAAATAAATATGCAATATAAAAAACAATTGCTAGGACATGTCTATGGAACTGGGAGAGAAAATCTGTTGAATGGTTTTCCAATAAGCAGTTTTCAGAGATCAAGCAATGAATTGAAATCAGATGACTCATCTGCTGAGACTATTATTGAGGACAAAGTCGAAGTTGCGGAGGTGAGAGTGAAATGGTCAATTTAACTTTTAATACCAAGGCGAGATTAGATAAAATGGTGCAGTTGTCTTATTTCTCCTAGTAATTCATCTTACAATATGCTAGTTTGGATGGTATTTCCTCTTACAACACGAATAAATCATAATGTCTTGATGTTAGTTGTTCTGTTTTGCATGACTTTTCTTCTCTAGTAATTCATAAATCTAAATGTATAAGGTTTTACCAATTTATATTGGTGCATTTATTTTATGTTGGAAGTAAGGAATTTAACTTGAAACACAGCTGCTCTCCAAAGACTTGTTCAGACTACCTGTATGCTGTAACTTAGGCCACTTGTACTACCTCCTTATCAGGTGCAGGCTCGTGAAGTGAGTAGCTCATGCTCCTCAACGAGTTTCATGTATCTCCTTACTTCTGTTGTTGAGCACTATGGAAGATCAGGAAGTGGTCATTATGCAGCATATAGGAGAGTAACAAGTAAATCGGGTGCTGGCAATTCAATGGGCACACAAGTAATTGAACAAAGCCAATGGTTCTATGTCTCTGATCATGAAATATCAGATGTCTCGGAAGAATCTGTTTTGTCTGCAGAAGCCAGCCTACTTTTCTATGAAAGAATTGATGGAGACTTTAATACTGTTACATAAAGGTGTGACATGTAACCACTCTCCTGTGCAGTTTTTACTTGTTCCTGCTGCTTGATGATTTCATGCTTTATAAACTTCTAAAAAGAGAAACAAGATGGATGCTAAAATTTTTTGTCAAACATTTTATATTACTATTGTACCCCTTATCATACAGTAAACTTAATACTTTAAGACTAGTTTTGGAATATAAACAAGAAACCAATGCATGTACTTAACTGATTATGATTTTCTAGTTTAGATTTATTAAATTTTTTAATGTGTATTCGTAGCAGAAGAATATTTCTCATACCCACAACGTGCTCCAATGAAATGCCTCACATATATTCTTAAAAGGAATCTGATTGTTTATTGTGAATGATAGCCTATTGTAATAAAACCCTTTTTTTAAGTCATTGAGGCCTTTTTTCCTGATTTGGATGCACATATTTACTAGTATAATAATAATGAGTATGTTCGTCTAACTTGCGGTAATATTCTTGTTTTTCTTTTCAGATAGACAGACTGCAGCAGCACAACAAATACAGAAAAGAAAAAAAAAACATTCTATGACCATGAATTGAAACAAGCACGTGCTCTGGTCATCTGGTTGATGATTTCTTTGAAGTATTCAGACACTAGAATCTTTACAAATGAAAACAAAAATCAATTTCATCTTGTGAGGAAGACAGAATGTCCATGTTTCTTTTCAGTGGTTGGCTCTGATTCTAAAGCTTTTGCATAGTTTGTCCCAATGTGGTATGTAAACCGAACAAAGATTTAAAGAAAATTTTTGACAACAAGACAAACATCAGAATATAAGGGAATGGAACTGCCACCACATTGAATTGACATGTATATTGTTGCTTCTTGCAAAAAATGAGTATATTGTTGTTGGTAATTGATGAGCATTTTGAAGTGAATAGAGTGTTTGCATCAGGGCTTTTTAGATCATTGTAGTCACATCAAATATTCTTCTAGATTTGCTAATTTCTGTGATGACTTCAGCGACTGCATCCTCAATTCTACCATGCTAGTATGCTTGCTATCTTGGATCCTGATTCAACTGGCATGGTTGTGACCAGTTTCTCATGTATCACCCTGGGTAGGAGAGCTGAAGGTGCGGAGGTAATTGATATTAGCCTGTCATTCTTGAATGATGCATCACCCTGAATAAACCTTTGAAACACATGTTTCATTTGCCTTATCCAATTTCTTTTAAGTTTACTTAAAGTATGTATTTCAGTTTACAGCTTAAAAAACTGTATTTAATGTCCAAGTAATTATGTTGATTGATCATCCTGTATAGCACTTTCAGCTGGTGGTGAAGAGTGTATAATGGAATGGTTGTTTTCTGATGTTGCTGCCATATTATGTAGCTGGGTGCTGTTAGCTTTGATGACTGATTTTATGGTAGCTGATTAATTTGGTAAATGAAACTGTTAATCTACATTGTCTAGCGATGCAGGCCTGACATAAAGCTATGTACAACTGCCTTTCCAGTGAGGAATTTTTGTTTGGTTGCAGGTAAACATGACAAATGCTATATTTGCTGATTTCTGGGTTGTTATATATTTTCTATTTAAATATAAACTGTTTTATAAGTTTTTAAAACGTTTATTCCTATCTCATTAGCATTTCGGTTCTTAAGCTTAAAAAATTTATATTGAAATTATTATAATTATAAAAGTGAAACATCTAACTTCATTTATCTTAGTGTTATTTTGTTATTTGTTTTATTGATGAAAGCATGAAAATGATAGATAAAAAAATAATTTTAACGTTTTAGTTTTATTTTTGATAATGGTGAATGACATCATCATTGGCAGGTCATAGTTGGTTGTTGTGGATGAGCAAGGAGAACAACGACGAGAGTAAGACAAAGGGAGAAAGAAGAGGTTGATGTAGATGTTGGCGCTCGACGTTTTTGTCAGCATTGATGTAGATGTCGAGCAATACTTTCGAGCAATGTTGATACAAATGCAAAGCAACGAAAGGGTCGTTCGGCAATTGCATCGACGTCGTTCCGTAACTCCATCCTTCGGCTCCAACTAAGCAAGACAGCCTCTATCCTCTCCTCAATCATCTTGCATCGTCGTTTTGTGCTCGTTCGTCGAGGATTTGTGAGGTTCTTCGCTTAAGGCATCGCTATGGACTTGGAGGTGAAGAGACAATAGCTAGAGGACGAAGAGGCCATAAAGTGCAAATGGAGGATAATAGGATCGAAATCGTAAAAAGTGCAAAGGGGGTGGACTCGTCACGGACCTGCGCTAGAGACACAGGAGCTAGCGTTAGGGGAATGGTAAGCTGCACAAGTTACCTAGTGGACATAGTGAGCCATGAGAAAGTTGATGCTATGGGCGGATGCATCGTAAGCCCAATAAAAGAAGGTTGCGTCCAGCTCGCTATAGACCATCGTTGATGCTATGGGCGGATGCATCGTAAGCCCAATAAAAGAAGGTTGCGTCCAGCTCGCTATAGACCATCGCTTTTTCGTCGCTCTGCTGCATTGATGCCTACATAGTTGTCGAGTGGCACCAATGCATATGCAGAGCATCCGCATCTACGTCGCCCTCGAAAGCATAATTACTTTTATCATTCGTCATCATCGAAAACATAATTCGGATGTTAAAATTACTTTTTTGTCTATTGTTTTCGTGCTTTCGTCGATAAAATCATTAGCATTAAAATAAATAGAACTATATGTTTAACTTTTCGTAACTATAGAAATTTCAATATAAATTTTTAAGTTTAAAAATCGAGATTCTAAATCAGTCTAACTACATAAGAAATTTTATAATTAGCCTGCTAATATTCTTAGTAATAATATTTAAGAGGATATATTTAACTGGTAACTATCAAATTTTGATTGTCTAATATGATTGGGTATTAGAGTGTCTTATGTTAAGATGATGTCAGGAGAGTGAAATGTTTTGTCAAAATCTTACCAGAACTACATCGGGGGTATTAACCCGATAAGATCCCTTTCGATTAAGTTAGTTTAGGTTCGAAGGATTTCATCCAGTGTTGAGTTTTAGAGGATAATTAATCCAAGAGAATAAGATGTCTAACAGCATAATTGTGGTCCTATATATAGTGTGGAACGCGATAGTCAGGTAAAAATTATGATTAATATATGAATAATTATGCACATCGTTTAGTCATAAATGGGACTATGAAGTCATGCACTAAGTCCGGAGGCATACGAGTAATGGTGTATCAGTTCAGCCTTTCATTGATGCCACGTGGTCGATTAAGTTACCCTCCTTGGTGTCATGCTTCCTGTTTTATACGTTCTGCCCCCTATGTGCCACGCCGACAGAGAGGGGGCGAAGCATCGACTGCAGTAATCACATGTCAACTAACAATAAGATGTTGTAAGTGTTGGACAGATGAGGAGGACACGATGATAGCTGTCCACGTGTCATGACCCGTATCAATACGCTCTTGCAAGTTTACTCTCATGAACGATAAACATCTCCAATTATTCCATATTTTCCTTCTATGCATTTCTCTCTGTCTACTTATATTTATCTATATTCTTTCATTATTTTTCTATTCATTTAACATCTATTTTGATTTTCATATTGTGGTGAAACCCGGAATAGTACTTACTGTATAGAAATCGCACTCTAATGTCATATATATACTCTCTCGGACCGGCAACAACCAAAAGTTGACCTTCTCAAGTATAGAAATTTCCATTCCCTTTGCCTAGGAGAAATAAACATCGAATTCTTAATACAACTAGGAATTGACCTTCTCAAATCACCCTGCCACCTTCACCAACCCTTTGTTGGAGATCTACCAAATAAGGGAGGTTGAATCTTCTGCCCGGTGGAGAGAGAGACCGGTAGACAGCATTCTGACCTTCATCAGTAGTCGTATACCTGAGCCATTTAGGACCAACATTGATACCTCTGCTCCGTTGGCTGAAGTAGCACGAGAGTTAGTAACTGCCGTCGGCTTTAGTAGTGTGTAAAAGATCTCCATGCAAGCCTTCTATAATCAACCCATACAATCCGAGTCAAGATCATAAACACCCCGGCAAACATTTGTGTGACCACGTTGCTCCGCTTCTGACGGACAGGAGAGCAGCCTCACGCCGGCGTTAATTTTAGTGCGCACCTGAATTTTCCGGGAAAGTACATCTTTCCTCATTGTTGGACTATCCACCAGTGATTAAAATGAAAGGCCAAAGTAGATCGCCTGTTAAAACAGAACAATAGCACATTGACCATGCAAGATTACTTTGGCCTTCTCGAAACAAAACGAAGGCCGAATCCCTAACCGTTACCACGGCAGTTCTGTTAATGCAAATCACATAAATTGGGTAGCTGAACCACCCATTTACAATCCTCTACAAAAGGAACACAGCCTTTGCCCTTGTTGCTCCATGGATTAATTACCTCTTGGTTCGGATGGAGATGTAGAGGAATATCCACAGTGGCCAACAGCATCTGTTAACTAGAAGGACATAAATTAGGGCTTGACCTGCCTTTCCAATACAAACCTAGAACGTCGACAAAGCAAAGACAAGATGTTCAAAGAGAGTTACTACTGAATCATTCTACAGAACTGATTTCTGTGGCTATGGACCCATTAATTGTTGTCAGTACCATCAATTTTCCAGGAAGACTTGTTGCTCAGATCCTTTTGAGGCATGTTTTCCTGAGTGTTTGATTGCTCTAGGTTCCTGCTTTAGCGGGGTATGATAAAAGAGTTATCTGACTTGTCCACATATATAATGAAGTAGAATCTGATGTTTACATATTAAAGGAAGCCTTTTGTATCGTCTATGGATGTGGTAATTGGCCTTTTTACATATATTATCAATGTTGAGGTACCTGAACCTGTTGGAGAAGTTCCTCAAGTTCAACAGTAATTTCTGAGAATGTAGGCCGTTTAGCAGGATTTGCCTCCCAGCATCTCTGCATCAAGTCCAGCAATGTAGGATGTGTTTTCTGGGGAAGCACAGGACGAAGCCCCTGATATTGGAAGTAAACACGATATAAGCTTCTACATGACAGAACACCCGCAATCAACAGCATATTTACGTTGTCCAATACCAACTTCTAAATAATTTTTTAAACCATGTAAAACATATGGGCGCTTCAAAACAATTACAGAAATTTATTACAGAAAAAAGGGAGAGATTATATTGATGTTGCATGGATATGGACTTGCAAATTGGCTTTGGACATTTAATATATCTCATTTGGCAAAAGATTGATGACCTATGGATACTAGAAAATTTGCTTGCCATAAAGGGATTATGTTCTGATTCTGAAGAAAATACAAGTCCATGAGAGCTTCAACCAAGAAAACACATGAGCTTCAGCCAAATAGTCCTGACCTGGTTGGCAACAAATCTCCCTTAGTCCATGTTTCATTTTTTATAGTGTTTGAGTATATGAATACTCTTCTCTAAAAGACAAATGGGTCAATTTTAATTGTCATTACTAATGATGCTAAACCCATAGATGATAAATTTGGTATGTGA
Organism: Musa acuminata AAA Group; assembly: GCF_036884655.1. Classification (NCBI taxonomy): domain Eukaryota; kingdom Viridiplantae; phylum Streptophyta; class Magnoliopsida; order Zingiberales; family Musaceae; genus Musa; species Musa acuminata. The sequence goes on from NC_088335.1 coordinate 5,752,230, forward strand.
CAACCCCAATATTAAGACATATCGGGCATAATTTTTGGTATCCAATTCAAGAATACAGGACACATTGCCAAATTTTCAATAATTCAATATTACTTGCATGACAAAAACCACTTATTCCTAGATAAATCACATGAGTTAATCTGGTTTTATTTATTAAAATACAGACCTGCCTCACTCCTAGGGCAGCTTGCAGAGGCGACATGGACTCATATGGGATCTGTACATCAACACAATTATAACAATACCTCAATAAATCAGATGGTATGACCCTCGATTGACGTTGCCTAAGAAGTAAGTTTAACTGGGAAAACTTTAGTGCACCTTTGATGTTGCGAGCTCCCAGAGCACGATCGCAAAACTGAATACATCTGCTTTCTGATCATATGGTTGATGATTTATGACCTAGAGAGATACATAGAGAAATATATGAATCACAAAAGAATATGGACCAAATATTTGAAGTAGTACAACAGGAAGAAATAAGAGAACTATGCATATTTTAGAAAAGCAAAATGCTGACATGTATAACAGCCATTTTTGACCTGAAAAGGGGAACATATATAATATTCCAGATCTCAATCACTATGAAAGTTTATTATCTCCATTACTTCTATGACACAAGACAGGCTTATATACTCTGATATATGAAGTACAATATGCAATTTCCCCTCTTTTTAAGTTTTTATATTACCAAATACCTTTGTTTTTTTAATGTTAAATAATCTTCAGTCTCCACATAATTAATCGCATTCTTCCTTATATGACATCCTTCAAAATAAATTCCATTTAATTATGAAAATCAAAGGACAACAATTGCAATGCCCGCCACATTCATCTTTAAAGGATTCTCCATAGACACTATATGTTTCAGAACCACTATCACCTGATATATATTACATAAATAACAATAAAATTGGCATTAAAATTTTAGGTAAATGGAATTGTTGTTCATTTTTTTACATTGTTCTTCTAAGTTCCATCTTCATTCTTCCTGAGCTTTTGGGACCGATGAGATGGGCACCCAGTGTGTGTGTGAGAGAGAGAGTCTGAGTGAGAGAGAGAGAGAATGAAGAATGATGCTAAAAAAATGCTTAATTTATTGAAGAACCACCATGAGAAACGAAATCAATGTTTGCACTTATTTCTAGGCCAATGTGTAAATAGTGCAATTGGACATTTATTCGCTATCATATTTAGAAGTTCTAGTTTCTCCTAGTTCTTCTATTTCACAAATTCAAATGTAAAAGCAGAACTTGTAGCAGCATATGATAGAAAAAGCGAATGGTGAGAAGTGATTGCATCATTAGTTATCCACCCACATCCAACCATAACCGAAAGTCTTGTTCCGGAATACTTGCAGACCCAAAATTGGTAACCATGATAAATGAAAATTATGATTATGCAGATGAATGTTTATAAATTAAAAGTTGTGTATTGAATAGCACTGAGACTGGGCATGAATGGAATTTTAGTGACACTAAGAGAAAAAATTTCGAAGTATAATTCTAATAGTGCCATGCAAGGAATATGTAAGAGATGAGAATACTGAGATGGATGTACAGACTTATTACATAACATAGAAACAAAATTTTTCACTTATGAATCATTAGATCTAGCCCCAATAGAGGATAAAACAAGTTCTAAAATAATATGAATGTTATGACTTGATGAATTCTTTTTATTGCAACAAGTTGTAAAGCATATCAGAAGAATTAGAAAATTGCGTACTCAAAATTAGTCGGAACATTATTACACCCTGATAGAGATGAGAACATTATTACGTAACCAAAATTAGTTGGAACATTATGACTTGATGTTGTTGTTGTGGTCATGATACATAAAATCTGAAGAATCAGAAAATCAAACATCTAGTTCTTGAATGCATATCATCTTTGAAATTATGATATTTTCCATTACACAATCTAAGTTTAGGCAGAAAAAGACTAAAGACACACCTCAGGTGCCATCCATCTATATGTTCCAGTTTCTGCTGTCATAATTCCTCCTTGATTCAGAATTCGAGCAACACCAAAGTCTGCCACTTTCACAACCTAAATGACCAATAGGTAGAAAGAAATTTTAATGAATAAAAGGACTACTTCATAGCACCTGTTGGTCAAAGAAAGCATCACATGTTTGTGAACATGTGCTTGCCGCATGAACACCAACATGAACATATTGCGGAAAGGAATAATAGATTTCAAATAATTAGATTTTCATTTTTTAAATGTAACTGAAATTTTTTTTAGCCATGAAATAAGGTTCTATTTTGATTGCTGAGAATTAAAGAACAAAGAAAACTGGAGTACAGACAAAAAAGGAAAGTAACCTTTTATTTGCCTACATGTGAATGGAGAAAAAGCAGATATATCATTAAGCATTAGCATTACAACTAAGTTAAATAAAAGAAGCATCACAGCTCTCTGAGAAAATGCAGCATGAAAAATAATAAGCAGCCTTAGATTTTAACGTCATGGAGTAAGACACATGGACTTTTGTCCATCATTAAGTTCTACTAATATCACTAGTCAAACTAAGAAACAGCAAATCCATTTCTACAATTTGTAATAAAGTCCCTTTAGTTATTCCAACGATTTATTGGTTCATCTATGATCTAACCAACATGATCTCACAACTTGAGACCTGTCTAGATTTTAGAAGACCAGTGTACTCTGTATTTATGCTCTTTACAAATCCAAGGACTAAATCACTTGCAGGATACAACATAGAGACAATATGCCTTCTGAAACCCTTAATGAAATCATTAAAATTAAGACTTAAAAACAAAGGCCATAAAGTAATATTAAATTTCTTATACAAGAAGTGCAGTTGTCAGGCACACAAGAACCTACTAAAAGGGCATACCTAGTGCACGAGGCTCCTACGAAAATGAGATATAGGGAGAATCAATATATACAGTCTTACTTTAAATACTTAAAGAGGTTGTTTCCATGACTCAAACCCTGGTCTCCTAGGTCATAGAGCAATCTTACCGTTGTACCAAGGCCTACCCTCAACATTAAAAGTAAAAGATAAAATTATATATATATATATATATATATATATATATTTGTGTGTGTGTGTGTGTGTGTACCCTCAACATTAAAAGTAAAAGATAAAATGATATATATATATATATATATATATATATATATATATATATTTGCCTGTTAAACAGCTTTTTCCGAAGGTTTAACCTAAACGAATCTGAATCCAAGATCATATATCAGCAATAACAGTACCGAATTTAATGGTTTAGGTCTGTTGAATAATGTTTGTCATATTAGCTCCAGTATTCCTCACATATTTCCTATGCTGGTTTACTTGTTTCTGTTCTTTATTAACCTACCAAAGAAACAAACTTCTTAGATATCTCATATCATGTATATCAACCCTCCCTAGACTTTGCATTGATAAGAACCTTGTTCACACTTGACAGTACCATCCTTTTGGTGTAATACCAGAGCTGATTGTTCAACACAATGTGCAGACAAATGGCACTTACAGTTGTTGCCACAAATTATTTATTGCAAAGATTAGATATCTACCAACACTGTTAAACTTGATCAAAGACTGAATTCATATAAGGGAAACACATTTAGACAATTGTGAAAAATTACAATTGACCAGAATGAAGACCATATTCTGGGAAATTATAGCACAAAGAGCTGAGTACATACAAGATTGCTATCCATAAGGAGGTTGGCTGTCTTTAGATCTCTATGAATAATGTCATTTTGATGTAAATAGTCCATTCCCTTGCAAACATCAATCGCAAACCTCAGCAACATAGAGAGCTCAAGGATGTTATGATGCTTATGCAAATAGTCATACAGGTTTCCTCCATGCATGTACTCTGAAACAAAAATTCAATATGCAACAGTATAAGCACAACGCAAAATACAAAGAGAATAAGCATAAAAATAAGACACTGAAAGTAGTTCTGCTAAAATGAAAGAAACATGAGAATGAGAACAAACTTCTAACAATGGCTCATTAACGGATACTCCAAGATAAAACAAACTCATAATAATTAAGGAAGTTTCTTAAGTTTACTGATCTGCTAGATGCAGCCTTTTGAAGATGACCAGAAAGTGTGCAAAAATGAATCCACAATCAAGAAATCGATGAACTTCTGCATTTGAATACAATTAATTATTATAGACAATGATATGTTTTAGCAACATAACCTACACTGTTTACATTTCAGTTACAGAAATATACCCTGAGGAACTAATAGGGCAAAGGGCATTTCTATATGACTAACCCTAGTGATTGTGCTTCTATAACAGAAATACCAGAATGAAAAAGGGAGATGACAAAACTCGTGACTGACCTCAAATTCCATGAGCTTTCTATTTGATTAAAGTTTTTTTTTTATTTTCTTTTGCATTACCTAATATTTCACTCGCATAGTGGCTACTAGGGGTGTTCAAAGATGTTTGAACCAAACCATTAATAAGGGTCAAACCAAACCAAATTGAAAAAACAGTTTGGTTCGGTTAAAGCAAGGTACTTTGAACCATAACCATTTTGGACCTACCAAACTGAACTGGTTCAAAACTGATTAATCTGGTTTGGTTAACCAGTAATCCAATTTTTTGTTTTAAATAATTATATATATATAAACAAATGAATTGGTTTGGTTCAATGAACTAGTTCAGTTTAATTGAACCAAACTAGAATTTTGATCCAATTGGACTTACATTCTCATAAAGTTTATACCACAAATATCATTCTAAACATTCTAAACAATTGAACATATGCACAAGTGGTTTTTTATTTTTTTTACTGAAAGATGTCATAAAGGAATAATGACTACATATGCAATCCTTTTTTGTTGATGATGAGGATATGCAGTGATGCATACAAATCAACAAAAGGATTGTTAACAAAAATGATGATAAAAAAATAGGGTTCATACCTGATACGAGAGAGCAAGACTAAGAAAGGGACAAGGAGGAAGAGCCACAGAGACGAAGGAAGAGCAGTGAACTCACCAAGTCTAGGAAGGGATTTAGGGTTTTGGGGCCTTTGGGTTGAGTTGGTATTTTTTAAATTAAAATTGGTTCGATTCGGTTTGAACCGGTTAATCAAACCAAAGAAGAATACCACCACAAACTAGAACCATTTATAGCCTTCAAAATCGAATTATTCATGAACTGATTCGGACGAAACTAGTTTGGAACGGTACAATTCAGATATGGTTCGGTTCCGTTCAATTTAAACACCCATAGTGGCTACAAACCAGGGCTACAATGAAATTTGTCGCTAATCTTTGTCATGGCATATACATAATAGTGCTTTACAAAAGCAATTCCTTTGTATGATATGATACTAGATATGCGATGTCTGTTTTTAGACAAACAGTTCCCCATTTTTGTTCATTATTTTTATATCTTTTTTCATGTCAATGTTGTAGGTCCCATGGAAGTGAGAATTTTATGAAAAAATTTGATCTAGCCAAACCTAGTCATACTGTCCCTAGCCAATCCCAGTATCAAAAACTGACCTTGTGAATTATTCTTTGTTCAACCAATGGTTTTATGATATTGATTCAACTAGACGTGAAATTAAACATTTTATATTCTTCTTACTTTCTTATTACAGAAACGTTACATGTAAAAAAAACCTTATATTGTTTAAAAGTGAAAACTTAAAGCAAAAAAACAGAAGTAACAAGGTGAAATGTCAATGAATAACAGTTTAAGAAAACACTCCTGAAGTGGAAGTCCTTAGAGAGAACAGATCATATATAGGCCAGGATAAATTAGTCTGGATGATTCAATACCTATTTCAAGAAATAGCAAAGTCGGAAAAAAAGAGCAAGTTAATATAGCAAAAAATCTTCCACTTTCAGGTTTTTCTTGAAAGACAGAACAATCATTTACAGTAATGAGATACTCAAGCTCCCATGAGATGTGCTGGCCATATATACTGATTAACCATTCAGAATACTGAATTGACACCAATAGACAATTACCTGTTACTATGCAAAACTGTGAGGGCTTTGTGCATGCACCAATAAAACGAACAACATTTTCATATTGGATTTTCCTGAAAAGATTCACAATTATCATAAGAACCTTGGCCAAGAAAGCATCACAACAGCATATAGAATGAGCACTAGAAGAATAGATCAAGTGATGTGTGGGATTAGCAAAGGATAGCGAAGAACCAAAAAAAGCAATTTAATTGTTGTGATAGAATTACTGTCTATCAGAGAATGCAATGGTAAGTTGCTACACCCAGTAGCATGTTACCAGACTACAGGACATGATAAAATTTCCATGGGCAGAGATATAGCATTTACTTTAAAATGGACACTTCCTGATGGAACTCTAGGAGAAGAGGTTCATTTAAATGATCAGATCTAATAGCTTTAATCGCAACATCCTGATCCAAGTAGCTGCCATGGTACCTGTAACAATAAATAATAATAGTAATAACATATCAATACAAGTGCACTTCTGGCCCATCATATAAACTTCAGAAAAATACAGTATGTTATTTGACTTACAGTTCTCCACAGGATCCAGATGTAATTTTCTCTCCCATTTTCAACAATCTTCTGTCAATTTCCCACTCATCAGCTTTCAACTGCACAGCAAGCATCCTCTCTGTATCTGAAGAATGAGATGAATCTGACCAGGAACCCTGTAAAACTCAAAAAGGAAAAACCAAGATGAAAACTGTTCTCACCACAAATTAAGATGAAGCCTCAAAGAAGCAAGCATAGCTATCAAGTACCCACGATTATTAGCGCATCTAAAGGACAAACATGGACATGGACTAAATTTCATAGAAATAACAAGCTATCACTGAAGCAAAGACCAGAGAAAGAGATTTAAAAATCAATAAACTTATAGCAATGCAAATAATGCTATACACCTATTTTTCCAATCATAATCCTGTTATATACCCTATCATCAAGGACTAAAGTTTGCTCTTTTTTGTTGGCACTGAAATGCAAATAATGCTTTAACTAGCATAGTTTAATTGTTAGGAACTAACACAGAATATATTCCATAATTAAACATCATTTATCCACTTCAGGTTTGATATCACTGTCACATAAGAACACACCAACAAAATGTTTTCCAAATAATTGTCAACTTATAGCAAAACCTCAAAATTCTTAGTAGACAAACAACACTTATGATAGACAAGAACCTCAGTGGACCTACATCTTATTTGCAAAAGCAAGACATACCTTATCAATCAGTTATACAACCAAAAAAGCAGTTACATAAAGATTCCAATAAACCCTTAGCACAATAAAAGACAAGGTTGGAGGACCATTCATTTGATGCAAAGAGCTTCCATCATCTCCAAGGCCCAAAGGAGTTCAAAATTCTGTAATAAAAAAGAAAAAGGAGCCAAGAATCTTGAAAACAGAACACATCAAGGATTGTCTTATCAGTTGCACACTCTGTGCCAATCAATTTCATTGCGTATCTGGTAGGATTGGTGTATTAACCATGCTCCAGGTCAGCACAAGACATCAGTTCAGTAGCAGCCATTACCAGCCAATGTGTCATTCATGCATATTGTATGACATGTTGTTTATTGTATTCAGGGTCACAAAAGCTAAATAAAAAACATGCTCATGGAAAAATATGCAGGATGAAAACAAAAGAGAAACCTAGATGAAAGAACGAGAGAGAAATGGGGAGGGACAGTTTTGTAAGGAACCAATGAGAGAGAGACACAGAAGGACGCTTCTAAAGAAAGAGAACTGACAGTGTGAGAGAATGCTGTTCAATTTCTCATAGATTGGACTTTCTCATCTGTTTGAAGCAACCTGGTGATGTGAAAGCAGGTCATAGCTTTAAATGGATGGTGCTTTATCAATAGTTACATTAAAGTATAAATTCTCTAATATCTGGAAGTCTCTAATTTTTTGTACGCACTTTAAGATCATTTCATTATAACAAGTGAAGTCACAAGTGAAAGAGAGGACAAACCATGCCATAAATAAACAAGGACAAATGTACACTAAATCAGAGCTAGTTTCAAGCCTTTTCTTTATATAGTGCATAAAAGTACTTCCACATTAGAACATCAAAACTTTATCAATCTAAAACCACAACATATCTCCGATGACCCAATATATGCTGTAGATTTTCAGAAAGAAAAGATGTAAGCTAATTAAGAATTAAAAAAAAAACATTGCAACAGTTCTTCAAAGCTTAGATAACATATTTAATCAGGGAAAGAACAGAAAGCAAGTACCAGCACCTGATATAAGTTTTTATAAGAAATAAAACTATGACAGATATAGCAAAAATAATTTATTTATTTATTTGATGGAAAACAAGACAATAGTAACAGTAATTAAAAAAAGGAAGGAGCTATATACCTCATTTCTATTAAGTGCTGTCTCAATCTCCTTGTGCAAATCATCTGTTTGCTGAGCACAGTATTGCAAAATCATCAATTCTAAACAAAAAGGGGAAAAATAGCATAGAATAAAGGAAATAAGAATCATGATGCCACTTATTTATCTAGATATGTCAAAATGATATGGCTGCCAACTAGAGAACAGAGAAATGTTCATTGGTCCAATGGCTACGAAGCACAAGGATTGCATAATTTTAGCAAGACAACAAGAGAAGGAGAGAGAGAGAGAGAGAGAGAGAGAGAGAGAGAGAGAGAGAGAGAGAGAGAGAGAGACGTAGTTTAGTTAGTATCATAGAAGCTCTTTTTTTCATCTTAGCAAGAGAAAATCATTGACGGTATTGGATAAGTTCAAACTGAATATTAGGTTTGCTAGGATTGGATCACACCATCATCAAAGATTTGAAGACAAATAAGACAAAGGTCATCTTCAGAGGACTGTACAGTTAATCATCATTCACTCCTCTAGAAGAGGCTTATTTTTCACAAGTTTTGATGGAGTCAACCCATCACATTGGCCTCATTCAACAGATCTTACTAACATTTTGCCAAATTGGCAGAAACTACTAAATCATCCAAAACAAGATTCCAAAAGGAGTTTCATATCATAACTGGCAGCCAATTTTTAAGTGCCAAAATTAAGTGCTTTTAGTAAGATGAAAAAGCGCAAAATCTTCTCAATAGTCAAAGCACATCAACAGAAAGTCAAAGATGACCAAAATTATCACCATCACAACAGGACAGGCATTGGATTAAATGGACAAACTAAGTGGCTTCCAGTGTTCATCGTGATGCAGCACTTTCAGTTTAGTTTACACAGCTACAAGATGCACGGAGTAGGCTGACCCTGTCTAGTCCAGGTGTATGCTATCCTTCAGTCAGCTTTAAAAATTGTCGCCTTCTCAAAATTTCTTTCCATACAAAGACATGTCTGGGCATAAAAAAAAACAAATATGAATCTGACAGACGGATTTTCAATAAAAGCCTACCTCTTCAGACCATCCATCAACAACAAATACATCCAAAGAATATCCATCTGTTGTTGAAAAGACATGAGCCTCCCGGATATTGAGTCCAATTTCAGACAGCAATGTGGAAAGCTAAAAAGATGAAGTTGCAGTTAGAATGCGTTGGATGGTTAATGAAGAAAAAAACTATATACACCTATTATAGTATCCAAAAAAATCAACTAATGTACTAAAACTTCGAAAGTATATTTTTTTTATGAACCGGTAATTCACAGGAAAAAGATGCACCTATCTTTAGCACCAAATATCAATGGTTATAATTACAAGGTAGTGAGTGGCAGGCTGGCACACAGTCAAAAGCATGTGCTCAGACGCTCTCATACACAAGAAGTTAGTCAGGAGAAACGACTAAATTATGAATTCCATATGAATAGTTCATTGCTCTGCAGCCAATTCCAAACATGGCAAAATGAGGATTGCTTAAGAGGAAGGTTTCGATACAGGTGAAAAAGGAATAAAATCCCAGTGTTCATATTGATAATGGTTGGCATCCAGGCCAGTACAGTACTGCTACAAACCTCATGGTGATTTGATATGATTCAATCCAGCTGGTTCCTGTTCCGAGCCTAGTTAAAATGATTAATAGAAGATTGAAATGTTTCTAAGATCTTCTGAAACCCATACGTCAAGAAACTTATAAAATCGCTGGAGTAGGCACATTATGCATGTATTACAATTATATAGTTGAAATCTTGAAACAATTATAAACGTGTGGCCAAGTCAAAAGCATACATGTAAATACCTAACATCACCAAACAATCATGACAGTAGAGTGGGAGGTAGGTCCAGCTCGGTTGTTGATCAATATTATATTGTGAAGAACTTACGTGTGATATTACTCTCTTTACGTTTGATTCTAGTACACTGTGTGATACTGACAAGGTAAATAACAAAACACACGGTTTCCTGATTATACACATGGTTTCCTGATTATACAGTACAGCTAAGGTAGTTGCCAGAATGGAGATTCAACTTAGGCTAGTGCAAAGTGGGGCTGGGGAAAGTACAGCTACGTTGACTGTTGAGCAATAAAATTGTCACCACTGGCACTGCCGCACTGTACTAGTGGCATAAGCTCTATGAACCCTCTGATATGATAAACTGGGACCAATCATCAACATCATACAATGGCCCATAAAATCCATACTTATAAGCTCCTACACAAGCTATCTCTCATCTCCTCAAGATCAACAACTTACCATTGTCTTTACAACCATAAATATAGTAGATGATCTGAGGCTATGACCATCATCTTGTGTATATGTAAAAGTTTCTTTTTCTCCACACTCCACCTCTGTGTCTGTTTATTGGGAACGTAAGATCCATAATGTCAGCCACCATCATTTGCAAATATGCTATCATCTGTCTCATTGTCATCGTTGAGGACCTCACAAAGACCATAATCAAATGGAGAAGTTTTGTCATTGAAATCATTTCTTGCTCAGCAATAGCATCCAAGGCGTCAATGTACCAACATGGCATAATAACTGAGGACAGCAATGGACGACTGACAGTCAGTAATCTGATCACATCCCAACATCAGGCTCTATTCTTAATAGCGAACAGTCTCATCTTCTCGACCCTCCATGGACAAGATGGACCTCTTGTATCATTAACAAGTGGATCATCCTGGTTATCTGCCATATGTACTTAATGTATCATCAAATCCAAATTATCCTAATAGTAGTCTATCAAATTGATCTTGTTGGGGGGTTTTCATATCTTTGCCCATTCCAGTCAATGCAACCTCAGATGCATTTGATATTGAACATAAATCAGATTCTCCAACCATTTTTATGAAAGTCAGATTGCGAACTGCAATATATATTAAAAAAAGAAACTTGTAATTGCTAGATGATGCAATCTGTCATAGGATCCACACTGTAATTTTCCTCAAGTGAGAAACAAACCTCTATATTGTAGTAACCAGTCAGCTACCAATTTTCAATTAAATCATCATGTTCAATAATAGTTTTAACTGAGCTAAAGATAGGAGGAGCTTTCTTGATACATCAAACTATATCCATGATGCTAAATAGATGGAAGATTACTATGTGATCCAGAGGTGCCAAACAGTAGAGTAAACTTTAGGGCCAGTGAACAATTAATGGAGATGTCAACACCGTACTGACCTAATGATGGACATTAGTAATATACCATTGGTAAAGAAGATAGTGAGCAAGGCAAAAGACTGCCTGTTTTATTTGCAACAATCGTAGGGTATAATTCTTAACGAGAAATTAGATCAAAGGTGAGCTCTTGGTGCCTAGGGTGGCAAGATCTACCATCAACCATCACCTCGAGTCCATCCAACAAAGGAAAATAGGTCTCAAGGCAAGCTTTGCTTTGCTTAAGTTGGAAGCATATAAATATTTTCTCTAAGACAATGGATGAAACTGCTTCTAATCTTGATCTTCATAAGATTTGGAATAATGATACGATGTTAATAGATGCAATAACGATGGCCATGTAGACATGGCATTAGGACAAAGATCATGACCTTGAGTAAATATCATTTGCCCAAGACAATCCAAAAAGGTTTATGAGAGGAAGGAAAAGGGCATGAAAAAGTAGATCATGACCTTGAGCACATAAGGAAGAGCATTGCCGAGATTCAGCCTGGTAGAAGTTTGTAATTGTAATTACCTTCTTACTGGCATGGGTTGCATGGATCAAAGCATGACAATAACCCATGGTCTCAATTTGTTCGAGCCAGAGGATCCTATTGGCCACATAGCCATCATTTAAATGACATATACCACAAGACCTCCATTCACTTTTATGGGATAGAAACCCATATGATATAATGAAAATAGAGATCGTCTACCAAATTGATTATCAAACTATTGCAGATAATACATATAAGTTCCTAAGGTAGGAGCAATATCACATGTTTTTGACTCGTACAATGTTGACCTCCAATCACAAGCAGCTTCCAAGACAATGCAAACTCCTCCTGGTATTAGGACAATAGGATATGTATGTTGTTGACACCAAAGTTTGTGATGTTTTATGATTGAACTTATGTTTGGCATTTGAGTATATGCTGATGTTGTGTGCAGTTCTATGTATTTAGTTACTTCCATTTATCTTTTCCATAGCAGGATTGATTACAAGTCATACGAATAGAGAGGAAGAGCAAAAAAAAGTTCTACAAATATCAAAGAAGATGAAACGATTGATTCATTATAATACCAGGTGAGCCAGTCTATACAAATCAACACTCAGTCATTCTGACATTCCAAAATGGTGGGTATCAGTATGGCACCAACCTGTCCCAAGGTTGGTACTGATATTGGACCAGTATTAAAAACCTCATTACTACAGTTTTATTATTAACTAGGAAGAGAGGAAAAAGTTGCTTATCCAATGCTCGACCTAGCTCTCCACTTAAATTAACTCACTTTATTATTTTTATCATATCTCAATATCACTTGTATATGAGGTTGCCTAGAAAGTTAAAACTCATTGTATGGATAGAATTTTCAGAAGGGGCAAGTGCATCTCCCTGTCTTGTGTAAGTTGCTACAATATATCATAAACACAGTTGCTAGTACTAAGTTCTTTTATAGAAGTCACTAACAGAAATTCAAGCAAGATACTTCGTAGAATTTTCTTAAATATATATGATAAACAATCTAACATTAAGCTTATATTCTGTTCGACAGCACACACATCAAATACATAATTTTGGGAATAAAGCAATGTACTCAAGTAGTTTTTAACAAACGCAACCCACTGCAGATTTTAAAGAGGACCAAATGTGCATACACTTAACCCCTGCATATTCGGAGTTCAAACCCGTGATGGCAGTGAAACATAACCGCTCCACCAAGTCCTGCCATCTTAAGTAATAAAATGACAGTATCATATGATTTTATTACAATAAAATCCTGAATCAACAAGAAGAATAAATGCTTCATCAACTGTCAAACAAATTTCATAAAGAAATGTATAAGTTTACAAGTTCTTAGCCTTAAGACATGAATGAATATTAATGACATAAAATAGTTGGCCAAGCAGGTAATCATTTGCTTAGCTACTTATCCAAAGTGATTGGCCATATTTACCAATCTAAAAGCATGCTTCAAGCATGTAATACGAAAAAAAATGTTCCATTAAGCTCCAATGAACAAAATTTATAAATATGCATCTCAAGTACCTCACTAAGTAGCTTTGGTTTGTCGATTGTGGAAAAGATAATTTCATGAACCACGACACATGTAACATCACGCCTGCAAATTTGGATGTGCAAAATAGTCAGTTCCTATTCTATGAAAGTTAGTGTATGACTTCAACTTTACACACTTAAAATGGACAATTGGATGCATGAGGCTCCTGCCATTGCAGTCTGGGAGGGTCAGTGTACAACCTGACCCTTGCAAGCAATAAGGTTGTTTCCATGACTTTAACCCTAGTCACTCAAGTTTCATAACTGCAATTTTTACACATATATAGCTATCATAGAGAAGTACCAATTATTCCATGTAACCTAATGAAGCTCTTCAAGTTTCCTTCTTGTCGAGGTCAATTAAATTCCAAAAGAATACAAGAAATCCATTGATATAGTTCCAATAAGCTATAAAAATAGGATAAGGGCATCTCTTGCTGGCATGTAAAAGGATATTAACCCATTCTCATTTTTTAACACATAGGGAAGATCCAATCCTGTTCACCTAGCATGCATCTGAAAATAAACAGAACTCATTTGTTGATTCCTTGCATTGACACAAGAAGAGAACCATCATCATGAATTCTTCAAAAATAAATATACATCAGTCCTACAGATAAACCAGTTAATTCTTCATCCTCTACTTAATTTGCATATAGGATTGAGCCATATGACACTTAGCTATTTTATCTCTTTATGCAAGATCAACTATAAAACTCACTGTTAATTGTAAAATTGTAGCTGATAACTTATAGATCTATATCAAAGTAAAATTTAGATAAACCTCGAAAAACTGAGGACATGGAAAACTAGCAAAACTTGCAAAAATGATTAAAGCATAGTTCCAGCTAGAACATGACTTAGTCATAATAATACTTATTGAGTTTATGCAAGTTGATCAAAATCTGATTCACAAAGAGGAAATTCAAGGATCATCTACTTGTGTAGTTCACCTGTCTAAAGGTGAACAACACAAGTAGATGGCTTATCATTAGCAAGTAACCTTAAACAAGTTCAAATGGGTTTTCAATAGGATTCACATTGATTGCAACTTGAGATTCATGCTCATGACCATGCAGTTTGTAACCAATATCATTGAATTGAAAAATTCCTTGGAAACTAAGACTGGGTAGACACCTTGCGGAAAGAGCATCTCCAAACTCAGATTCGTCTTCAGTGTCGTCACTGTCCATTATCATGTCCAAATTCTGTTCCTCTAGCTTTGAGCAAGTTTCAAAATTAATTCCACAATCCCCACTTCTAATCACATAAGTAAGTAAATTTTATAAATGCATAGACAAGTCAAATAAGCACTTACAATGAACACAAAGGACATAGTAAGTTGGAACTAAATAGAGAAGCCAAGAACAAGATGCAACTAAAACTTGTAGTTTGACACTACTTATGGTCAAATCAAATATTAGATGGAAATGTTAAACCTAAATACTGCATTTACATGATTTCAACTCATACAGGGAAAGAAAAATAGTCAGGGAAGGAATTTCCCAATGTATAATAAAATAGTAAGGTGTTTTTGAAGCACCTAAGTTGAAAAAGAAATACAATGTGATCCATAAAATTAACAGCCACTAGTAGTAGGTGCTTCCAAGATTTGCAAGTAACATAATAGACAACTATCTTACCCCCAAAAGCAGCCTATAATAGTTGGTAGATGCAAAAATTCCCTTTGCAAGATTAATAAGCTATAATTGTAGATTACATCAATGAGAGTTCTCGAGTATGGAAAGGACTAGGAGTCTGCAATCATCATCTGTTTAGCTCATCAATAAGACTGAAGGGTATGGTATGCGCAGAGAAACAATTTTGCAGTTGAGTATTTATAGTGAAATTTTGAGCTTCCCATTCTCTCTTTCTCCATCTATCTTATATATCTCTCTTTTTTGTGTTATATGTTCTCTTTTAATCAAGATAATCTCCACTGGTAGAATGGACTAGCAGTTGTATATCACATAATTGATCCTATCAGTATCAGTCAGAAATAATTTTTCTGTTACTAGTTCAATATGAAAGCTTTAGAAATCGTACATGAGGGAAGCCTGAGAAATCAGGTTAATTTATTTGATGCTTTGTGAATTTATATCAAATAGAGTAAAACTTATATATCAAATAGAGTGTAACTTATACCTACCTAGATTTATATCTTTGCAGAATTTATATTCATAAGCTTAGCTTCAAGATATAACCAAACCCATCAAACATTTCACCCTCCCCACTCTCCTCAAGTGATAATCGTTCAAACAGAAAGCTATTATTGCAGTAATGCAGCATCGAGCAAGCAGAAAATCAAGAAAAGATCCCTAAAATTTTATGGACCATAAATAAATTCAATTTTCTTTTCCTTGATGAGACTCCACTAGAAATGATGCCTAAAGGTAATAAGTAAGAGCAGACCTTACAAGAGCATTCAACAATTCTTTCAACTGATTTATGTCTTATATGTCTAAAATCACAAAATACTCGGGGAGACATTATACTTATCAATCATACATCATGAAAAACTGAAGCAGAAGAGGGGACATCAAGAATTTTCCCAAATCTCAATGTTCTTACCCGGTAACAAACTCCAATATTAAGTTGCAAAATGTGGGATCTGCCATTATGATCTTAACACAACTTTTTAGCCAAAGAAACTGAAATTTTCTAATGAGCTAAATTGTAGGTAAAGCATAACCAAAAGCTAAATAGCCATTATAGTACATTAAGTACCTAAGGCATAGGTCATATATCAAGAACTGTAACACCACAACCATTCTAATCAGAATTTCTGAACACAACTAATGAAGACTTCGTTTGAACGGGTACCTTCAGGAAACGAACATGGAAAACTGGCCGCTTGTCTGGGTCCTTGGCTTCTTCCAGAATTTTTTTATGTATCAGAACATCTTCTGCTCTTTCAACATCCAAGTCCAGCTTGTAGCTGCATAGAAGTGCAAAATCAATCACAATTTATGAACAAGCAAGGAGTATAAATCCATATAAAGGACCAAAAAATCCCTTGATTGTGTGTAACGAAATACCACCATTCTTTTGGATATCTACTGAGAATCAAGGACAAATAACCACGAATAATTGCGAAACCCAATTACAGGAAGCTCAAATAATTCGAAGGTTAAGACACATCAGAAGTGACCAATCCACCCGAGCACAAAGCAACATACCAACTCCGCACCCAGAACCCTAAGAAAACCGAAAAGGCACCCGAGATCGACGATCCTATGAACATCACCTAGCCGGCAACCGGTTGAAATGGGCATCGAAGTGCTCCTTGAAGTAGGGATTCGACCGCGCCTCCTCGTACCCGCTCGCTACAAGCCTCTCGTAGATTTCGTTCTTGATGTCATACGCCGCCTGAGCTCCGGCCCCCCTCGAAGGCGACGAGCTCTCCCCGACCTCCTCGATCGGCTCGGCCGCTCCGCCGTCCATTCCCTGCTCCTCCCCTCGATACGATTCAAAAGCGCCGCCCGGTCGCCATCCGTCGCGAGCAAGCTCGAAGCGAGACAGCAGCTAGGGTTTCGAGGGCGAGAGTAACCGCGGGGGGAACAAGCGAGAAGGACCTTACGGTATCCGGCGAAGGGTTACGAGGAGAAATAAGGCGAAGATGTAAGAGCAGAATGGTCTTTTGGACCCAAGTAAAACAGGGTGGGGTAAGCGCCAAACGGTTTCAACTCGCATAAAGTTTTGGGCGTATAATAGAGGACGATTTCGCTCGAAATTACCAGAGGTTGTTGACATCGCTGTCCCATTTTATATTTTCTGCATAGCCTCCTCGCCTTGCCATATTTGGAGCGCCATGCGGAAAATTCGAAAGGGAATACGATCCATAAACGGGGAAAATATGATTCTGGATAAATGAAAAGAAAAAAATAATAAATCGGCCAGGCCGGTTGATTCGTACGCGCAGATAGGATAGTTCAGGAGGAGCACACATCGTTGATCCTACTCATCTATATCACGCCACGTGGGGAATACGTGGTCCCGCCGATCCGGTCAACGTTGCTGCACCGTCTGATCAACCGCAACCCTCTGGTTCATAGAACTCAATACGTAAGAAACCGGTCGGCTCAACGGGACCGAACTATGCGGGTGTAGGAACGCGGCCGGTCCACCTGGTTTCAGGCTGAACCGGTAGACAACTGAACCGCTGCCTTGACTTGGAGACATCGACTCGGTATTGAAATATAAGCAAAAGAAAAGAAAATAAAGTATGTGACATATAAACGTGTAAAATGCGAAATATAAATTTGTCTGATAGACGATGACGCAGAAGGTTCAACTACTGCAACTTGCGACCGAACCGAAATCTAAATCATTCGATGGCTTGTGAACAGTATCTCCCATCGCGACAGATATGTATTTTCTATGCTTAAAAGAACATGTCTGCTGAAACCGAAACCAAACCGACCCATTCTTTTAAAGAACCGTCGGCTCGTCCACGTCAGCATGTCAGAGAAACTAATGAGCCGATAGATGCGTTATGCTTAATAAAGCAGACCGCGTTAAAGTGGAGCATAAGATGACAAGAGTTTGTGTTGTTGTTGTCGTCGTCGTAAGGTGGAAGAAAGCTTGCGAAGTTGTAGTCGCTGCAAGATTCCTTCTTTCAGAGGGCAAAGGACAGTGCTATGCCGGTTTCGTCAACTGTGCGACGCATCGTTGAGGATTATCATGGATTTTACGAATGCTGTAATTTTTTTTTTCGAAAAAGTGGACCATTAAGAAATCATACATCGTATATATACAGCAGAACAATAGAGATACTATAAAATTAAGAATACGGACTGAATAGATAAAACATATATAAACACCTAATTATATATTTATGATAAAAATAATAAATATACAATAATAACATTATAAACGTAGTCCTACTTCACATGTATATCATGAGAAGGTTATATGTTATATATAATACGAAAAAAAATTTATGTCAAGATTAAAATCAAATAATATTAGATTGAACTCACGATATGTAATTTTTGATAATATCTGAAAAAATCTCTGTGTGATATGCAAAACCACTATCCCCAAATCCAAATATCACATATCTACAAGAATTGTACACTTATCTTTTTATAAGATCACTTATATTATTGGATTACGAAGGTTGAGAAAGAAACTATAATCTTTCGTTTATGTCTTTTATGAGATGCATCATTTAGCCTCTAGAAATCATATTAATTTATAGGTAAAAGCAAATGATTTAGGATAAATGATTAGGAGAGTTCCTTCCATGGCATCCCTTAAGAAAACCTATTGTAACATAAACTTATTTTTTATTTAGTAATATAAATCTAATTAATTTTATTATATATCTTATTCAATTATATAGGATCATATAATCTAACACATATAAAACTTAAGATCAAGATTATAATGCAACTGTATCATTTGGTGGCACTTATAAAAATCCATGTGGTTTCCCTGCATCAACTTTTGTTCGCTTAAATTTTGCTATCTACGAATTACTGGTGGTTTAGTATCTTTGCGAGAAGCCTATCGAGATGATGGCCTACACGGAAGCATGTATCTAGACGGACCTAATGGCCTGTGTTCATGAGATTACGAGGCCCAACCCAAATAATCGAGTTGGGCTCATCAGGCTATTAGGCCATACGTAATCCAAATTATGAAGACGAAGATGAAGCCACAGTTTTACGCTTTGAGCGTAACGCTACACAAGCTCTCGCATAACGCTCACTGCACAATTGCAGTCCATCCCATCACCGATCAATGTCTCTGCGTGACCTGCGTAACGCTCTTGTCCTCGATGTCTCCCAGATCGGTCGATCGGTCGACCCCACTGTTGCGCTCAATGTTAGAGCACCGTTTCCACGTTGCCTGCCGCTGGCGATTCATGTTATCAGCATATCATGCACGCGCGTTGGAAGTCTTCCGATAAGTTGCAAGAATCTCTCTCTCCTCTGCGAGAGAGAGCGAGAGAGCGAGCGAGAAAGGAGGAGGATCTGTGGTGATGATCTCCTCCTCCTCCTCTCTTTTATTTTCCTGCATCTCCGTGTATCCATTGCCACTTCCCCCTCTGTTTTCCGTTGTTTTTAAGTAGATTTTTCATTTCGCTGATTCTTGTTGAATCCGGTGGCCTAGTTTCCGATCTAGTTGTTGGAAAAGCCGCCGCAGGATTGGGTCAATTTTCTTGAGGCAGAGATGGTGGGGAGCGTGGGGAATGGCTTGATGGATCTGAGGGAGAAGGAGAAGGTGGAGCCGTTGCCCAGGGAGTTCGATCCCGAGGAGATCGTCCACCCGAAGCCGCCGCTAGAGACGGAGGGAGTTGGAGGAGTGGAGGGGAGCGGGAAGAGCAGGGAGATCGTGCTCGGGAGGAACGTGCACACAATGTGCTTCGCCATTAAGGAGCCGGAGGCCGATGACGAGGTCACCGGGGAGAGGGAGGCTTACATGGCCAGTGTCTTGGCGAGGTACCGGAGATCCCTCATCGACAGAACCAAACACCATTTGGGTATACTTTGAGCTTCTTCTTTTACTAATTTTTTTCAGGAAATTTCACATATTGACTGCATGAGAATGTTGTCCGCTTTTTCGTTAACAAACAAATCAACGGACCCGACTTGACGATCTATTTCTTTAATAGATCCCATTATTCTTGTTCGGTGGTGGTGCGATCGTTGGAAGCTGCAGATTATCGGATTTCTCATCGTTCATGTCTATTATGATTCAAATGCAAAACTAAGCTGATTGTGGATCACATAATGTCTTTTACTTCTCTTTCTTTTTTTTTTTTTGGGCAAAGATCTGATCCCATTTCTTCCACCATTGCTTTTGTTTTGTGTTCTACCAATTCTGCACTATCTTGTGATGAAACTATCTATACGGTGTTCTGTTCAGATATTTCATTAGTGGAATATCTGAATACTTGACGTTTAACAGAGTTAGATTTCTCATATTAATGTTTGCTTATCTTTTATAGGTTACCCGTACAATCTGGACTTTGACTATGGTGCTCTAGGGCAGCTGCAACACTTTTCCATCAACAATCTAGGTGACCCCTTCATCGAGAGCAACTATGGCGTCCATTCTAGGCAGTTTGAAGTTGGGGTGTTGGATTGGTTTGCTCGGCTTTGGGAATTGGAAAAGAATGAATACTGGGGTTATATCACCAATTGTGGTACCGAAGGGAATTTGCATGGTATTCTTGTTGGGTTAGTGCCTTTTTCCCATTAAAACTCACTATGACTGTGAACTTGCTTTGGGATATTTACTTATGTAAAAACAATGAAAATTCTGCAAGATTTCATCATAGCAATAATTTGAAGTGTTTGAAATTGGTTTGCCAGTAGGGAAGTGTTTCCAGATGGTGTTTTGTATGCCTCGAGGGAATCTCACTACTCAATTTTCAAAGCAGCAAGGATGTATAGGATGGAGTGTGTGAAGGTTGACACTTTGGTCTCTGGTGAGATCGATTGCACCCACTTTAAAGCTAGTTTACTCCAGAACATGGAGAGACCGGCCATTGTCAATGTCAACATTGGTGAGACATTTTCTGTACTGACTCTCTTCCACTCTTTGCCTAAAGGTAGAAGTTGTTGATCTCTAACTATTATCTCATGTAGGAACCACCGTAAAGGGAGCAGTTGATGATCTTGACATGGTAATAAAAACACTTGAAGAAAATGGCTTTAAAGATCGATTCTACATTCATTGTGATGGAGCTCTCTTTGGGCTCATGATGCCATTTGTCAAACGTGTATGTTCCTCTTATGTTTCATTTTTTGCACTAGTTTCCCATTCAAGTTTTCATATAGTTGCAACTATGCTAATGCTGCTTCAAAAAGGTTTATATTTCAATCGAAATATCTTCATCTCAGATCATTTACAATTATCATTCTTCTTTTGTTTATGTTGGCATTTTCATTCCGGTGCTAAAGTTTCCAACACTGTCTATACTCGACAGGCACCTAAAGTGACATTTAAAAAGCCTATTGGAAGTGTGAGTGTGTCGGGTCACAAGTTTGTGGGTTGCCCTATGCCTTGTGGTGTGCAAATAACAAGGTCGAAGCACATCAATGTCCTTTCAAGTAATGTCGAGTATCTTGCTTCCAGGGATGCCACCATCATGGGGAGCCGAAATGGCCATGCCCCGATCTTCCTCTGGTACACCCTGAACCGAAAAGGTTACAGAGGGTTTCAGAAGGAAGTTCAGAAATGCTTAAGAAATGCACACTACTTGAAAGACCGTCTGAAAGAAGCAGGAATCAGTGTGATGCTTAACGAACTTAGTAGCACTGTGGTCTTTGAGAGACCCAAAGACGAAGAGTTTGTCCGGCAGTGGCAGCTTGCTTGTGAGGGAAACATTGCTCATGTTGTAGTGATGCCCAATGTCACCATCGATAAGCTTGATAGTTTCTTGAATGAACTACTTCGGCACCGTTCATGCTGGTACCAGGAAGGAAATATCTCACCTCCCTGTATCGCTGCAGATATAGGCGAGGAGAACTGTTGCTGTGCTTTGCATAAAAGATAACGTTTTCCTCTACCACAGTCTTCCTTGGAGATTGTTGCTTGAAATATTTTGGTTGCTTATCTTAGCCGGAAAATAACATTTGACACTTGTGATACATATGATTTGCTATTAGCGTGATATAAGTGTTCTGTTTTGTTCATTGGTTCGCATTCTTATCTTTGTTTGGTTGATTTGATTTCTCCATATAAATTTATATGAAGATCCCTCACCGTAATTGTATCTCTGATTCCAAAGTTTATCATGATTATTATAATGAAAGCATGATTCTCCATGTTCTTACTTCTTTGAGGTCCGCATGAATTGTAACCTTAATATCTTTAGTAGTAGCAGCACAGCAGCAGCAATAATCTTCCAATATAAACACGACCAATCATAATTAATTTGCATGTCGTAGTGCTTTGCAGGCGAAGTGTGGGGGGCCCGCGAGCTAAAAGGACTTGGAAATGGAAGATGGACTCTCTGCCAATGGAGGTATCTATCAGTGTTCACAAATTACTCTCAAAATGATATGATTACAGCCACATTTGCAATGTGATGTCCAAAGCCTCCATCACATCTGAAATCTAAAATAAACAATTAGAAAAAGGTCAGTTATCTTTCACATCCTCTCTCCTTATGTATACTGCTTTGGACACAATCCGACGGTAGTTCTCCGTCGGCACACCACACCAAAGAAGAACCCAACAGGCATGTCTTCCACTTCCACCCGCATCCAATCCCTTGTGCTCGAGATCTACTCCAGAAGACTCCTACTCCACACTGCACTCCCCTGGCAGCGCTCTCCGCCGACCCCCGGGATCGCCGACATCTCAGATTCGCAAGGAAGGGTCGTCGATCCCACCGCCGTCATCGTGGTCCTCACCGCCCTACTGTGCGCCCTGATATGTGCGCTGGGCCTCAAGTCCATCATCCGCTGCGCGCTCCGGTGGTCGAACCGGCCGGCACAGACCGGGCTCAGAAGGAAGGCCTTGCAGCGGCTGCCGAGGCTGGTCTACTCCGCCGGGGTGAGGCTCACCGGTGCAGTCCCCGAGTGCGCCATCTGCCTCTCGGAGTTCGTACCAGGTGAGCACATACGGGTCCTTCCTAGCTGCAACCATGGGTTTCACCTCAAGTGCATCGACCGGTGGCTGACGGCGCGGTCCTCCTGCCCGACCTGCCGCCGGTGCATGCTCGTGGCGAAGACCGCGGCTTGTGCCGGAGAAGGCCAACCGGGTCCGCAGCCGGTTCATGCAGTCCTCGTGCCCTTGGAACCCGAAGGTCTCGCCACGACCCACCACTCCTAAGAAGTGTTATTGGCCATTTCGGTTTCCGTCTGCCAACTACACGGCGTGGTCTGTACATAATTCACCTTCCGAAGGATAATCCAGTGAAGTCGATGTGGTTTCCACTAATCTTTTTGGGCACTTTTCATGTTCTTCTCCGCATCTCGAAGCCCTCGAGGTCAAGAAGTGGCCTCCAACTACGAGTCAGTGGCAATGGAATCAAAGCGAAGTCCACCAAGATTTCTCTAAGTGTATATATCCAACGTGCACCAGTAGCAGAGTAAGTGAGCCGAGTCGAAGCATGACGTATCACCGCCTCATCTGTTTTTGTTTTCTGTTTCGAGTTGCAGAAAACAAAAGCTCGAGACTTCCATTTTAGGACACAGAAAAAGCTTTCGAAGAGTTGATGGCACAAAAAAAAAACGTTTTGCTTTTAGAACGCTTCTCCCCCTCCTTTTTTTTTCTGCTTTCAGAAAGCTAAAAGGAAACTTGGGAAACACTTTTTTGTTCTTAAATCATCAGAAAACAGAAAAGTCAGCGATCTATCCTTCCCTTTCCTTTCCTTTCCTTTCCTTTCAATTTGTTTTGAACAGAAGAAGACACGTCTTGATTTCTCATAAAAGACTTTGACCGGAAATATTTTGAGATGATTCACAACAATATCAGCCAGCAAGCTTCTCTGCAAATGCTTCCATCTTAAGTTCAAAATCTCCACTTTTAGATCAATGATAGCCCGATTAAAATATTATCCATATTGACACTATCACACATATAACCAATATTGTATATTTTCTTAAGTTATTGCGACTATCAATTAGAATATTATAATAAACCTCGATATCCATAAAGCGAATCAAAAGATAACCTTAATCCATTATCCTGACTTTCTGAGAGTAAGGGAGATAAAGCGAACTTATGAGCTCCAAAAGACGTTTTTGAGGGTAAAGGAGACCCAACGAACTTATGAGTTATTGGTTCCCATACTCCTTAATTAATATAGGACTAAATGATCTTATCATATATTATGAAGAAGAAAAAATCAACTCGACCTTTATTACAACATAGAGTTATAATTTAAATTAATACGATTTTAAAATCGTATTCTTAAAAAATAGGATTTTTTTTTACAGTTCCCCTCGATTAATAAATAAGTCACTTATAATTATTTTTTTAAGATAATCAATATGAATAAGAGTTTCAATTCGAGATGACATTGGTTTTTAAATAATAAATTTAAATATGATATAAAAAAATGAGACAATTCGATAACAAAACGTATATTATATACAATAAAAAGGATACCGTGCATCGACTATTTGTTAAAACATTATGGTAATCCCACATAAGTATTATTTCGAGGACTGAAATCCCCTCAAATTACCAAGTTCAACGAGTCAACAAAGTTAGATCAACAAGACAACCAATGCATTCGAAATCACATAATTGGTGAAGAATCAATCGGAAGAATCTCATTGCTTTGTCATCCAACACGTTCTTTACATATTAAAACAGTGCGTAGAAAAATATAACTCGTTGGTCACACATTCCCATGGATGTTGTCGAGTAGCAGATCCCAATGGGGACGGAGAATTAAGTTGTTGGTTGCACATGGGACGCTCGACTTCTCTTGATCCCGCGTACCACGTGACAGCGAAGACTTATGGTTCAGTGCTGTCATTCGCCAATAGTGATCTGCCACGTTATCGCTTTCTTTGTGGATGGGCCGGCCTTAAATTGCGAGATGGGCCGGTCCTAAATTGTGAGATGGGCCGAGTCCAATTGACGGAGTAAAAAAGAACATAAACAAGAAAAAGAAACGGAAATCTCCGCTTCGCCAGCTAATGACGAGTGGCTGATGGGCTGGCGTGGGCGCACGCCCGCCTCCGCTCCTTCACCTTTGCGCACCGCACGTTATGCCGGGCCCGATCCGACGGACCACATCGCTTTGATCCGACCCACATGGAAGACCGCCGGGATCCTGTGTCTGAAGCACGGGAAAAAGAACAGAATAGACTCCTTTCATTGGATATCAGTTGGGGCTGAACTCATCGTTCGGTGGGTTCCACGTTGGTTAAGCCAATAGAACTCATATATAGTCTGTTTTGTCGCTTTTACGAGACACAGGAACCACATCGACGAGCACTTCTTCTTTTAGTCTCGCGACCCCAATGATGCCCGCAAAATTTTAGTGGCATACAATTAA
Source organism: Musa acuminata AAA Group (assembly GCF_036884655.1). Lineage (NCBI taxonomy): Eukaryota > Viridiplantae > Streptophyta > Magnoliopsida > Zingiberales > Musaceae > Musa > Musa acuminata. The sequence continues at coordinate 5,777,806 of NC_088335.1, forward strand.
GTGGAAACCCATTTCGAATTCGCCCTATTTAAAAACCCCCATCCGCTCTCTCTCCCTCTCTCGTCGTCTCTCCGCCCCCCGTTCTCTCTCCCTTCATCCTCGGAATCGTGGACAGGCCGCGGTGTAAGGTCAGTCGATCTCTTTTTCATCTTCTTCGCTAGAATCCCATCGGTTTTGGTGGATGCTTACGTTTTTCTGAGTCATCTTTTAGAATCTACGACGTCGTAGATGTGTGCTTTGTTATGTGATCTTGAAGATTGTTGTTGTTGTTTGGTACCGTCTAATTGTGTATCGAGCGAAGATTCGGTAAGTCATCGGCCTTCGATGTTCTCAGTTGATGTGGATGCCGAAGCGTCTCTTTTCCTGCCTTCTCTGCATCGCGATCGGTTTTGGATTTGCCTAATTTCTTGGCATGTGATGGTAAATAGTGCGCTTGGGTATCAGATCTGAAGGGTTATTAAAGGCATAAGTCTAGTGCTTTAGACGATCTTAATGTTTAAATAAATCGATTACGGTTTCCTTCTTAGGTTTCTTGTCCTGCAATAATTTGATGCTCTCAGTGCTTTGTTAGATTTTCTCGTTCGTTACAAATAGAAGATTACGTTGAAGTTGAAAGCATGTAAAGAGCTCATGTCAAATTGCATTTTGCAGATCTTCTGAAATGGCCGACGGTGAGGATATCCAGCCCCTTGTTTGTGACAATGGTACTGGAATGGTCAAGGTTAGTCATCCTGATCCCATCCCATGTTCCAAATTTCTTCTTGCACTCATAATGTTGTGAATAACACGATGGTCCTCCTGCAGGCCGGTTTCGCCGGAGATGATGCACCTAGGGCTGTGTTCCCTAGCATCGTGGGCCGACCTCGTCACACCGGTGTCATGGTTGGAATGGGCCAGAAAGATGCCTATGTTGGTGACGAGGCTCAATCGAAGAGAGGTATTTTGACCTTGAAGTATCCTATTGAGCACGGTATCGTTAGCAACTGGGATGACATGGAGAAGATCTGGCATCACACCTTCTACAACGAGCTCCGTGTTGCCCCCGAGGAGCACCCTATATTGCTCACCGAAGCCCCTCTCAATCCTAAGGCAAACAGAGAGAAGATGACCCAGATCATGTTCGAAACCTTCAATGTCCCGGCCATGTATGTTGCAATCCAGGCAGTTCTTTCCCTGTATGCCAGTGGTCGTACAACCGGTATGTCTGGCTTAAACGTAATTGTAATTGATGTCTCATGCATCGAATGTAAATGCTGATCTGTGGCACCCCTTTTAATAGGTATCGTGCTTGATTCTGGTGATGGTGTGAGCCACACTGTCCCTATATATGAAGGATATGCCCTCCCTCATGCCATCCTTCGTTTGGACCTTGCTGGTCGTGATCTCACGGATGCCTTGATGAAGATTCTTACTGAGAGAGGTTATTCCTTCACGACCACTGCTGAGCGAGAAATTGTCAGGGATATCAAGGAGAAGCTTGCATATGTTGCCCTGGACTATGAGCAGGAGCTCGAGAGCGCTAAGACCAGCTCCTCCGTGGAAAAGAGCTATGAGCTGCCAGATGGACAGGTAATCACGATCGGTGCAGAGAGATTCCGATGCCCAGAGGTTCTCTTCCAGCCATCTCTGATTGGTATGGAAGCCGCTGGTATCCATGAGACGACTTACAACTCGATCATGAAGTGTGATGTGGATATCAGAAAAGACCTGTATGGCAATATAGTTCTCAGTGGTGGAACGACTATGTTCCCTGGAATTGCTGACCGCATGAGCAAGGAGATCACGGCCCTTGCACCAAGCAGCATGAAGATCAAGGTGGTTGCTCCACCAGAGCGGAAGTACAGTGTCTGGATTGGAGGCTCCATCCTGGCTTCCCTCAGCACATTCCAGCAGGTAATGTCTCGATCAGTAGTGTCTGATTGCTATCTCATGCATATCTCTATGTTACATTATGTGTTTATAAATATATCTGACTTGATTTGCCCGAGTCTATGCATGGTAGTAATGGTTTTTTTTTTTCTTTTCTTTTTGTGACTAATGACAGATGTGGATTTCCAAGGGTGAATATGAAGAATCTGGTCCGTCGATTGTCCACAGGAAGTGCTTCTGAGCTTCATGGGTCCTCAAATTATGTTTACTCTTCAGACTGTTTTTTGAATCTAAGTTATGTAAGTTTATTTTCCAAATTGATGTGGTTTTAATCTGGGGGACATGTTGGGTTTGATCGAGTTACATTTGTACTCTAGATACCATGAACATATATGCAATGACTACCCATTTATCATAAGATAAATAATTTGGTCTGTGTTGTGTGTCTAATGAAATGTGAAATGTATTTTTTGTTATATTAATTGCTTAGTAGTAGATATCCTATATGGAAGTTTTCAATATATCTTTTGGAGAACTAGCATTTGCAGCAGCTACTTTTGATCTTCAGAGAGAGAGCTTTTAGATGTATTGTTGAAATCTGAAACAAGTGGAGGAATGGGTTATGGGATTCAAAAATGCTGTCAACCATGTGAGATTCCAGGCCACTTTTGTTCGTGGGGAGACTGGAGGAGGCCTCCAGGCTGTGGCTAAAGGCCTCTCGGTAGACAAGGTAATGGAATGGTTACTTCAAAAACCAGGGGTCACATGTTCCATGAGAATCTCCATCATCGCTCCTTGCGTGGTATATACTCCTTCTAACTTTAAAGATTGTTGTTGAAGTAACTCACATGTGTACTTTTTTATGCTAAAGCTGCTGTTGTCTGGAGCAAATATCTTAGTCGTTTATAAGATGTTATGTTATACGATTAATCGTGTGTGTTATAGGAAGTCTCAAGAGGATTAGACATTGATCCATGTAGATATAATATGTTTCGAGTCTAATATTCATAGGTGTGCGTACATGCTTGCGCTCCTGTGTGTATATATATACATATAAACCATTCCCATTCAAACTTTTGCAAGATGTGTATGAAACCATTGGGTGTATATTCATGTAAAATAGTTATGATATTCTAACCTAGATTTTGTACATTTGAAAAACACATAGTATGCTAACTCTCTCTCTCTCTCTCTCTCTCTCTCTCTCTAAAAATCTTGTGGGTCGAGGAACTCATTGGAAGTTTACTGTATAGTTCTGCAGCATAGGCTTGTATTTCGGATTACATCCTTCTCTCTCCCCACTTCATAAAGACTTATCTAGCAAAGGTTGTTGATTATTGATATCGGAGATTGTTGGTTTGCATGGTCTCGAGGAGAGAGATGCAGGCATGCCAGGCATGGCTTGCCATTAAAGGTCTATTGCGTGTTGCAGCTTCATCCAGCTGTTCATTTACATGAGCTCCTCTTTCTTACTGCACCTTTTCTGTGAAGCCTAGACAGCTGAGAGACACGAGTCCTTTCGCCGAAACATCATGACAAGCCATCATCCATCTTCTTTTTATCCTTCTTAATAACTTGGAAAACAATTGCAAACAAATATTCAATTGGTTTGACTTGAGAAAGATCAAATTTTCCTCTTTTTATCCTTTCGTGCTTTTTTAACCCATCAGGTGGCTAAGGAATGTGTTCGACAATTGGTTTGACTTAATTGTGTACTACAATAATTTCCTTTCGTCCGCCCCAACAGTTATCATATTAGAAACATAATCCTGTTGAGTTTGAGATCAAAATTAATATATATATTAAACTGAATATCAATTCACCTACTCGTTCGATGAGTTGTCATCGTCTTTATTTGAGCTGCCAACGCAAGCAAAGTCATTAATGTCTTTACTCCAATAGTCATGCAAGTTGTTTCTTCTCGTAGCGAGAGTAACATCAGCAAATCCAGTCCATAGTCGTCCATTGTTTTCTAGAAAATCAAGAGATTGTTGAATTAATGCTGATTTCTGTTATTTGATCCTCTTTGCGTATAAATATTGATCCCAAATCTTGTCATTTACCATCATCATCATTCAAAAATTTCAAGATATGTGATTTTGTTTGATAGGTTCTATTACGACCAAAAGTAATTGATTCTATCAACTATTATTGTTTTTGATTCGATACTGTTTTTTGAAAACGAACATAGCAATAATGATTTATTAAATTAAATAAAAACAAGTAAATAATATTAGTTTTTCTTGTTTAATTCACTAAATTAAATATTAACTATTATTGTTTTTGATTCATTTTATCACGATACTGTTTTTTTTGAAAATGAACATAGTAATAATGATTTATTAAATTAAATAAAAAAAATAAGTAAATAATATTAGTTTTCTTGTTTAATTTACTAAATTAAATATCAGTGTTAGAGTTGATAGGTAGTACATCACTAGTCAAATATCATCTGACATATGATCAACTCATCCCTTATGATCATTAACGAGTTATAGAGGTTGAAAAACTCAATCCGCTCCTCCGCCCAAGCTATAGAGGTCGGGAAACCCAATCCCCTCCTCCGCTCAAGCCGTAATGATTCGAAAACTCAACCCTTGTCTTCGCCGAAGGCATGGAGGTCGAGAAACTCACAAGGGTGATTGTTTCTTGTCATTGAAGAAACCCTTCGATTGAACTTAAGTTTGTATTCCCTTAAGTCAAAAATGATGTTCATCTTAAGATTGGAGCTAAAGGATTCCTTTCGGGCATGAAGCCCAAGCGGAACAGGTTAAAGTAGTAGTTAAGTCTTTTTCCTCAGTTTTGATAAGTGAGACAAATTTCGCTTGAAGCATGAGTAGATCCCATCCCCCTACATAATAAAAAAAATGGTAGATTCAAAGGCACAAGGTCCTATCCCCCTCTCCTCCTCTCTCCAACGATCGAGAAACCTGGTCTTCTCTGCGCCTATGGTCATTGCCAAGGAAAGCATTGAGGTTAATCAACCCAATCCCCTTCTTTGCTTGAGTAATGGTAGTCGACAAACCTGACCAGGTGGGGAAAAGACATGGAGGTCAGGAAGTTTAACCTTGTTTGACCAAGGTGTATCATTTGATGATAGGGGGGGTAGGTAAGTGATGGATCGCTACCGTCAGTGCTCATGCCCCTCACCTGTAGTCCTCCGCACTCAAAGGAGGGCAATTCACGTTGACAGAGATTGATCCTCTATCGATGAGGGTTCGTCGACGAGGATCGACCCCTTGTCGGGGGACAGGAGTCATCAATTCAAGATGCGAATGCCCTTTGACCCTGTCAGTGTTCGCCTAATTCGCGAAGTTAGAGAACCAATAAAAAAGACATAAGCTTGATGTCTCAGAGGAACTATATGTTGTACTTCAGATCCCTTTCACGAGAGTCCCAAAACACGCATTGGGGACACAAAATGATAGATATCACATTATCAGCTAATCATCATCCAATATGTGACAATCATGTAGTGTTTATAGTGAAAGGAGAAGACTGAGACCACCCTCTATCCATCTGCCCGCATAGGCAAAGGTTCAAGATAGGTATTTATAGACCTTTATTGCCCATATTGATAAGAGACTAAGGGGAGGCGACCTCCTCTCAGTAGTATATTGTCTATTTACGACTAAGTATAAAAATACATCTTCAATACAATAAAAGAGAGAAGAGATTACTTTTCGACCACTTACCTCCACATTCGTTTATATTAGGTTACTAACATTGATATTTTCACTTTGGAAGTATCCCGGATAATCGTGTGCACACGATAATTAGTTAAAATTAAAGAACTCTATTGTCTAAATTTATTTCAGATAAAAATCAATGACTTAATTAGAACGTAGAACACACTTACGGCCCGTCGATGCACAACTGCCGTTGCGTAACGGGCAAAAAGTCAAAGGTCGATTTTGACCGATGCGATACTCGCAAAAATTACACTTACTTGTATATTACAAGTACCTTTTCTTCTCGTAAAAACTCTAACTCGCTTCGTCGAGCATGTGGGCCCGACAGAAGAGCCATGACGAGTCTGCGACGAGCACATGGGTAGATGGAGAAACCGAGTAATAAATATGTCTATTATCTTTTTCACACGTCCCTTTGAGCCCATCGAGCGAAAGAAAAAAAGGAAAGGAGGAAAGTGTAGTCGGAACCCGGCGACAGAGGGGGGAAGGGATCGGAAGTGAGATCGGGTGGCACTTAGATCTGGTGATGCAGAAGTAACAGATACCGATGACGGAGGACTACTTTCCCTTTTCCATTTTGGAGTGCGGTGGGGTTATAAGCGCTCGTTCCTGAGGCACTTTGGGTTGGTTTCCTCTTCGATTTAAGAGGTTCGTTGTAAATTTGCGATGCTTCTCCATTTCCTGATGATTTCTATTGTTTTGATACGTTTTCATGGGTTTTCCGTAGGATCTGTCTTTTTTGGGCCGTTGAGTTTCCATAGATTTACTTTTTGTTTGGTGTGGATCTATCTATTTTATCTGGAAGGGTTGGAATTTGCACGGGATCTTCTGTCTTGAAATTGGAAGGGGAGATGGAAAAGGCGTCCTTTTTTGTGCTTGATTAACAGTACTCCTTTGCTGACCTAATGCGAAGGTTCTCTTTATGTGATTGTGTGGTTGAAGCATTTCGTCGTGAAGAGGAAGAACTTGACCTTTTCAGCGTTTGTGCCCTTCTGGTTGTCGTCTTTTGCCTCGGAAACTATCTCTCTCCAACCACGAGATCCGATATGTGTAGTCAACACTTGATCCTAAAGTGTTATGTTGATGAGATCCTCACTTTTTTAATACCTTTGTCTGTTTTCAGTTTAAGCGTAGCATGAAAATTTATTACGAAGGTTTAGCTCGAAACAATATGCGACGGCATGTAGAAAATCAGAGCTTGATTCGCAACAGTGAATTTTTGGTTAGTTAGATCAGGTTCTGTGCTTCTGACATCTCTTATGATAGAATGGTTTGATGGTTCTGTGATTGGCTTATTCAAAGAAGTGTCCGCCACAGCACTTTGTTGTTTCATTCAGATTAAAGATGTCGCTTTATCAAGTATATTGCTCCTTTTGTCTTTGTTCTGCATTTTCTACAGATTAATCATATAGTCTTCTGCAGCCGCTAATTTTTTCTATGGTGCAACGGCTTGGTTGAAGGTTCCCAGGGTGTGACAAGGTAATGAAAGTTGTGTCAAAAGCAGAAATGTTGCTTTGTAGTACTTACGAAGCTTACTTCAATATATGGGCCTATAAATTGTCTGAGAGGCATTTCTCAAATGAGGTCTTTTATGTTTTGTGCAGCTCATTGTTTATGTCTGGGTGACTGCCATTGGTATAGTAGTGTTTGGCCTTTGTGCCTCTTCGGAGGATCTACATTCGGCCTTGGGCTGCCTAAATGTCGTTCCGCAGTATTGTTCGTGATGTGAGAGATAGTTTTGGGAGTTTATCTCGGCGTGGTTTTGAGGCACGGCTCTCAGGCCATCACAGGGGAAAATCTCAGGGTGCAGTGCATGAAGTGCTCGACCAATGTCTGGTGGTTCAGGATAGCTGCTGGGCTAGTCTTCCTCCTGAGCTTCTCCGTGATGTGATCACCAGGTTGGAAGCTAGCGAAAGCACATGGCCTTCACGTACAAATGTAGTGGTTTGTGCAGGTGTTTGCAGGTCATGGAGGGAAATGTGTAAAGAGATTGTCAAGAGTCCCGAGTTCTCTGGAAAGCTCACCTTTCCAGTCTCCCTGAAGCAGGTGATCCTCATATTCTTTATTTTTATTCTGTTAAAAAATAGTTTGTTGCTTTTGGATCATAGAAAGATATTGGTGTTATCTTCTCCTGTTGTTATCATATGTGGTAAAGCAGACTGTTAGAGACCACAAAACTAAGTTGCCTTGTACGCGAAGTACTATACAAACTATATGTTCCATATTTGCTTGTAATTTAAACTAAAAGTGTTTTGCATTTTTCAGCCTGGTCCACGGGATGGTTCCATCCAATGCTTTATTAAGAGGGACAAATCAGCTCTTACTTATCATCTTTACCTGTGTCTTAGCCCAGGCAAGCTCACTTTCCTCTCAGTTTTTGTTATTAATGCTTTCATCTTATCATTTTGGACTTTTAGCTCAAGTGGTCATTTATTTTCTTGAATTTGGTTCATGTGAATGCAAGATGAAGTTGAAACAAAATTTCTGGATAGCTTGAGGCTCGAGCATTATCAATGAAGTTATAGCAAGATTTACATGTTCCCCTGATTAATTGACAGTTTTAGTATTGGGTTCCTTCTGATTCGTTCAGCATTTTGTTCTTGATATTCTATTTTACGTCTATGTCAACCAGGGAGGATGTTTTCACTCTTGAACTTGCTATTTGATTTTTAACTGTAAGATAATACTTAAGGTGATTGTTTGCATAGTAAGATCGTGAGGGTCGGATCTCAAAATATTTGCTTCAGATGAGTCTCATGGTTCATTAAGTTGGGCCTCAAAGTAAATGTCATTAGCTTTTCTAATAAGTTTGGTGCCTTAAAGGTGCACATTTGTAATGTTTTATGTCATTGCATGGACTCAGTGTGATGGGATTGGTCAATGAGAAGCTATTTGTGTGGCTCTTTTTTATTCATTCTTGCCCAGCATACCAAGACATCAACCAACATGGGAAAAAGCAGGTAACTTTCCTACAAGACAAGGTGAACATACTAAAGAGATCACTAAAATAGATCCCCATGGGGAGCTTCTGATCTCCAAGTCAACCAAGGGGTGAAGAAAACAAAAGGATCTAGGGAAGTAGAGAGCAACTGCAGAAGGTAGCTAAGGGTGTGGATCCTGTACCTTGGGTAGTTGTGAGGGCCCCAGCAAGCCCAAAATAGTACCGTGTCAGTAAGCATCAGGAAACAAGCCCAAAATTTGATCACCTATGAACCTGACATATATTATAGTTTATAGGGTGCCAGGGTGTGATGGTAACACTGTGCACTAGAAAAAGGCTCATATCTGGCAGGTGATTGAACCTCCAAAGACTCCAAGATGGAGAACTAGGGTGGTTGTCAATTGCTTTGCAGGCAGTACTTGGTAATTGGTCCTCTGTCTTTTATGGAGCCATGTCGGAAACCTTGGATCCTGTGGCAGAGGACATGATTGTCATGTTGGACCACCCTACAGCATTGTACATATTTTATTAGGTTTTTTTTTAATGCTTACCATGATATTTGTACATTTTAAGGGATCAAATTAGATTTATTTGTGAAAGTGACGAAATTTTATTTGTTTGAGAGATTGGAAAAATTATTAAACAATATAAAAGCTTTTTTCCTCCCAAACAGAAGGAAATTGGATACTTCATTTTGGAATACCAACTTTCCTCCTCTTTCTTCCTTATTTCTTTTCTGTTTGTTACTTTTTTTTTTAATTCCATCCGTTGCTTCCATCTCTTTTCACTTACTTACTTGTGCTGTGTTTTGTAATTAATATAACACTCTATCCTTTGAGTTAATGATTTTTATTTCTTATTATTAGAAAATATTGAGTGACAATTATATCTTAGTTTTAAGTTCATTTCATATTCAAATTTAACTTTCATAAGTTAGTCAAGTATTTTTGCCTTGCTTCAATAAGTGGCACACCTTGTTTCGCCATACATATCATGCATCGGCTTCGAGATATCTAGACATGTTATTTTTCCATGAACCTTCAACAATTCTGAAATTAGTTCATTCAGCGTTTTGCTTATGTTGATGTACATTGATATCAGTCTTACTTCATGCACCTTGCTCTTGTTGATGTACATTGATTACTATAATTGTGAAGATTCTCTAGAGTGATGTCTTTGTTGCTTCTGTTGCCTATGGTCATAAAGATGGAAGTGGTAAGGGTTGTTATTACTTCTTGGAAAAATTGCTTTCAAATGCTACTGGTCACTGGTAGTTTCTGCATTATGTATTTTGAGCTTAAGTGCAATGTTTGTTTTTCCTTGTTACTAATAATATTTTCTCTTCAAGTTCACTCATCGAGCTTTTAATCTGTAGCTGTGCTTGTTGAGAATGGGAAGTTCCTTTTATCAGCTAAGAGAATTCGTCGCGCAACTTGTACAGAATACATAATATCTACAAATGCTTGCAAGATAACCAGATCAAGTAACACTTATATTGGAAAACTGAGGTACTAAAAGTGATATGATTTGGAAGTTTCGTGTCCAACAGATGTTTGTCAACAACTAATATTCTATGTTTGCATCATAGGTCAAATTTCCTCGGTACGAAGTTTGTAATGTATGATACCCAACCGCCATATAATGGGACAGCTTCCTCCCAACCTGGCAAAATTAGCCAGAGATTTTACTCCAGAAAGGTCTCACCAAAAGTGCCAACTGGCAGCTACAATGTAGCCCAGGTGACATATGAGCTGAATGTGCTGGGAACAAGGGGCCCTAGGCGGATGCACTGTGTTATGCACTCCATTCCTGCCTCAGCGCTCGATGCTGGTGGAACAGTCCCCGGTCAACCAGAGAATCTGCTTCCCCGCTCTCTGGAGGATTCTTTTCGGAGCATATCGTTTGCCAAATCATCAATTATGGATCAATCCATGGATGTCAGCAGTTCACATTTCTCAGACATTACTGGAGGAGCTAGAGTGGCAGATGCTGAAGACGACGAGGCCAAGGAGAGGCCTCTGATTCTTCGTAACAAGGCTCCCAGGTGGCACGAACAGTTGCAGTGTTGGTGCCTAAATTTCCGGGGGCGTGTGACTGTGGCCTCAGTCAAAAACTTCCAGCTCATTGCTGCGATACAACCATCTGCAGGGGTTCCAACTCCATCACAGTCAGTGCCACCAGAGCATGACAAGGTCATTCTACAATTTGGAAAGGTTGCAAAGGACATGTTTACCATGGATTACCGGTACCCATTGTCAGCCTTCCAGGCCTTTGCCATCTGCTTGAGTAGCTTTGACACCAAATTGGCTTGTGAATAGAGAATGGCTTGGAAGAAGAACCAATATCTGGTACCAGATTAGGGGGCTCTGCTCTTAATGTATGTTATCTGTTCCTGCTTTTAATGCCATCACTCTGACTCAATTAACTGTTATCCATTCTCTGCTCATCTTTGTTTTTCTTTCCAAGTTTCAGCTTCTGTAACAGCCTTTCCATGTGGTAACCAAATGAATTTTATTGAGTTCACATGTTTATGGCTATGCCTTCTGTGGCCAGCCTTTTCCTATTCAATCCACAAATTTGTCTGGTCCCCTCTAATTTTTTCTTAATAGTTATCTTTTCTTAATCTGAAATGGCTGGTTGTTTGAGGGCCTGATGCTGACGCAAAGGCTGTCAATTATTAAATAGTTATCTTTTCCTGTCATTTCCCGGTTATTATAGAAACTGAGGCCGCAGTCAGGGCATCCATGATGAGAGAGATTGTACAGTATGGTGAAAGTGTTCTTGCAGCATGTATGAGAGAGATATATGTTTCTTCAACTCATCTTTGTTGAAACTGCTGATCATGTTATTTATAAAAAGCACAGGGAAATGAACTGTACATTCAACTTAAAAAGTATCAAAGTACATGACATGTGATTATGAGAAGAAGAATGGGCAACCTCAACATTTGCTACCTAAATTAGTCCAGGAAGAACAAGTGAGCTCCATATGCAATTGGTTTAACCTATTAAATCTCATTGGAGATTTAATAGGTTAAATCTCCACAGAAGAACATTGGAGAGAATCCAGCTGTCTTCCTTTACCCATTAGATCAAATCAAGCCAATCAAAATGAAACGGGAGTGATAGATAGAGAATTAAGTTGATCAAACAAATAAAGCATCTGGTTATCATAACTTGATCATCAAATCAAACATAGATCCACTAATCGCCTACTAAAAGTTTGAGCAGGATAGAAAGATCAAACAATTGGGGAACATGTGCCACTTTCTACCAAGTTGGTATGTTCACAGTAAAGAAAAGAATGAAGAAAACTGAGTTGGAGCAAAAACATGAACTATAATCAATGGAAGCATCATTTTAACAAGTCTGAACCTTTCTTTTTCTGTTGACAAGCAATCCTGAATCTATAAGATCCAGATCCATCATCATCAAGAACACCACACGGTGCATCATTACATGGAAGAATCTTTATGCAGCCAGCTTTGCGCTGAGCCCTCATGATTTGCCATCGCCCTCCCATGCCAGAAAGAACCATCGTTGCTTTGACAGAGACACAGAAGTGAGCACTGCCTCCCCTGTTGCATCTTCCTGGAGGTCAAAGATAACTTAAGTCAGGGCAAAGCAGCATGAGCAGATATAGGGAGAATTAGGTGGGACACATGGATCATGAGTCATGAGGCCAAATATATTTTTCATTGGTCTCGTCACAGAGTGCCATGGTGGGAAAAGCACTACTACGTTATCTGTGATATAATATTGCACTCATAATGTCCATTTGCTGCTCTTACGTTCTCCTCTTGTCGGCCATTAGCTGCTTCCTCACCCAACTCTGGCAATAATACATACATGAATAAAACCGCAGAATGAATATATCTACAACTATGTTTTTAGCTTCTCCCGAGTAACAAAGGCAAAAGCTAAATTACACCGTGTCAAATAGCCTCTCAATAATGAAAATACTATGGTAAATGAACAAAGCTCTTACAGCTCTCCAAGGAAGTCATCAAAAGAAGAGAGTTTACACCCCACAAGTCCCTCCTTATAAGCCTCTGCAGGCAGATTAGCTCCTTTAACCATGTGTGAGATATTGAAAGTGTGACAAATCTTCAGCACAGTTTATAGCATGCTGAAGTTGTAAACACTAGCAAGGACATCATGAGGCTTACGAAGAATTCATAACCTTGAAGGGTTCACACAATGAGAACCTCATAGAGACTTAAAAAACACAAGTTTTATGCCTCACCTTTTTGTTCTCTTTTGCACACCTGATAAAAAAAACATGTGCTATGGTGTAAGATGACTCAGTATTTCGTAGTATTGTATAAATCTTCATCGGACATTTTCGCATCCAAACTGAATGGTCAATTTCTAATAGAGTTCTATTATATGCCACAACCCAATATCTGTCTTAACATGATTGTGGAAATATCATGTTTCATCATATTTATTATTTATATTTACTTCAGTCAAGACGACACTTAAAACATATTTGGCTTGGTAAATATGTGTATATTTCATCTCAGCACGTCTTAGTGTCAAATTATTGGTCATATGGGTGAGTCGAATGTAAGTCTGGTGAGCACCGATGATATTACATAAAGCAAATGTTTCAAAGTGTGATATGCATCCATCTCTTGGTTGGTGTAAATGGATCAACCGCCATCAAATATGTTGCAACATATGATAAGATCACATCCTTTTTCGTCACTACAGTATTTCCTATGAATATGTTTTTGACATTGATACGCTTGGTTCTTCCATGATATTTAGGGTCCTTTTCATGAAAATTGCAGCTTGACTATTACAATGAGTAGTTACTAGTTTGTCAGCATCCTTAACTATTCCCAAGAGATCCTCCACCAAACTATTCTTTGCCCGAATTGAACAATATACAAAATTAGCTCTCATTGTTGCCAATATTATGAAATTTTATTTCTTGCAAAATTAGAACATGACATAATTATTAAGCAAAACAAGTAGATCTATGACTATCTAGGTCCCCTGTCCAATCCACATTTACATGTGTCACTAACTATAAATTGTTTCTTGATATTAAGAATATCTAGGATTTTTTTTTTTTATCACCTTCCAAAGCTTTGTTCCAGGGCTGGACTTATGGCAGTTAACTAATCTTATAACATAAGCTATAGCTGGCATTGTAGACATGGTAGCATATGTTCAAGTTTTAACAATACAAAGACAAGGTACTTTGCCATTTTATTCTTTCTTCTGGAGTCTTTGGACACATCTCAAAGCTTAGGAATTGATCTTTTTGCCACAGGAGTGTCAATGAGATTGCACTGTAACATTTATATGTGTTCTACTACTTTCCAGGTCTGACATTCATGTGAAAAGTTGATAATTTTTAAGAACAATCTGTTTAGATCTTTACACTAAAAATATATGCAACATTTTTCCAGTCTTTTATAATTTTGACAATTTGTTTATCATTCCAAACTTCTAATATGTCACTAATATACGGAGACAAGATGACAAATTTGTTCTCTTTGTATTTGATATCCACATAGTGATTCTCATTGATCATATCATGAACTTACAAGACATTATAGCTTATGTGAAATTCAAGATATTTGAAAATTTGATACGAAGTAAATAATCGCAATCTACAAATCCTAATTGAGAGTAGTTCAAAATGTCATGTACAGATCTTACGGAGAAGCGCTCACCGGAGTATGCCTCGAAGAGGCTTTGCGATTGAGGCTGGAGCTTTTATTACGATAAATTGCAGCATCGCAAATCCCTGCTTGCAAGTAAGGTGGCGATGACAAGACCGTCCGCACGTAGTCAGCTCACCCTCTTTCTTCCTTGATCTCATTGGCAACGACAGTAGTCTTGTGCCATGTAACCTCCTCATCCACCTCCGGCGGGAAGCCACCACCCATGGGCGGGGATCTCGTTCCACGGCCAGAGACCAACCTAGATATCAGTACCATTGGAAAAGGGTAAACCAGAGTTCGAAACTTCAGCCACAGATTACCAATACCCATGACGACACTACTAATTAGCGTACATGGCAGTTGCATTCGAAGCTAATGTTCAATAATTCTTTTCATCAATGTCTAAAACATAAATGAGCAAATGGAACCAACCAGATACCTGAATCTGATATCAGAGAATCGGATCGTACCTCTTGTAATTTGAAATAAAGGATCAATCTTTGGTTAATTCACTCTCAGATCTGTGTGTAATCGCCTCAGGAGAAGACACTGTTCGCCATAAATCACTCTCATATCTGTGTCTAATCAGTGTCGGACAACACACCTGTTAGCCACCACGCAAGACACCCCAAAGGGAAGAAGAAACCCCAAACAAGGGGAAGAGTTCAGCTCGTGTAGGGTTTCCCAAAAAACCATAGTCCGTGGGCGTATCCGACCCGTTAACCCGACAAATACTCATGACGTTTGATGTGGCCCTTCATCGAACTATCCAAATCTGGAGGCAGACCTATGAGCAGGTAAACAACTGGGTAGGAAAGGAGTTTTTATTACTTTCTTCGATAGATATCCTTTGCCATCTTTCCTACCCTACTCACCACTGACGTCTCCCATCCCCGTCTTGGGCCGGCTCTGTCAGATCCAAACAACCCAACGTAGGAATGGGGCGCAAGTAGTTCACCCTTCCCGCCGTGCAAGGCCGAATGCCAAGCCACAAGGCAGGTAGGGAAGGGCAACCCAATTGATTCACCCTTCCCCGTGCAAGTAGGTTTTCTACTTTTGTCATCTTTTCTGTTCGACGAAAGTTCTCTGAGACAGAAGGAAGGAAGCAAAGGAGGGGGGTGCTGCCGCCATGATGCTTCGCAATGATAACAAGGTCAGGTTCCTTGATTTGGGGCGACGGTGCTTGTCGAAGGTGGTGGATCTGGCACACCTGCCGACTCCAGTGGACCTGGGCCACCTCGACTCCGTCTGGTCGACGCCAGACCTGCTCGCGTCCTACACTGTTACACCTCCCGTCCGGCCTTGGCCCTCCCCGCTCACCAGTCGCCGCCTCGCCGCTCTCATCAGCCGCCTCAAAGACCCCCACCTCGCCCTCCGCGCCTTCCTTCACGCCGTCCGCTTCACCCCGGGATTCTCCCCCTCGTACCCTCCCTACCACTCCCTCATCCTCCGCCTCGCCTCCGCCCGCGCCTTCCCTCTCCTTCCTCCAGTCATCTCCGCCCTCCGGCGTTCCGGTCTGCGCCCTTCCGAGGACGCCTTCATCGCCCTCATCCGCGCCTACTCCCTCGCCAGCCGCCCCGCTGCCGCCCTCCGCTCCTTCCTTTCCATCCCCTCCTTCGGTCTCCGCGCGTCCGTCCGCTCCTTCAACGCCCTCCTGAACGCTATGGTCCAGAATCGCCGGCTCGACCTCGTCGCCCTCCTCTTCCGCAACTGTCGCTCTAAATTTGAGATCATCCCCAACGTCTGCACGGGCAACATCCTCCTCAAGGCCCTCTGCAAGCTTGGCGATGTACACCGCGCCCTCCGCGTCCTTGATGACATGCCCGAATGGGGCATTGTCCCCAACGTTGTCTCCTACACCACAATTCTCGCCTTCTACTGTGCCAAGGGCGACCTGCCCGCCGCCCAGGAGCTCTTTGATCGGATCATTGCCCGTGGCTGGACCCCAGATGTCACCACGTACACTGTCCTCATCGACGGATACTGCCGCCAGGGCCGCCTCGTCGATGCCACCAAATTGATGGATGAGATGGAGGCTGCAGGTATCACCTCAAACGACATCACCTATTCTGTTGTGATCGAGGCATGCTGCAAGGATAAAAGGTCAGGAGAAGCATTGAATTTACTCAATGACATGCTGCAAGGGAAGTACATACCAAGCTCATCATTGTGCTGTAAGGTGATTGACACATTGTGCGAGGATGGAAAGGTGGAAGATGCTTGTTGGATGTGGAGGAAGCTTTTGAAGAAGAACGTCACTCCTGATAATTCTATCTCCAGCACACTCATATATTGGCTATGCAAGGAAGGGAAGGTCTTGGAGGCAAGGAAGCTATTCGACGAGTTTGAGAGGCGGTTTATCCCGAGCTTACTGACGTATAACACTCTCATTTCTGGAATGTGTGAGAACGGGGAGCTGCAGGAGGCAGGGAGGTTATGGGATGACATGGTCGAGAGGAGATGTTCACCTAATGTGTTCACCTACAACATGCTTATAAAAGGGTTTTGCAAAGCACGGAACGTAAGGGAGGGGGTTAGGATCTTGGATGAAATGTTGGAGAAAGGATGCCTGCCAAATAAGTCCACATTTGGAATGTTGGTTGATGGACTTCCTGATTCTGGTGATGAGGAAGAACTTGATAGGATTCTTCAAATTGTCGATTCAAGTAGAAGAAATGTTTTTGATGAGGATGTTTGGGATATATTTGTAAGGAAAGTTGTCACTGGTTCTGAGAATGTCAGAGAGCATATTACTGCAGTACTGAAGACATAATCATTGAATCGGGCCGTTTTCTTTTCTTTGAAAAGCTTTAGGTGGCATTCTATTTTGTGGCCAAACATGAGGAAATGTTTCAGTTGGTAACACAAATTTGATGTAGAAAGGGGTATCTGAAGACATTAGATCATGGGAGTATGCTAGATTTCTTCATAATCTGTCAATTCGAGTCAACAATAGTCATGAAAAATCCCATGAGGAGCCATCTACTGGAATGGTACCCATCACCGTGGAGATTTCTTCCCAGCAGACCTTCGATCGGACCATGATCAAGAGGTGATTCATGGATGGGAATATGACTTGCCTCTGACCTTGACCATTCTCAATATTGGGTTCTTTCAGCCTAACATCATGTGTAAGAAGTTCATTTAGTGGAAAGAGTGGAAAAACATCATAAATACCTCTTCAATAAAATCTTTGGTTTGGGCTATTAGGAGTTGCTAAGTAGCTTGTCCCAGCTGCAGGAGCTCTGTGAGGAGAAATATGGTGATGGAGGATTACTTGTTGCTTGGAAGTACTAGTTCAGACATAAGGGAACATGACTTGTGGCTTCTTCAATTATTGGCAAAAGATAGTGATGACAACAATATAAACTTTTGTTAATTATAACTCTGTGGTTGTCCTTTTAATAGTTAATACAATATGACAGTACTGGGTAGGCTGGATGTCGAGATGCCTCTTTTCCTTTTGTTTCAGTAAGCATTTCTCCTTTGTATTGTACATATATACTGATAGTGGCTGCTAGTTAGGTGGTAGCAGCTCTTGAGGTCATGTAGAATAAATTTTTTTGACAGTTTGAGAATCGCAAAAGTGAAAATGCTGCTGAATCCATTGTGAGATCTCTTGAATGATGTTGGAGCTATTAAAAAAAGGTAAATTTTGTTGCAGCATTGGTAAGGTACAATGACTGTATTTCTTTGTTAGTGACAATTTCAAACGGGGACAACTGCCAAGATGTTATTGATGCTAGAGAGCTTTTGGAGGATCTTATGTTTATAAAGGAGAGCTATGCAGATGGAAAAGGTTGATTATTTTGACCACTGATCCAATGTCTCAACTCAGGTGCTTTTTTCTTATATCCTTTTCTGGCTAAATTAGCCTTAATATTATTATTATTTTTTACTTCTTTAAACTAACTCTTTCATCTAGGAAAGAATGGTTATGACACAATTTTGTTCCTGTTCCAATAATACTTCTGCATGCATATTATTTTTTGTGTGATAAAGTTACTACTGTGCTTGAATCAGCGATTTATTTGTTGCCTTTGTATTGAGTTCAGATGAAATATAAATTGATTTTTTAAAGTGCCAGAATAGTTCTTTATCGTCTTTTTTGGAACTTAAGACAGTCAATTTGTTCGGATGATATTGCATGGCAACTATGTGCTATTATTCTGTGCCTCTGATTTTTTCAAGTTCCTTATGAAGAAGATTCTTCTAATCTTATATAAAACTATGTTGTTTGAGTCCTCTGTCTTGTTAAGATTCAGAAGCTCTTTTAGTACCTTGAGCTTATATTTGAGGAAGAGGTTGGCCAGGGTATGAAATTCCCATCAATGTGGAGTTCGAGGAGGGCTAACTATTCCCATGAGCAGAGTCTAACTCCATAGTTGAATTCTCTTCACCCAAGTCATATAAGAGCAATCCTAGCATCACACCAATTAAAGAATTTTCAGAAGAGCAGGGTCATCATGGATGGCCACACAAGAAGTCAGGATTATAGTGTGCTTTGGTTCTCTCTGTTTGACTGTATATATGCACATTTTGGTGGAGCATTGTCTAGAAAAGGAGTCTGAATAAGATTTAACAATGTTGCTCCTAACTCTGTAATCATGCTAAGGTCTGTTTTATTGGCATTTTATTGCCAAAACATATATGAAACCAACATAGACTCTTGATTTCACAGCTATACACATTGTTTTTTCACTTTATTGTTAATTTTGTTGCATCATTAGAAAAATTGTCATTATTCTCTAACTGCATCAAATTTGAAGAATGCTATTAGAAATGGAAGCTATGAGTAGTATCTTCTAGACTGATTCATTCCATTTGTTGTTTTGAATATTTTGTACAAATGTCTGTAGATTATTATTTTGTGTTTAGTTGGTTTATATTTAATTAAGTGATATACTATTTTCTTAAATGATGTAAACCATATTAAATACTGTATTAGCAACACATACATCCAGCTTATATTAAGGTACTTTCAAATATTTAGTAAAATTTTCAAAATATAATCTCATTTTCAGATTTTTTTTTTGTTTGCATATTTTGATTATAAAATGTGTCAAAATATAGTCAATTTTTTTAAAAAATAATATTTAATTCTATTATGGTGTGAAAAGTATTATGGGAAATGACTCATTTTGGTTATATATTTCTCTAAAAGTGGTATAACTGGTCTGTATTTTTTTTAAATTAATTTGTATTAAATAGTTGTTATTTAGCAATATATATATATATATATATATATATATATAATTTGTAAAAAATGATTTCCTAATTAAATCATTTTAGGTCTCGAAAAGTTTAAAATATCATCTGCTGTTCATTTATAATAAAAGATTTATGTGTTTTGATTGATTCACTTATTCAACCAATGAATCAATGACGCAAGGATCGATTGGACTAATTTTCAGATCGAGTTTGATCATCACGAGAAGTCTACGAGTCCCTCGAGTTTGTCCCTATGATGAGAAAAGTCTACTCGAGTTGCTATCGATAGAAAAAAATTCAAGCTACGACTATAATTTGTAGAGTTTAGTTAGATAAAAGCTAAAGAGAGCACCTTTCGTGAAGTATTCGAATATTGAAAATAATTTATATCGTATACTGAAATTTAATAGGTAAAATATGTTGCTTTTCCACAGATATATAGAATTTTCTTTATTTTTGGATCCCACGTCTGATGTATGGGATCCTCACATGGATTTCGTCGTCGTTGGGTCAACATAAATAATTCTTGATAAATATTTCTATATATATATATATATATCATAATTCGAAATTTATATTGATATTATGTTTATTTTTATTTCCTAGCATTGAAGTATTTGTGGATGGCAGTTTGGTGAATATCGACAAGGCTTGGGTCAGTTTCTCAAAGGGATCTTTATATAGTTGTTAGACTCACCATTGCGGCTAGGGTTTAGGTTTATGTCTTTTGGTTTCTTCCTCCCTCTCCTGCCGCAGTTTTTGTTTCTTCGTTTCTCCGTCGTATCTAATTTCATTTTCTGAAGAGCCAGATTTTGATCATCACATTCTATATTTGATTCCATTCTTGTTCTAAAAGTAAAGAAAATTGTTTTTGTGGTTATGGCATGACTTGTTTACGTATTTATCTAGAAATTTTAGGATCCATTTACAAATGGATTTCGTGAATAGGTTCCACTAGATTTGATGTGGTTTTGATTCTTTTCTCCCGCTTCTTATACATTTTCGTTGATGTGGCTCTTGTTCTTCTTTTGTCCTAAAAAATAAAGAAAAACATGTTATTTTCTTGGTTATTGCTTGATTTGTTTGTGTGTTTATCTACAAGTTTTGTGATTCATCACTCAATGGATTCTTCGAATAAGTTTTAATAGATTCTGTTGATGTGACTTTCGATTCTTTTTGCTAATATCTTTTTTCCATTTCTATTGATGCCCGATGATGGAAAATCTAATAATCTTTAGAGGCTTGTGTGGGTTTTCAGTGTTGAGCATCGACGCATGTCGCTTCGTCACCTCATTGTTTTTGTTGACGATGATCGTTATCATCATCATCATCATCTCCTTCTTCTTCTTCTTCTTCTTCTCCTCTTTCTCCCTTTATGCGTGCGTGCGAAGGTGCTCCATATGAAAAGCCATTCATTGAGCCAGTGAATGCAAAAAGCTATGAGATCTGAGGGCTATTAAGCACCTAAATGATTTTTTACATTAGCAAAGATTATTTCTCGGAAAATTGTAGTGCTGCCTGTTGTACTTTAATTTCAGCAAGGTCTGCTTCTTTTTCAAGCAAACTGCTCTGAAAATGACAGTATGATTTGTAATATGCGTTAGGCAGTCCGATCATGGCTTTACCTGTTCTCTTGTTTGTTTGTCTGAGGCAGCTTCTGGATCGCTATTGTATCCCTTTGTTCTTATCCTGTTAATAGCATTGACGTCGGATTGGTAAGAACATGACTGCTCTGTTCCTCTTATAACATTCATACTCTATTTAGATTCATTTGCTTTATCAACAACCTTATTGTTTGGAGCCATGACATTTTAATTGGTGTTATTTTTATAGTACTTGATTAATCATAAGGTGATTAAACTCACGACAGATTATGCATCAGACAATGTTGATGTTCAATTCTACATTTATGTTTGACACATGGTCATGCTTTATAACAACTTTTTCTTGCTTGAATGTTTTATTAATATGCTTCTTGTTTAGCTCTGTAAATCACTATGATCACTTTTGTGTATGAAGTGCTCTATGCAAACACTTTAATCTTTGCTCTGTTATCAGTGTCAATATTCAACCATTAGTCTGCGCTAACCAATGTCGTGATACTATGGGCCAATTAGTTTCTCACTGTGTCAACATTCAAGTATGATAAGGTTAGCTGAATGATTTATGCTGTTCACTAGTTTGGTGATCCATGATATACCTGAATTCAATAGCAGTTTTATGAATGATTAGTTGGTGTTTGTTGATTATTTACCATGATACTGTTTTTTTGTTTGTGCCGTGTTGGAAATTTTACGAGGCCCAATGATGGAAACCAATTAATTTTGAGCTGCTACATGGCTATTTCTTTTGAGCATTATTCTACATGCTTTCATCTTGTCATCACCACCACCACCACCACCACCACCACCACCGTCGTTGCCACCACCATCTCCTCCTCCCTGTCCATCACTGCTGCCATTACTATCATAATCATCATCGCCAATTCATCGTCATTTATGCATGTGAAATGCTCATCAAGAAATACCATTACTTGAGCTGCCATGAACTTTTATAGCTATGAGATCTGAGGGCCTCAACGATATTAGTGTTTAAATTTTATTATATAAGAATCTTGAGTATCCTAGCTGAAGAATCCATGGACCTTGTGGCACCTCTCTCTATAGGGAGAGTCTAATGCGAGTATTAGGATCACCATGGATGTATATTTTTGTGACATTTATGTATGTATTTGATGCCAATGTGTTCTTTGTAATGCTTCTCAGCTCCTATCAAAATTCTCAACGTTTAAAACGCCCTTGGAAGGAAACGAAGTTGTGCAGAGCCACTTGATTGTATGGTTTTGATGCTTGTTGGTTGTTCTTTCTTGCTTTTTTAGTGATTCTGGTAGATATTGCCAATAGATCTTATTGTATTTGTACATGACTGTCATGGTGAATTTTAGAAGCCAAGATGTCCATGAATATGTCTTCAGTAACGTAATTGTGTTCCACTACTAGTGTAATAGAGTACTATCGTAATAGGAAATGGAAGGATAAATTTTGTATCACAACAGAGAAGATTATTGTTGAATGTAGTGTATGTGCAAAATTTTTTTAATTTTTATTTTCAAGAGCCAAAGTAATTTGTTTGAGTATGCAAAGATTAAAATAGATTGTAAAGCTATTCAACTATTCACACTAGGAGGTGGATTACTGTTTTTGTCGTGCAATTTATAGGGTTCTCGTCTTATGCATGTGAAGGGGCTCATTATAAAAAGCCATTTATAAATAATTAATTTTAAATTGTTAATTTGATCCTTCAATTTTTATGGAAGATTTTTAAATCTTTTTTTAACTCATTTCACTTAATTTTTAAAATACTTTACATGATCCTTGAGAAGGTCGATTAATGTTTTATCATGTTGATTACAAGAGAGGAGTATTCAAAGATTTTATTTTAAGATCGATCCATGATTGAAGTTCATATGCATTAAAATATTTACAATGTAAGTAAATTCATATTCAGTATAATTTAATTGATAATTTTTTAATATTTTAAAATTTTTTATTATTAAAATTTATGTGTTTTAACGTATTATCTAAATTTGATCATTTAATTTTGATATAGTTCTGAAATTTGATTAGTTGCATTGTCATTTTAAAAAAATTATTATATATCGATTCTTGTTAAATATTATCGTAGTAATTATATTGTCGGTATATTATAAAAGTTACACAAATTATGTTTGATATTAATTATTTATTATGTTAAAAAAAATTTATTTATATCTTGTGGTTACAATTTGAAGGGGACATCAAATTTAAGGAACATTGTTGTTTGTTGTTCATGTACTTTTGCAGACGACCGGAATTGTTCCACATTTGTTTTGATTCACGTTGTGTGCCGAGCTGTCGCCTTAAAAGCAAGTTCCAGTACGAAGCATGATATGTGGTGGTTCGTTACTATCATAGTAGTCGTCTATATCATCACCATTTGTGCAAGTGACACGCACAATAAGATAGCATCTCAATGAGTTCGATCACAGTTTTACTCGATGTTTTAGAAATTATGATAAATAAAGAACACCTTGTAAGAACAATGAAAATTGTGAACATTTCAAATATGAAGAGAACAATTTAAAGGCACAAAACACGGCGACGAGAGAGGAGTAACCCTCGATCAGAAGATGCTGTCACTACTTCGATAACTTAAGAAATTGTCCTACTGCAAATTGGTTGACAAACAAGAGACTATTATGAAATTGTGCTACCTATGCAAGCACATGATACTTACATTTACCAGCCGCAGATTACCTTACAACACCTGCAGAACCCTATACCCGAATAAGATATGTTAGAAAGGTGGGGCTACAACATGTACACTCATATAAGAAGGAACTAACATACAAGGCTTTCGGGGGGAAAAGATTCCTCCATACAATCTACATCAGACTGCTATGTGTTTCATCTCCAGCTCCGTGCACTCCATGCGTTTCAGATCCAGCAAGTTGCAAAAAGCCATCTCAGCTCTTCATGTCAGTGACTTCCCTAATGTTAGTTGGGGAAAAGGGACGGATGGGAAAAGGAGAGAACAGAAGATCGAGCGCAGTCTTTAGAGGAAGAAGTCTGGGAAGGACCACATGATGAATTTGGCAAACATGTCAGTCTCAAGAAACTCTATGTGTGCTGCTCGCCCAATGAATGTATTTAAGTTTCTCCCTTGAGAAGATGTGTCAAAATTCACATCGCACCGCATAAGTACTCGCCTTTCAGATGAAGGAGCGTGGATCTGATCCAAGCAATTGTTGAGCATTTCCATGAAGACATGTGCCTTCTTTGACTGATCCCAAGAGGAAGCCGGGCATGATTCAATTCTGGCAGAATGGTAGGGTACATAACCATCCTGGCAAAAAGAAAACATATTCAGGCAATCGCAAGGTGTAATCATTTATTTTGCGTATGGAGAAACATCGTGTCAACAGATACAGCTTAGGACTGGAGGAAGATCAGAGAGTGGATCCAAAAGAAATGGCAGTTTGTTTTCATGTTGTTATTTTCCACAGAATGCAAGCACACAGAAGACTGAAGATCAATATGTTTGGAAAGACTCATTATTTGTTAAATGGTATAAAGGAAAAAGAAATATTAAAATCATTTCCTTTTAGGTTTGAGAGAGGAAAACAAATGCGATATTGGCATTATGTATGAATGAGAGAAACTAAAAAAAAAAAAGAACTGTTTCCTCAATAAACATACAATTTGGGCACATAATGGAAAAGATGGAAAGTTAATGGATTGATAGGACAGGCATCTGGACTGCCATCAGAAAGCAAATAACCAATAGACTATGTTCGTGTGATCCTAATATACATGCCAAACACTGACGTAGGTGTCAAACTCTCATCCATCAATCTATTATTAAGTAAAAAACATCTTGCTCATTCTTAAAAATAAATGAGATCAAATATTGTTGTATCTATGATGAACTAATCCGATATGAGTTGTTTATGCCTAGATCACTCGTCCAATAAACAACATTTTCATCATTTCGAGAAACTTTAAGCAATGAGCATTTTTTCTAAAAAATATAATCAATGAATAAGCTATCACACACGATAATCTGATGTCACTGTCAAAAACCCTAGTTTGAGAATAAGTATAGCAATAGGGAATAATGGTGCCATCAAATGTAAAACAAAATAAAAATATCATGGTTTCAATTAACTTGGTCTATCAGTGAGTACACATGTTCATACCAGTTTGAGCATGGATCTAACTGCAGACTAACTAATGCGGGCTAATTATAAATTACCCATTGCAGTTAAACCTTTTTAATATCTCGGTCCCCAAACTTAAAAAAATTATATTGGAATCCCTATAGTTATGAAAGTAAAACATCTATCTCCATTTACCCTAACACCGTCAGTTTTACCAATGAAGCATGAAAACGATGGACAAAAAAATAATTTCAACGTCTCAGTTACGTTTTTGGTGGTGACGGACGACATTGGTGGTGGCAGATGATGGTGCCGCTGGAGGCCGCGGGTAACTATTGTGGTTGAGGAAAGAGAGGTGGTGAGAGGTGAGGCAAAGGGAGAGGAAGAGGACGACGTAGATGTCGATGCTCTACATCTGCATCGGCGTCGACACAAATGTAGAGCATCACTTGGCATCTGTAACAGTGCCGACACAAATGTAAAGTGGCGCCACCGTTCCCCGTATCGTTGTCAATGCCGACGCAAATGCAAAGGGACATCACTTTGCATTTGCATATGCATCGATATCAATACAAATGCTGAGCAACGCTCTGCATCTGCATCAGCGTCGACGCCAATGCAGATGCTGAGCGACGCTCTACATCTGCATCTGTGTCGGCGTCGACACAGTTGCCAAGTGACGCCAACGTAGATGTAAAATTTCGACATCTACATCGTTCTCTTCCTTATCTCCGTTTGCCTCACCTCTCATCGCCGCTCTCCCTTATCTACAAGGGCCACCCGCAGCCCCCAATGGCACCACCTTTCGTCACCATCAAAAACATAACTGGGATGTTAAAATTATATTTTTTCTCATCGTTTTCGTGCTTCTATTGGTAAAACAGACGACGTTAGGATAAATAGAGTTAGATGTTTCACTTTCATAACTATATGGATTCTAATGTAAATTTTTTAAATCTAGAGACCAAAATGCTAAAGAGGTTTAACTAGTGTAATTAGCCCGACTAATGCCAACCAATATGCTAATGGGCCTTAAACCGATTTAAATTTTATATACTTTCAAGTTTCAACTGCTCCGTGTCAACCAACCGATTTGAATTTATTGACCTACGGCTCTCTCCCTCCCACTCTTTCAATTCACTCTGATGACCTCGGTGAAGGCGATGTCAAAGGGATGAGGTGGTGGTAGCAGAGGCAAAAGCTACAACAGTGATTAGGGCCTTTGAACTCTCTCAATATTGTGAGGAGGCAGCAGAGGGCCTTTTGCTCCTTTTCTCTTCTTATATACAGCAAGTGAACCACCACTTCATCCATACTAGTCTAATAGGGTAGTGGTTGGATTGTCCTGGTCCAACAGGATAGTGGTATGGGACCCATACTGGAAAATCGAAACCTTGAAATGCATTATAGAAAACTTGGTAGTGGCACAGGGACTGGCACTGAGGTTTGAAACCATGAAATGCGTTACAAGAAGATTGCACTTACTTTGCAAACATGAAGCTGGACTTAATTATATAACTAACTGTTTTTTATCCGTAAGCCAAGGCGCTAAGTGTTAAAACAGCCCAATGTGGTGGTCATTATTGTATCACACATAATGCAGAAAACTAAAACCAAATCAAGACAATGTAGCCAAATGGAGAATCCGAAATTCACATGCACCAACTTTAGACTTCTAATTCCAGCAAGTATTTTAAAAAGGTTTCACTCAAAAAGAAAGAGAAAGATAAATACACAGAGAGGGAGAGAGAACTAGAACTTTTGCTTCGAATTGCAAATCAAGGTGTTTGCTGTTACCATTTATCTAGGCCTTTGTCAATATAAAACCAATTCATAGTTTTGGACGTATAATGTGACAGATCATATAAATTTCAATTGAATAAACCCACATTATCTTTGTATAATTGACAATATTCCGTGATTATATAAATCAACGACCAACTCAAATGGAAATAGAAATATGTATTTTAAATATTTTATAGAACATATTACCTGTGGGGAGGATAACAGGATAATGTTTTTGAAATTTTCTAGTGTCTTCTGCTGCAAAAGGATAAGAAAACATATAAGAGACCTGATAATTACAAGCACATGCAAGAAAACAATGAGGCTTCTTTAATTTAGAGAAAAAGAGATGTATAACCCAAGAACTAGAGAAAAAGAACAGAAACAGTGGAGAATAGTGGAGAATAATTAATTGATGACAATAGCTAGGAGTGATAAAAGGAACAGAAACAGTAATAACCAAGTTTTTATGAGGGCTAGCATATTTTGTATAGTGTTTGTATTTGTCTTTCTTAGTAATTTTATAGATAAATACACTTAACAGAAAAATAAACAACATAGTTACATTCAAAGTTCAATTCAACAAAGCATGTGAAGTAAAATTTCAAAATCGTTGTAGTTAAAAAGCATGCCTCAACTATAATTTGTTATATTATGTGGAACTTCCTGCAATAATTAAATTTTGTAGTGCTTTATTACCTTACAAAGCTTATAAAAAAATGTATTTTGGAGATCTGGATCATCAGTAAAAGTAAGTTGATGAATGCACTGAGCTCCCTTGAGTTTTTTCATAAGCCACAATCCTGAATTAAACAATGAATTTGAGCTGTACCAGTACCCTAAATGTGGCCCGGATATTGATATATATGTATACAAGTGCTTCAAGAAAGGTGTCATTACACTCTCTGCAAAATTGCAAATGCCACACAGCTATTAGGAAAACTGTATTAGAATGGATATTTACACAGAACTGTGGATGTATGGGTAATTACCTGTTAAGGCACTCCTTATGATGATGTTTCCAATAGAATGCCCAACAAAGCTAAGCTTTATGTCTTTACAGCCTCCATATCTTGAAAGTCTATCCATCTTCTTTCTAAGGAAGGTGATTACTTCTTCAGCCAACCTACTACCCATTTCTCTAAAATCTCCGGTTGTTTTTTCTTCATTAGCTTCTGACATAAGACATTCAGCTCCAGGATCTATCAGAAGCCATTGGTTCCGAACAAGCCGTAAATCCAGATGGTGCCCCTATTATGGCATAGATCAAGTGTACAAAAATTCAACCAACCTGCTAGACTAATGATGCAGAGAAATCTTAATCTTAATCTTATTTAAGAGTCCACTTTGTGGGTAAAACACTTGAAGATTGCAATTTTGCATATGCAGTACAATGTACGAAACAAATCACACAATTCAATACAATCTAGGATAAACAGAGATCATGGTTATAAAACAACTCAACTAAAAGATTGAGTTTATCAGCATGCTTTCTGTGTTTTATTGCAATCAGCACTATCACTGCATTGCATTAGGATCTTCTAAACTCTATATTTTTTAGTTTGATATGGCCTGCAACTAATGCATCACAATCCAAGAGTCAAGTCTTTTATCTTTTAGTTCGATGAAGTTTAAGATTTTTTTTAAAATTATAGAAAATTTTCGGAATAATCTTTATTGTCTTTAGATATTGGTTTATGAGAGTTGTCATCAGTAATTTGGGTTTCATCTTTTTGTTACTCGCAAAGTCAATAAGAGAAGACAGAAATCTTGAAAATGAACTCTGCATTGTCCAGTGACAATATCTATCGACGGCCAGATCATTGTAGTTCGGGTAAAAAACAGGATCCTGACACTAGGTACAATTATAGCCCTTCCCAAGTGATATCCAAGGATTTTCTGAGCTCCATTTTTTTAGTTCAGGATTCAAAGGTAATAGTTTAGCAGATTTTAATAGCAGAACCATGTACAACAAGCATGTGGCTAAACCAAAATTTCAAGTTGTAATTTCTGTATCTCCGAAAAAGGGGAACCTTCGTATATTGGTAAGGCTGTTTTTCGTGACCTGAGTGACTAAAGTTTGAGTCACAGAAATAGCCTATCTATCTGTAGGGATAATACTGCATACATTGAACCTAAACCCCATATTGGCAGAAGCCGCATGAACTTTGTTCTTTTAGATCCGTTTCTTTGCAGATTATATTCCTTGCACTTGTAGTCCTTCAATTGACTAAAGCATATTTCAACCAGGACTAGGGAACTCGAAGCTTCTCAATAAGTTTGTTTCAATTTTCCACTAATTCTAAAAAATTGAACTAAAAGAACTTCTATACTAAATAACTAAATAACAAAATCTGCAGAGGTAACTTCCATGAAAACATTGATCGAGGACATTGACAAGCACAATTCTGAATGGACAAGGGAATTGTTAACGTCAACCTAAAGTTACTCTTTCTTAAGCCTTCCATGGAGGAGTTAAAGTCTGCAAGCATTCTTTAGAGTAAACAGCAGTTAAACAGTATTTAAATGTGAAAATTTCCCATATCACTAATTCTAGGAATTTGCCATTAGATAGAAATATAGCAATGACGTTTTATGAAGATAGACTATATGTGACATTAGTGGTTATATTGATACAAAGTGATTCTTAATTGCTTATTATACTGGATGGAAGTGACATTAATTACACAGTGACAATAACAGAAAAGGTTTAGTCACAAATAGCAACAAGTTTCTTGTTCCTGCTTTACAAAGATTACTTGAATAAAATAGCAACAAGTATTTCACAGGAGGAAGAAGATTGTCAAACTGGTTCTTAGGATAGAGCATAGGATGGACAGCTAATGTAAATCCTGCAACAGAAGGCAGTCAAGAGGATGAATTTGACGACAACAACAAATAGGAAGCACATAAACATGCACATACAGTCAACTATTACAAGTTTAGATGATTCTGGGAGTGTTACAAAAGACCATGAAAGTAAAGACACATTATCTGTAAACATATCAAGGAAAACTACTAAGCTAACATGACAAGTATATAAAGAAAATAACTACCAGTAAGATGGAGAACATGCCTGAAATCCATGCACAAACACAACTGCTCGTAGCACACGATTACTCCTCTTAGGTTCCAGAGTGAATCTGGGTACACCATTTTTTCCAATAGCTGTAGGTATTGCAGCAGCATTCTGATTCAAAGACTGCCAGGCTGAATTGTTAGGAAGATCAATGACTTTCTGTTCCACTAGAACAACAGGAACACGTGAAGGGTCACCAAATATATGCATGTCTTGAATAGAGCGGCTGTTTATCTGCATACACCTATGAAATTTAAAATCTCAACAAAATAAAGTTAAGCACTAAAGATTAAAAAAATTATGATATCTTACTTTCATTTGTGCAATACTTTTCCGATGAAGTTCAGCACGTGTTGTTGCACTTTGAGCTGGCTGCACATAACAGCAAATGAACTATTTTAATATCTTCAATAGATCAAAATTAGTCTTGGATATAGTTACAAGTCTATCATTAAGTGAAACTGCTAAAACATTAAATAGCAGAGTACCTCATCGCTGGACTTCCTCAAACCTACTACTTTTCCATGGTGAGAAGGATCATCAGCTCCACTTCTCATGTAACGATGGGGAACTTCTATCTTGGAATAAACCAACCATATAGACCACTCTGCCTCACGATTCATAGCCCAGACACCGTGGAGATGCTCAAGTATTGAAATTCTATTTACCCTATAACAAAATAAACAAGCTTGTTTGCATATGTTCTAAAAAATAGTAAACATTGTCGATCTTTGATATAAACTTTTCTTGTAACATACATCTTGATATTCTGAATTGACATGCATCCATAAATTGACTGAAACAAAATTGCATTTGATGAAACTAAAGACAAAACTTAAAACTAAAACCAAAGAACTTTACATTCCACTTCTTGAATCTCTAATTATTAGTATTTCACATTCAGAAAACCATCAGTAACATGTCACATGCTTTCCTTGTATGTTGGGAAAACTAGAATGGAAAAATCTTAGCATTCTTTTTTCTTCTACAGGCTATAAAACTTAACGAACAGATAAATTCATACATAATCTGACTAGGTTCAGGGTTTTGAATACCGGTCCGTAACAGCATACCGAGCTCTGCTCGGTACGGTACATACCGGTACATACTGTCGGTATGCCAGGGCATACCGACAGTATATCCTAAAATCTTAAAAATACCTTCACCTTCCATGTCAGGGCATATCGATCGGTACGCCTGGGTAACGGTCAAAATCCGGGGTAGCACCGGTCGGTACACCTCGGTACCGGTGAAAACATTGGTACCGCCTGATAGAGGACAGTCCGCATACCGGTATCCTCTCGGACTGGTACGTACCACCCATACCGAGCGGCACTTCAAAATTGAGAACCTTGACTAGGTTCATGTTGTTGTTTAAAAATTTTTTACCCTATTGTTTGACATAAATTTTGCACTCTAATTATCACTAAAGCTATTGAATAAAGCTTATATACGAGCATATCAACATTTAAAGTCCCTAAGAAAATGTTAGATCACTTCATTTTATAACGGAAAGCTTGACTATATTTCCAAAGTCATGGAAAAAGAAAAAACAAAATTGATGATATTGTAAAAGATGCAATTTCAATATATCACATGCATAATTCAGAACAATTCATTCCAGAGGCCAGAAGTTCTCTGTGTCAACCAATGGGAAAGAAAGATTAGAAATGGTTGAGTCCACAATACCTATGGAACTTCAAAAACGTATTCCACGAAAAAGATAGTTGGTTGCCAAGAGTGAAAAATAGATCCAACAGTTCATCCTTGGACAACGAGTAGAAAATGACATCATTGCCAAAATCAACAGTACCATTTGATTTCTGCATAAATAAACAGATACAAAAACTGGTAAGAAATCTTAAATAAAGAGTTTTTCCATTGTAAAATAAGAATTCCAATTGAAATGCAGCAAAACAAGCACCTCCAGAATATTCTGTAGCATGCCAGCTAAGTGTCCAACACCCACCTTTGATCCAGAAATGACTGAATTTGCAGTAGATAAATCATTACTTAATGAAGAATCTATAAACTCAAATCTTCCAAGATTTAGGTCAGCAAACTGCAAATCATCAATACTTTGACCCAATGCTTTGCTTAAGTTTTTTATTTCTTCAAGAAGTAGCTCGCGTGAAACTAACAGTGATTTAATAATTTCGACTGCTTTTGAGCTCCACCCCTGACCCACTAACTGCAAAGAAATACCATGATTCAGCCATATGAAGCAAAAAAGCATGACAAATATATGCACAGTTGATAAATGCATGGGACTATTCCAGAGCAATTCACAAATTATTTAGGATAATTTCTCAACTTGATGGGCAGAAATGTGCACGTAATAATAAACTAAACAAAATTTTAAAGACCACATGATGATGTTCAAAATTTACACTAAGGCTTAACGTTCCACCCGGATCAGTACATATTGGCTGGTACATACCAGTCCGGGCTTGAACGAGAACATGGACCATCCAACTTTAATATCCTCAAAACCTACCACTGAGGTGAACCAAAGAACACATAGTAACCATAAACTTTCAAGTTTCATAATGAAGTGAAAAAAGAGATACAAGATAATGTTAAATTCATCCTTTGACAGAACCATCCATCTTAACCTTCTATAGTTTAAGATCAATGCACCAACATTTGCTTGATATGATATCCACTGTAGCAGCTCAACAGTTGGAGAAGAAAACCTTCAACATGTTAGGAACATATTTACTTGGATGAATAATTAGGTATCACTGTATCGAGATATTTTTGCAAACATGGATGTGCCACTTAAACTTTAAATTTGTAAAAAATTGCATGACAGATACTATGGTCCACAATATAGCAAACATGCAGTAAAAGATCAGCATACCCGATGCTAAATAATGGAGCTCCTTTAGCCTCTACATAAAGAAGCTGATGGACTTTAGATAAATAGTCTCATTTTTCTTTAATACTTCCCTCACTATGGTTTCTTTAATACTTCTCTATATAGGATTCCAAAAGCATCAAAATAGCTTAGTTCCTTGCATTTTTTATATAACTACCATACTGATGTTGCAAGAAAATACTACACCAAAAAAAACATGCATCTCTCTCTGATGGTGAAACTGATTACTCCTTTCATATATCTTACATCATCATCAATGGTTACAAGAACCTCAGAAGAAACTTGCACGTAATCCAAGAGGAAATCCCAGATAAAAGATAACACCAAGAGACTTGCAATTTCTTGAGTCAAAGGATACTTACATGGTTGTGTTCTTCATGGTATTCATCAGAAATATGTTCCATCGTCACAGAAGCACTACAATACATCAAAATTCAAAATTATAACACAGAATATAGCAGTAAACTTTAGCAAATATGAAACAGTAACTTTCACAAACCTTGATAGCTTCTCTCGGGTGCTAGCACCAGCTTTCAGGTAAACAATGTGTACACTTAAATCAACAAGCACTGCATGGAAAGCATCAAAATGAACAGGACAGTATGAATGCAGACCAAAGAGTGCTCTTGGAGGGATCTTGAATTCATGGACAGCAACTGGAATCATATCAAAAGAGGCCTGAATTTCATGGCTGTAGGAAGAAAAATAAGAGATTTAAATTGTCATTGGAAACAATGATAAGCACTATGAATTAACCATGGATAAAAAAGAGTAGCTAACAAGCACAAAGCTCATAAACTATGATCACAATTTTGGCTTACCCATTTTCTAAAATTGGAGCATACATGAGCTCAAACTTTAGTATAACTGCAGATATTAATGGTTTCTGGCAATAAAAGTGCAAAGGTGTCATTATCTGGGAAATAAATATTACTTCAAGCAACAGGTTAAGAGTGATGCCAACCTCATCCTTCCCTATGGCAAAATTGAAAGATACCATAACAGATAAAGGAACATCCTGCCTAGCATATTTAATTTTGAATGGCTGGGTAGAGAAACTATGATCAGCATCATCAATTCTCCAAACACCCAAAAGGTCATCTGAGACTGTGTTGGGAGCTGTACAATTTACCTAAAATGTCAATACACATGATACAAAAAACATCATGCATGAAAACAATCCATTAGCTTTTCTGGAGTTAAATATGCGTAAAACATTACAAGATTATGCATATAGTAGGCAAGATATTTAAATGATCCACTAATATGACAACAAATAGAACTAAAGTGCAAAAGATGTCTAACAGCAACAATGCCTGAAACCCACCTATTTGTGTTGTAGTCAAATGGTTGCTAACCCACTAAAATCCCAACCTAGAAGTGATTTGGAAGTTGGTTCTACTATAAGTTGAAAATGCTGAACTAAGGGAACTGTGGCATACATGAATCTTTGAATTTTTTTACCTATTCTTCTTTAAAATTGAGTTGATTTAAGTGATAATTATATAGGAAGCATTTAGATTTCAGAGTC
Source organism: Musa acuminata AAA Group (assembly GCF_036884655.1). Classification (NCBI taxonomy): domain Eukaryota; kingdom Viridiplantae; phylum Streptophyta; class Magnoliopsida; order Zingiberales; family Musaceae; genus Musa; species Musa acuminata. The sequence goes on from NC_088335.1 coordinate 5,812,173, forward strand.
ATAAGTAGAACTATTTCTAAGATAACATATAGATCCTGGAGAGACTTCTAAGTTTCTTATTTATTAAAATTAAACTATGGGACAAAGACTGAAATATTAATCATGTCGATCAGTACAAAGCAATATCTTTACCTATTCAAGGACTGAAACACAATTTTATTGAATTGGTTAAGAACATGTCTTATCACTTGGTATGCTTACCATTCTGAGTGTACCAGGCTATACAGGAAATCCACCAACCCAAAAATCCCAGTACACTCCCATCCCTTTTTCCCACTCTTATCATCCAATACCCTCTTCTTTCCATTCTTTCATTTGCTCTAACTTCTCAATCTCTTACATTCTCACATGCAAATCTTCGTGTTTTACAAGTATAACTTTGATTACAAGAAAATAAAGCTTAAGTTTCAAGAAATCATCCCTGTGTTTCACAAATGAAACGTAAACCTGAAGCTCAAATCAAATTTTATACTGAGTTTTGTTGATTAAAGCATTGTATTGGAACTTTCTTCACCTTAAGGTCATGATTTCATGTTTGGATTTTGGCTCTCTTTATAGATCCATGGATGAGAATTTTCCAATTTCATGTTGAAATGAGAGGCTGGATTTATGAAAATTTAGCATAGTTCTACTTGATTCTAAGTCGGATCCACTTATATCTGAGCAAGATTTATGTAAATCCAGTACAGTTGGATCTGCTTCATAAGCAGATATAATAATAACTGCAATTTTACTGTTCAATAGCCAACACAACAATACTTGTCAAAGACCTAAGCAGCCTACTATCGCAATTATAATGAATGACGATGAGGTCATCATTCTTACTATATCCTTCATTAGTGGCACACACAATATATCAAACATTTAATTACTTCAATTTTTTAAGTTTCGATCTTGAAATTTGGGCACAATTTCTTGTTATCTAAAAATGTATGCAAACAGCTGATCAACCCAACTTGTTAGAAGATACTACAACAAGATTTACGCTCATAACCACATGAAACATCATATTGGTTCTACTTCTACCAACAAGACGAAACCACGGACGGACCATCACTATCAAGAGACTACTCAAGTAGCATCTAGAAAACCAACAACATTGCTCGGAGCATCTAAAACAAGTACCTTCATACTGAATAACTCTGGACGGAGTACCGCAAGAATGCAAGCTGCTGTCTTCCCACCGCGCACTTATCTTTATCTGGTACCATCTGCTTAACCAACCAGAACAAAATTAGGTATTTCCAAAAGTCCAGATTGAAAAGCTCACAATTCTCCTCACGCAATGAAATTAAACGGAAAAGGAGTAGAATTTAAAGCATTACCCTTGCTGAAAGAGATCGAGGTTATGGAACCGATGAATGTAAATGGCGATCTCGTGGACTGTCTCTAGCATGTCTGGCGGCTGGAACTTAACTCGCCGCGGCCTCGCATCGAGCAATCTCTTCGTAGGTGGGGTCTTCGGGTTCAGGCCGATGAGGTATCTCATCCGCCGAAACATATGTGACCGGCGACCGTGATCGGCCTCAGGACTAGCATCCCTGCACCCGAGAACTACGATTTGCGAGAGGAAACGAGCCTAATTCTCATCTGAGTCCACCCGATCCTTTTCCTACTCCCAGGAATACAACCAAGAGGCAAGGAAATGGATCGTGTCCTTTTAGAAGACCGGTGGATGGAGAGTTCTCGACGCGGATCGAGGGTTTCTTCTTAATTCCACCACCGAAGAAAACTAGGGTTTTGGGCGTGATCAGGGGAGGAAAGAGACGGAGACAGCGGGCCGCTTCCACTTTTGCCCGTGAGAGGGACGGAAGGTGAGGCGAGTTCACGTGTGCGCGCACACCATGCACGCCAAGATCTGACCAACAAGAAGAAGCCACCGCGTCACTTGTGCTTTTACGGATGCAGACTCTAAGTACGTGGCACTTCTGTGGTTCTTTATACATGACGCGTGTGCATTGGACGGTGAGGCTTTCCTGACTTCGCATAACACTAGTTGGGAGAGTGGGACGCTGTCGATTTGACGATGACTTCCTGAACCCTGCATGAGTCCAACCAGGCGAGCAGCACCTAGCACCGATGTAGATCTATCAACAGTTGTCCGTGGAATCACTGGGTAGAAGGTCGACGGCAAGGATTACGAGATCTACAGATCAAATATGATTGATACGATGGTAGATTTGGAAAGTGGCGTCTTAGATGATGGTAGCAAACCCTATCTTTCCCTACCCACAGATACATGATCCTGCTCATGATGATAATTGAGTTAGCAAGGACCAGTACAAATTATAGAAACTTGGGTGAATAGATAGATTCCAGAACTGATAGGATAAAATTTACATGCATTATACTGTTATTGTTTCTAGATAGTTGCAAATCAATTTTTTTTTTCTAGTTATCTAAACGATTAAAAATAGAAAAATAAGGATATTTATCCCAACATATTATTACAACCATGGTAAAGAAATTAATGTTAATGATGCTATATGGTAGTATTTAAATCTTTTGCTTAAATTAATGGTCTTAAATTTTTCTACGTATCAATGTTGCAACATTGGCTACAAATTGGTGACTGGTGTAAGATCTTGGCCGTATGATATGTAGTGTTGAAAAATAAATATTCATAGGGTGCAAATCTTTCACAAATGAATGTTGGGAACAATCGCACATTTGTTTTGGCGAAGCATATTGGCTAGAAATTATAAAAAATAAAATAAAATAGAGGCTCATGCATCAATGTCTAAATCTACAGTGACATATCAAGATCATGATAGTTCATATTACCTTTGACAACAAAGTGATGGAAATCTTTGTTTACAGTCAAATCTCATCAATTATTAAAGCAGGAACTTGAATCCCAGTCTTATTAATAAGACATTTATATAGGAAATTTGAGAAAAATCATTCTGGTTTAGTATCTCCACTGGTAATTAAAAGAAAACGCAGCCCTATAAAACCCACCTGAGGTTGGTACTACTACCTACTAAATATATATCTAAAACCCGCAAGGTATACATGTCCTACAACCAACTAAATCTCAGTGCTCTTGGGACGTCATCTGCTCCTAAAATTTCAACAGAGAGACAGTAAATTGATGCTGCATCAGTGGAAGTATAATGTTATGGTGTTACTAAGGGAGAATGAAGAGTGGAGGGCTGACAGCTCATGCCATTGAACCTACTGGATGACCTAGCTGTCCTGAGCAAAAGCTTTCTCCTCGAAGCAACAGAGATCATCTTGAAGTTTTGGCCGAGTTCCTTTGATGCTTCATCACGATGACTCAAAAAACATGTGGATTTGGTGCATATTTGTTGCAGATCTGGAACAGAATATAAAAATTTGAATGAAAGTGGGTGCTGAATAGCAGAATTCCGACAGAACTTGAACTACAAATTGGGGACAATTTTTAAATTCTATATTTCTCAAATTAAAAAAAAAAATAGTATCTCACCCATTCATCAAGCATAGACACTATCAAGATCAAGTTGTACAATGGGTCTGAGATAAAGCATAAAAGCAATGAAGAAACAAATAGATGAAGATAAGCCAACACTGTGCTGCCAGAACAAGAAAAGGGGAAAAATATATGATATATATTCTTCTCATTGCGTTTGTCCAAACAAATGGTGTCCTTGCTTGAGTAAAGCATGAACTATCCTCCAAATGGCCCAAGACTATGACAGTTGAATTGGCATTCAACTATTAGTTGACTAATAATTGTAGTAGAAGGCCTGACAGAATATGAACTCTACTTTTTTTTTTTTTGTCAGAGTTTTGGTTATTTTCAGCTCTTCCTTAAAGATTCTAGGAAAGATTGTCTATGGTTCTACTTCTCTCTGGTTGGTCTATATTTATCCCACTAAATCAAATGAAGAAGAACTCCAGTAACAAACATTATGACAATTCCAGCTTCTAAACATACAAACTATGCATAAGTAAAAGATGCTTGAGATTTTTTGATACCTCACGGATTGGTTCATTGTCATAGTTAAACATGTTGCTGCAAAGGCACCTTCTTTGTTATCACTACTTGTCCTTGCATATCTTACGTCGCATTAAGTACTTTTTGTTTCTTATACATTGAACTCTTCTGTTAGTTTTGTCCTAACAGGATCAAGGAGCTTCTATCAGGTTCTTTCTGGGAGAAAAAGGCAATATTGTATATTAACATGCACCACTCCATTTAATACCATATGTCAAGGCTTAATCCATTTGACAGGAAGATCTCATTTGTTGCATTGATGAAGCTTCTGCGACTAGCTTAATGTAAAAAGGATTTTGGCCCTAGTGTAACTTAAAGTATTTTATGAAGTAAGAGGACATGATAAAATGAATGCCTTCCAGCACAAAAATGAACATTATTTAGTTAAAAGAAGGATAAACCTGATTTACCTTCATGGATCTATAATCAATTTGCTGAGATCCAACGGTTATATTCATCCATTCTTATGATGAAGGAACTTGAACTCCGGTTGCCACCTCCACCAAATGCCTGCAATTTTCAAATGCATGACAAGGCAGGTCTAAGAAAGCATCTCATTTTCAAAATATATACAAAAAAGATAAAATGCCATAGTGTACTATACATACCTTTGCAATCTCTGAAGTATCAGTGCCACAGTCTGTGCTCCTCAAACACATCTTCAAATTACACCGCTGCATGAACACAACTGCCCCTATAGGCCTGAAGGTACAAATAATTCTAATCAGTTCTTTCCATGTATTTAACAGACTATTCAATTGTTATCATAAATGTAGATAAGTTCAATTTTTATTAGTTTCAAAGAATCTTTGACTTCAAATATCATGAATTTGTCAATAAAACCCATCAAAGACATGGCCAATGAGGTAAGCCAGGCAAAGAAACATGCATTCTCTGGGTAGTCCTTTTACAGTTGTCCTTCAGATTAATTCACATAAAATAACTTCCAAGCTATTATCCAATCAGTGTCGTCAAAGACTAAGTGAAATTGTTAATCAAAATGCACTGATAGGAGTAGTTATTTTACCTCAAACCAGCCGCTGCACTTCTTCTACTAAGCTCAACACCAATTTCATGGCTTAGATCTGAATTTCCATCAGCCCTGACAGCCTAGCATTAGCAGAGAAGTAAACTATTAAATAGAGTAGGAAGGAAAATTCCCTAAAAGTTTATGATGATTTGGCATGACACTAGTTATATCCAGTGTGTTGATAACATTTGTGGACTGCTTCACGTAATTTATGCACTAAAGTAATCAAAGTTCAAGGCAAAATAAAAAAAGGTTTGACCAGAATATTTCACAAAACTTCACCTAATGCACATGCCACAGATCATAAATAATTCTATGTCATTTAGGTTAATGGTTGCGTTCAGATCATGCATAATGGTAACATTAACACTTAAATAGTACAAACAACTATCACTAAGAATGCATCATCCATAAGTAGAATTTTCACAACTTGATGCAATGAATTTGACAGTAGATGAAAAATCTCAGGTTGGTGCATCAAACAAGTATCCAAATACAAAATGGTATTTTGGTTGGAACTTGAATTTCCACTTGGAATTTCATGGAGAAATCAAGCTTGAACCAAACAGGTAAATCCTAATATTTATAATTTCTATACTGAACAAGGTGAAATAGTATTAAATTAAAAAGCGCATACCCAGTACACGAGGCTTCCGCCAATGCGGGATCTGGGAAGGGTCAATGTGTGCAGCCTTACCTTTAAATATTTAAAAAGACTGTTTCTGTGATCGGAAAAGTATCAAACTGGAAAAAAAAAATTGCACCTTGCAGGAATGAGACATAAAGAGTCAACAGTTGCATATCACAATTATATTAAGAACAATAAGATGAATATACACTTCTAGACCAATTCAGTCAAATTCATTGATTCATATGGAGTTAAAAAATCTTCTATTTCAGTTAGGATTACTCAAACAAGGCAGGTTTGTTTAAGTTACTGCAACATGCAGTCCTTTTATTTCTTATCATGAGTGTCGTTTGATCAAAATAATAACAGATAAAACAAGTACTACAGGTTGTAATTCACATAAAACAACAAATTGCAACCTACCTAAAATGATAGAAGAATCTAAATTCATGCGGCCAAAAGAATCTGATGAGAGAAGAAGTTTTCCGGAAAATGTAAAAGAAAAATTAAAAAAGTCATACCAGGCACTTGCCATATAATCCTCTTCCCAGTTGGATTTTAAAAGCCTTTCCCAGCAACTTCTTTGCTGCATCCTCACGGGAACGAGTATAAGAATTTCCCTTGGCAATCAAAACACTAGCATCGATTTGCAAGAGCTGATTGATAAGGAGATCATAATTTATGCTTTAACATAGAAGTTGCTGTCATAAAAAAAACGTGGATACAGTATAATAATGTTGGCATTAGAAAACAGACCTGCTCAAACATAAAAGGATTGGTGATACAATTCAGCTTTGCACGCTCATCCCTAAGTCCAATGTTGAATGCCTTGATATCAGGCATCCTCCACTGGTGAAGATCCACATCTTCTACATGTCTTAGAACAGTTGCAACACGTTCTTCATCCTCTTGGTTCAATAAGTTTGCAATCTCAAACTGTTTCATTGGTCCAGTGAGAAGCTATAAGTTGTGATTGTTTTAATCAGCTATACATCTGACATCTAACAATGATAAATATAGTTCAGCCAATAAATATGCACACATCCAAAAGGTTGATCACATAACGGAATTCCTGTGTAACCTTTAAACTCAAATTGAACACAGTGACTTTCAATAGGTTCAAGTAGATAATAACGTACAGAGATAAGAAAATTTTACTCTTCGCGTAACCTGCGAGGACTTCATTTGAAAGAGCTTCTCCGAGAAGAAATCATAGACAGCAAGAGCACTGCTCTTCTTGGTGTCGATGCGGAGCTCCAGATTATCCAAGCATTCTCCTATTCTTGAAATCCTTCTCAAAGTATTCTCTCGGTGATCAAAAGCTATCACTCTGAAATCGTTCGAGATTGCCCATTTTAGATTCTAGATTTACAATATGCACTGAAGGCAAAACCAAAAAGGAAGGAAAATTAATTGCAAGAGCAACAAAATTCGTTTTTCTTCCTCCCTTCTCCTTTACCTAGGAATTATCCGCGACATCTCCACCGAGAAGAGTTTTGGGCCGATGAAATCGAGAAGGTAGCACGTTTCGAAAGCTCCGGTTTCGAAGTCTTCCGCCCTTGGAAGGACAATGCCGTTCGAGATCAAGACACAACGCAAAGAAAAAAATGAAGAAAGAGGAGCAGGTGGCAGGATAATGGCAAGAGGGATCACCTACCTGAAAGGCTCGACGGAGGAGAAGGGCAAGACGAGGAAGGGGAGGCCGAGGTGAGAGTGGAAAAGGTGGGCGAACAGGGCGGCGAAGGCACCGGAGAAGGAGGGGTAGTTGTACAGAACGAGGTGGGAGCGGGCGGCGGCGGTAACGGTTCTAGAATGGGAACGGAGGGCGTCCAGCGCGGCTTCCGATCGAAAGCATCGACGGGACGGTGGCGACCGGGGAGTGAGGAGGAAGGAGGAGTTCCATCCCTTGAGGGCAGCGAGAGAGGAACGAACCATCGTCTTCCGGCGGAGGCGAGGCTCCTGTCTCCCGTCGACGTGCCGGAAGCATACATCAAGTGAGAGTCCTACAATCTAGGGCTTGAGGGAATGGGCCGTTTATGGGCTCCAAACACGACACGCAAAGGCCGTTCATTGTCACCGTCGCTAGTCGGGTGAGAATGAGATGAGTTGGAACAATTCTACAGTAACGTACTTATAGTCATTGATCAACTGATACAGACTAATAATTGTACTTCTGATCAAACTTGGCCATCTGATCAAACGTACTTACAGTCAGCTCCAATTTTGTTACGCAGACAAGGGACGTGGAAGAACGCGTGCCGGTGGAGTGATGAGTTGTTTGTTTGTATATGGCTTCGTGGGCAGAGGTCGGGCAATCACTTCCCAGGTTTGATGCGATCACTTTCCTCGTGCCCTGGCTCGTGAGTCTGTAATCCGAACCGCAGCAATCGAGGCACGAGTGGGTTGCCTTATTCTACAAGAACGGGTAACTTGGCATCAACGATGATACGATCGGAAAAATTGCAACAATCTATCGGAAAGGGTACGTTCAAAGTGTCTATGACAACTTAACTTCACCAAGTTGTAAGACCATTACGGAAGATGAACAAACGAGGTAATAACGTAATAATGGATGAAAAGCCACTAATATGTGTAAGCGGTGAAATGCTTGCCTACTTAGTTAAATAACAGAAAGTGGTCACTGAAAAGTAAATTACGATTTCTCTTCTTTCTTTTTTTTTTTTCCTTTTCTCCAGGGCATTAAGAACAACACCTCTTCTCTCTCTTGCAAATTCTCTCTATACAATTTAGTAATTACCTCTGAGACAGTGATAAAGCATAGACCTCTCATGGCAGCAGACAGGTTCATCGAGGTTTGGTTTCATCCTGTCAGTAACCTTCCTCCGCCTCGGAAGCAAGAGGCTCACTTCGGACAAATGATTCCTTCAAGAGCTTCTTCCTCTCCCTACCACTGCATGGAGTGCGTTCTCCGAAGAATGCGTGGAGGTTTTTTCATCTCGGTGACCGGGATTAGATTCTCCATAAGCTGCAAAGGTCGCAAATACAGGTTAAACCTAAATAATCATAGTATCTATCAACTCTTGTAAAAATGTTCAAAAATATTCAATACCTCCGATAAATCTGATCAAATGTGGAGTTTACAAACAAATGAAGGAATAGAGTCCCTGATGCTTTCAGGAGCTTATTCACTTGACTAACATAGTCAAGAGTATCACATCTCTCGAATGCCATGAGGCTTGGAACCATAAAGAAATAATGTATGTCTAAATACCAGAGCATAAAGTTTGGAAACAATCTTAAAAACTATTCGTGTGGCCACTATTGATGTAGGTGGAAATGATTAAGAATTAATTTGATAACATAGAAAGTGTATAGGATTGGGAATAACAATCATTGATTCCCATGTTTGATTTAAGGTATTTTAGTTCTCATCCCAATTGTGAAATGGAATCAACTTATTCTTAGAACCAAGAATCTAATTCCCAACTCTCCCTAAGGAATTAATAGTGATTCCTAGATATTTTATTTTGTTTGACAATGAATGACTTCCTACCTATGGCCTTCTTTCCAACATAAAATAATTTCCATTTAAACTAATATAAATGTAAAATAACATAACCATAAAAAATATATATACATTACAATATGTCATGAAGATAAAATAATATAATATAATATAACATAATGTAGATATCAAATAATATAACACAGACAGCTACTGATATTAAAATATAAATATTAAATATAAAAAATTAAATAATACAAAAATAAAATAAAATATAAAAGCATAGATAATAAACAGTAGCATAAGTACTATATCATATAAAATGCAGCATATAATATAATATTTAAAAAATAAAAGTACAACAAAATATAGATGTAAATCCATAATATTATATGGACTTGAGTGTCTTCTTACATGGTCAATGAAACAGCTGCCTCCACCAATTAAGATCACAGTATGTGGGTCCAGACAGTTAAAAGCATTACATTAACAAAAATTAATTTTAACATGCCACAATTATTTTGCTTTTAAGCCTACACCCTACTGATGAGCACAAATTAGCAAGCAAATTCAGCAGAAGTTCCTCTATTCCATCTTGATAAGATAGTTTCCATGGATGATAAACTGTGAATGATCATGCACAGTATGTTTGAGACTCGAAGAACAGAAAAACCATGTAAGATGTGGAAGTGACCTATAATTACATCTGGGAGCACTTCAACTTTATATAAATTAGCATAATTTATATATGGAAAACCAATGTGAATGATCATGCACCATATGTTTGAGACTCGAACAGAAAAACCATGTAAGATGTGGAAGTGACCAATAATTACATCTGGGAGCACTTCAACTTTAACAGCATTTGCCAAAAGTGAAAATCTTAACTAGAGAATACCATAAGCACAATACTTAATGTCACGACCTAGGCCTGATGGGTTAATTTGTCTATCGACTTCACTTGGTCCAAACCACTGGTTAAAATGCTTAGGCTGAAAATGATAGTAATCCCCTTATCAGACCCTTATAAGCCAATCTTAGTGTTGCCCACTTCTGATGTGGGACTAATCGAGGGTGTTACAATCTCCCTCACTCAAGGACTTCCCATTCTCGTCAAGGCCCAGCATAGCCTAGATCAGACCTTAACATGGTGCATGTGAGGCGTAGCCGATCACGCCGTGACGAGTCCTCTGACTCCATCTACAAGTAGTCTTTCCTACTGGAGCTTCCTCACCATGCCTAAATAATAACTTGACTCTGATACCAAATGTCACGACCCGAGCTTCATAGGCCAATTAGCTCATCAAGCCTAGGTCATGATATTTGGCTCAAACAACTATCCAATCTTAGTCTAATGAGTGTACAACTATCAACTTCAGCTTAAGCATTTAGGTTAGTGGTTTAGGTCAAACGAAATTAATATGCCACCTAGCTCATCCAACCCGGGTCTTGACACTTGGTATCAGAGCCGACCTAGTATTTGAGTGTGGTAAGAGGGCTCGAGTAGAAAAAGGCTACCAGCGGATGAAGTCATAGGACTTGTCACAACATAGAACCACCACTGAACTACGGCTCACATGCACTATGCTAGGATTTGATCTGGGCTATGTGGGCCTTGATGAGGGTGTTAAGCTTTAAATATGGGAGATTATAATACCCCCGATTAGTCCTACATCAGATGTGGGCAACACTAAGGTTGACTTATAAAAGTCTGATGAGTGTACTACTATTAACTTTAGCTTAAGCATTTTGGATAATGACATAGGACAAACGAAACTAATAGGCCAATTAGATTATCAGTCTCAGGCCGTGACATTTGGTATCAGAGCTGGCCTAGTATTTAGACATGGTGAGAAGACTCGAGTAGAAAAGGAGTACTCGTGGATGGAATCAAAAGACTCATCACGGTGTAAAGCCACCACTGGGCTATGCCTCACATGCACCATGCTAGGGTTTAATCTAGGCTATGCTGGGTTTGACAAGGACATCAAGACCTTAAGTGGGGGAAATCGTAATACCCCGATTAGTCCCAACATCGAAAGTGGACAAAAACTAAAATTAACTTATAAAGATCTGATAAGTGGATTATTATACACTTCAGCTTAAGTATTTTGACTAGTAATTTGAGTCAAACGAAATTGATGGGTCAATTAGCCCATCAAGCCTAGGTCATGACACAAAGTCTTTTATTGGCTCGTCTCAATTAGTGCATCACCTTGGAAGTACATTCAACAATCAGCTTAAACTAAATTGTACAATAGGGTGTTTAAAAGCTCAAGAGTGTCTCTAGGATTCAATGAAATATGCAATTAGAATCAACTATTCAGTTAGACATATATACATCATATGGGGACAAATAAGTGTAGCCTAATAGAAAATAAGATGAAGGAAACTCATTTAAAATGGTATAATTGTGTCTAAAAATAGACTTATATATCCCTTAGTTAGACGAGTGAATAAATGAAAATTAGTGGTGAAAACCCTATTAGAAATTTAAATAGATATAATAAAAAGAAATTTACTTATTTAGTTTGGCTAATGATATTGCTGTAATGGCATCAAAAAGATCCATGTACACAGAGACTTGAGAAACTAAAGCATGTTCCTACCGTCTCTCTCTTTTTTTCTGTAATGACAATCTTTTTATCTACAAACTTTATCAAAATCATAATCTTAAACTAGGATTATGAGCAAGTAAAACTCAAGAGACAAGACTTAAATTAATTATCAAACTTGAGTTCCCAATGATGAGAACTATCATAGTACTACCAAGATGTCATAGTACAACCAAACATTTGTCATAGTACTACCAAGAAATAGTGATGAGAACTATCCAAAACGAAAAAAATAAAATATTGATTGCGAAGTCAATGAGAATAAAATTCAAATCCTAGATGTAAACCTAACACTTTATTGTGGGATTAAATCAATTTGCTTCAACTATGTGCAATCATGTCTTCACATCAACGACATCACGTAGAGGGACATCAATCAACAATTGCTAATACAAGACCTGAATGGAAACAAGTTTCCATCATCTCTCCACTTCTGGCGTTACTGAAGTCTTCATAAATATTCCCACAACCAAATGGTTGTTAATTTTCTCTCTACCTCTGGCCTTACAGAATTCATGTATTATCTCTCCAATGGTTTAAGGCATACTCTCATATAGACATATATTTAGAAGAAAGTGGTCCTATGGCCTCTCTCAAAATTACTTTAAGGAACCAAATGATAAATGTCATGTGGTAAAATGTCTAAACTATTTGACCTTCTCAGTTGTATGGGTAACATCACAATATCAAGCCTATTGGAAAATCTTCTATGCATATGTTGTTCATATTTTAATAGTGTAATCATTTTCTGCTAAAGTCCAACACAATGCATTGGAATTAAAATTTTTGTACCTAAAAACTCCTATAGCCTTGAATATGATGGTATTGATTTATTTGTTCTTTTATACACTCATATTACAAACATAATGTTCCATTTCATGAAGCTTAATTAACAAAGATCTGTAAGCTTGCTTATCAAAGAACCATGGATACATAGTTTATTAAAGAACTATCAGAGTACAAGATCCTAGTCACGACCCTGTGTTTATCAGCGTTTACATGTTTTGGCAAACATGTGTTAGCCAACATGAATGAGGAAACATAGAGATGCTAAAAAGGTATATGAAGAAAAATTCAGACAAAAGACATGCAATATATAAGTGACACCATAAAATGTGCAAAACGGGTTTCTCCAAGGTCTGTGAAAAGAAATTAAATTAATTCATCTTTGTCAACGGTGTCTAAAACATGATGATAAGAGAACTGACAATATGCTGCTTACCTGCTTAAGCCTCATCTTGTAGTGCTCCTCCTGAAAGAGAAAAAAGGATTAGATCCTAAAATTACAGAAGACTCAAATGCTAAAATAGCAAGATATAGTATGCAATTAAGTCTAACGAGCAGCAAACATCATATCCTCATGCCCTGGGAGGCTCTTTGTTTACTAAAAGTTCAATTTCTTGGCACAAAAATTCATAGCACCAGACAGGTTTTCCTCCTGAACATTTCATCTCAAACCACAACAGATACCTGAATGTTCCATGGCTAAAAACCATTTACAGACAAGCTGATGTTATTGCAGCGATATGAAATCACATCCAAATATCATGCATAATCAATATGTTCAGATAACAAAAAAAATCATTCAAAATATCTGACCCATCAAATCTAGACCTAGAAAGACATCACATTATCACAAAGCAAGTGCTTCCATCCTAAGTGTGCTGACAACCAACCAAATCAATACCTGCTCTCTCAGAAGACTAGCATTTTCCACCTCCAGGCGCCTTACTAAGGATTCAAGTTCTACAGTGTAAGCCTGCAAAAATTTGAAGACGACCGCAGAACTTATTTTGCTAACCCCAAAATTGGCGGTCTTATTAGTCAATTAACCCGGAAATTTTTTTTTCCCAGACCTGTTTCCTCTCCCTTGACCTGGCAGCCGACTCTCTGTTCTTGATCATCCTCTTTTGCCTCTGCAGCGTAGCCTTATCAACAGAATCAACCATAGGCCTCTTCCACCCTCTCCCTCCTCCCCCAACTCCACCAGACCCACCACCCTCCACCCCATTCCCAAACCCTAGAATCGGGTTCTCCACCATCAGCAGTTGCTCCTGCTGCACAAGCCGGTCGTCCAACACAGGATCCACGCCAAATCCCGCTTGCATCGACCCCGACGACGGAACCCTAATGTCCCCCTCCCTCACCGCCCCCGCCCGAGCCAGGAAGTCCTCCAACGTCATCTCCCCATACCCCGCGGCCGCCGATCCATCAACGCCGGCGACGCTCCGTCCGGCGGCAGCGACCTCCTTAAGCACCTGCTCCGCCATCTTGCCGCCAGCGGCGGCTTCCCTGGCTGGAAGCGGCGGTGGTGCCTCAGCCTCGCAATAGAAGCTCCGGAGAAGGTCGTCCATGGCGGTGGAGCCGAGGTTCCCGGCAGGGTCGTCGCCGCTGGCGGAGCTGGGAGGGGGGTCGGCGGCGGCGAGCGGGTACATGGAGGGTGGCTGGCGCGCAAGATCCGAGTTGGCCGCCGACGAGGACGACGGCATCACTCTCGACGAGGCCATCCGCGGGGGTCGCGGGGCACTTGAGGGTTAGGGTTTTCCTCTCTCCTTTTCTCGCGGAGATGGGGCTTTCCTGGGGAAGACGGCTTCTCCGTGGCGTGCCTCCTCGCTCTCACTGGCTTGGTCTTCGGGTGGAGTAGAGAGAGAGAGAGAGGTAGGCGTGGTATGGGTTTGGCCTTTTCTGGAGGGGATTTAAAGGCGGTCTTCGGGGCCGTTGCTATAAATACAAAGCAAGAAACGGAGTGGGGGGGGGTTCGCAGTTGTGGTCACCGAGTGGTGCTCCAACTTCAAATGCTAACCGCTGCAGGTCATTTGCATCTCTTATTTTTCAGTCTCTTTTCAAAGGAAGATTGAGAGTTAATGTTGTGGGGTTGCCTTTTTTTATTTTTCTTCTTTTGTGATGATTTACTTCGGACAATTTATCCCCAAAAAAAAACAAAATTAAGTTTTGACTTTTTTGTATAATGGTAATAAAGAACATGTCATTGAAACAAATGTTTCGAGTATAAGGCAAAAGCATAATATAAATATTTTTTATTTAATAAAATTTATGTTTAGTCTATTTTTTATGTAACCTACAATAAAAAAATATAAAAATTATATTAGAATATATAACAAGGAATGTTGTATTGATCGGAGTCTATATTGAAAAGAAATACGACGACTCTAGCACAATAAGTTAACTAATTCATTAATTTTGTTTGATCTGAATCATTGATCAAAATATTTAAGTTAAAATTGATAATAATACATTCTTTAGTAATTTTATGTCATAATAAATCTTTTGACTTTATTCACGATCTATGTCTAATATGTTAATTATTACGAAAATTACTTATCAAAATATTTAAGTTGAAATTGATAGTAATATACTCATCAAATCAAATCAAATCAAACTTAATCTTACCCTTTTTATATTGAACTAATCAATGGCCTTCATACATCGATATTTTAATTGCATTACATTCATTCTAAAAATGGGCGTGATTTTGCTATAAATATTTTATCAAATATAATATATATATGTAATGCATTTTCCTCATACTTGAAAGATTTATTTCCAAATATAATGGCGTGTTAGTAGAAAGTGTGTTTCTTCGTTAGTATTATACGTATTTGAAACTGAATTACGTTCAAAGAAGAGATGGATTCAATCGTTGCAGATTGGTTTAGCTATTTGAGGCTGTTTTCACTGCATAGAATGTCTCGGCTTTGAATGTTATTTACGAAAGTTACAGATGGTAGGATAGTTCTTCTCATGCCGATACTATTCGATAAAACTCCAGAACTTAAAGGTTTTTTCCAGTAATTCCTCTTTTTTTGCGGCTTACGATTAACTTAATTTTTTAAGTTTTTATAACAGTAATTTTTGTTGTAAAAAATAAAATTTTGAGTTATTTATTTGAATTGATTTTCATCTATTTTTGCGTTTCATAATGCTACTCTTTTGTCACACGGATGAAATTTGAATTATTTATTATACTAATTTTTATTTGTAATGACTTCTTTACAAAATTGTTTTGGTTTGGTTATTCTTTCAATGTTGCAAAACTTTTTTTTTGTTTATATAAAAAGATTTTGCATTGAACTGATTTTGATTGCATATCTTTTTTTTTTTAACATATGCTCTTCGTTACTGATAGCAAAAATTCACATAAACTCAATTAGTAGAGTAGTAGTTCACGTCAATCTTATAATTCACATGAACCAGAACGATTTCGATATTATAATTCTTTATTTTTGAGAATCGAAACCTTCGATATATGATTTTTAAAAAATATAATTTAGAATTAAAAAATCAATGATTTCAATCCCGATTCCGATTTATCAAAATTTAAAAATTACAACGAAACCATCGATTCTAGAACCATTAAAAACACAGTCTATTTCACACTACTGGAAGACTCCAAAAACATGTTCATAGAAATTTTCAACACACTATAGCTTGTATGGATATTTTGAATTCCAGAGAACTGCATGATTCTATGATGACTTCAGGAAGGTTTAAGATAATAACCAAGCGATCAACGAATCCAGCATTCCAAAATAGAGTGATACATTTTGCTTTTCTTTAGAGTGACACATTTAAATAGCAAAATAAAGCACATCCAACCTTGAAAATCCAAGTTACCTTAACAAATTAAAGAAGCAGAACTCCAAGCAACAAGGCATCCCTCTGCTTCACAGCTGCAGCTGAAAAACCTAGAAAATACACAACTTTAAGTTACCAAAGAAAAATTGGGACTCAGCCTCCGGCTGTACTGTTATATTCGGGCATACAAAACTCAATTTTCCTGAAATAAAAATCTTAACAAGAAATTACTAGTTCATGTAATTCCAGTAATGTTGAAATTTTGTTCTGATAGGAAGAATCAGATTGTGATGGAGAAATGCCTTGTAATATCAAGCAAGAGCATCCGTAACTGGAATGTGCAGAGATAAAATGCTGAGATTATTCATTCCAGCCGATCTTTCCTTGGTCTGGTCCCTTCGACTCTGGCAAGCAGTCTGAGCTGAAAGAATTGAGGCCAAAGAGAAAAGAGAAGAACAGTCTTTTCTTCTAAGGTAACTCTGCCTTTGCTGCACCACCCCCAAATTTGCTCTTTGACTAATTCTACAATGAAATTTCCCCGGGTTAAATCTTTTCTGAACACTAATAACTTCAAGCCTTTGATAACCAGATTGCTCAGCACCAGAAGGGCGTTTACTTCTCCATGAAAGAAAGGACTCTTGTAGTTGTGCTGGAACCTGCTACACTCAGAATGTGAGCATGCATTAAATTACTAGAAAAAAAGTTGAAACAAGTAAATAAAAAGAACTCGTCGTGAGAAACTAACACAGAAGAAAAAAGAGAGTGTGTGTGTGTGTGTGTGAGAGAGAGAGAGAGAGAGAGAGAGAATAGTAGTTACTTTATGTATAACAACGAAAAAATAAGCAAAAAATCACGCCTAATTTTCAGAAAAATTTGCAAGACCTAAGCCGCAAATGACAAATACAGTAAATCCTGCTGTGAAAAAAACATTATCTATTTTCTTCTTCCTGATCTAGCTAGCTTGGTCTACAATCCAAAAGAGAACACAAAGGGGAACTTCAATAGTTCGGAGCCTGTCAAGGGTTTCTATTAAACAACTAAAACTACTAGGAGCTGTGGCGTGATGTCATAAACACAGGCAGAAACAACTATTAACTAAACAACCAAAATATCATAACAATTTCTCACCAGAGAAAACAGGCCAGGAGAGGACAAGGACAAAGAAAGAGAAGAAAAGGGAGATTTCCCAGGTTTGCTCTCCTTTGGATTTGTATCATCATCTGCTTTTCCTTGATTAACTGTACCAAAACTTGTTGGTGCTTCTTCATCATCATCTTCATCCTCATCTTCAGTTTCAGTTTCATCTGCAACTGCCTCATCTTGAACAGCAGAAGCAGAAGAATCATCTTGATCCATCTCTGCAACGGCTTGCTTTTCTTCTTCTTCTTCTTGTTTCCTTTTCAATTCCAATTCCAGGTCTTCTATTGCTTCTTCAAGGCTTATTTCAGCCTCAATGAACTCAAGTTCATTTTCAATAAGCTTAAGATTCATCTCACCAGATTTCTTTTTCTCCACAGCCCAACGCTCAAGTCTATCAAAAAGTGACTTCACAGCATTTTGGAGGAATGTTATCAAGCCCCTCACCTTTCCTTCCTTTACAACTGGAGCTGATCGACCAAAGAAATCATCAAATCCAAGAGGCAAAAACTGAGCTTTGTCAGGATCAACATCCTCCTCCTCTTCTTCTAAATCTGGTTGCCAGAATAGGCGAACACCATATTTTTCATCCTCCACATAATTAATTAGTCTCCCAGTTCGAGTGTGAAGAATGAGAGGGTCTTCTGTGTATACAAGTTTTGATGGGTCCTCAGGATCAGGTTCAGGTTCCTTGTTGACTAAAACGAATTCAGGATCTTCATCATCTGTTCAGAGAAAAATAATCTGACTAACAGAAAAACCTTGAAATAATAAGTTAATTTGTTTACAATGAAAATGAAGGTAAGACTGAGGGTATACGTAAAACCTCATTTTAATAATCCAAAAATGTTTGACGTGAGCACAAGAAAGTAGGATTAAGCATACTGCAGCAGTTATGTTCGATAGAGCTCAATCGAGCATAAATCCATGTCTGCATATTTTATACATATACAAAGAAGGGAATTTTGTAGTATAAGCTTTGCTACAGTTTCTCTCTTTAATTTTTGTAATAAAACTAGAGAAAAATGGAATGATGCAAGCTTTATTTTTGTTGTGATGAAACATGAGCCTATATCAACCATCCAAAACTAGTTTACAGGTTGACCAAGAAAAAGTTAACTAATCCAAATTGTTTGTTGGAAGCACTAGAAGAACCGGATTAAGCATAATACAGCTAGATTCATTTTTATGTTCACTAAAGCTCAATCGAGTCTAAACCCATGTCAGCATATTATATATGTACACATACACAGATCGGAATTTTATAAACGCTCAGTTTCTGATGTATAAGTAATAGTGTAATACATGTATCTAAGATAATTTTGTAAATTTTTAGCAGTTCCTTACATGTATTTTTGACATATGGTTCATAATAGGTTTTAAAAACATTTTTGATTGATCACTGGGGCAAAAGAAAAAATACAGGGTCTGTTAGGAGTAATAAGGGACCAAAATTGAACACTGACTTACCAATATGGAACCCTGCCAACACACAGTACAACACGTCGGACCAAGATTTTACTTCTTGATACGAATCAGTGGCATTCATATTGACAAGCACAATCAACTCAATTGAAAAAGACGTTATACCTCTAGACCACCAATATTCAAGCTCAGCAGGCATTGGAAGCCTTAGAGGTGCTTTATAGAAAGAGTTCAGCCACAACTCTCTTTCCTGATCTACCTCTTGAACATAAGTCTTCCAATAATTTGGTACCTGTCCAAGAAAATCAATACCCAGTGAAAATTAATAACAATATTTGAACTTGAAAGTGAAAAAGCCGAGTCCAAGATTTGACTTACATCATAAAACTGGTTGATAAATCCAGGAGCCATCCACACATCATCTTCTTCATAGAAGTATGGATGTTGAGGATCACCATAAGGACCTCTCCATTCCCTTAGCACTGTGAGGAAAGGCAAGAACAAGGCAATAAAAGTGTTAGTTCATGAAATAGTCTATTACAACAAGAGTGACTTAAAGATCTTCAGCTGGTACTATACATACGATATAGATGACCTGGTAGTGGTTCTTTACTTCATACACTAATCTAGATAGTCATCTTGTTTCATCAGTTAGATATGCAATGACCAAAAGGGTCAGAAGCAAACGTAAAGCTTAATATATCAATAAAAAATCAATCAACAACATCACGAAGATATTAGTAAAATCAAAACGGGATAGACCCTTTAATCTCAGTGATCACTTTTGAGACAATTTTCATAGAGTAGCAGGTGAATTTTCATCAGCTAAATACAAGAAAAAGATGTCCTGCTCAACTGGACATTTGCACATAAGCTTTGTTGCACCATTTTAAACTTCTAATACTAGATTTCACAATGCGCAACCCACATATAAAGCAAAGCCGATTAACTAGAAGTGGAATTTGGTACAACCATGCAGCATCAATATGAAAGTCATTACAGTCTCAATAAGGACAGCATTTGTTGATCGTATGTCAAGGGCTGGTACAGTTTCACACATTAAATTTTGTGGTGCTCTGATAGACAAGTAGATACCCATTTACTTAAATTCATGATACTCCAAATTCAATATGCATATTTGAATGGTAAATAAATCTGAAAATGAGTATATCATTGGTGATGAATTCCTATAAGAAAATTATCTTTATTACTTCCACTGATTCTGCTGATACCAAACGGGAAGGATTTATTGACAAAATGTGCCAAGGGAAAGAACATGTACAATGGCAGAGAATTTATTGAAGACACTCAAGGAAAGTGAACGTACAGATAACATATATGAGATGGACAATCCTGTAGATGATAAACTTTTAAAGCACATGACTTTTCTTTCGGCTTGTATACCTAACTATATAAATGTATGTGATGGACTTGCATTGTGTGATTGCGTTGTTTATTCAGTGATGAAGTCCACCACCGGGCCATCACCAACTCGGACTCAATGGCCCACGAGGTATTGTCCAATCTAGGTGAGTGTCATTTTGGGGTGGTCTCCAAAAGGCACCTCGAGCATGAGCAACCCTTGCTCTCTTGAGGTCTTGACTCCAAAACTCTTAATCAATGTAGGACTAATGTTGCATCATCAGAGTCCCCCCAGTTGCTGAGTCACAGGCCTCCAAACCTACATGGGTCACCATCTGACAAAATCAATCACCAGGCCATCACCGGCTCAGGCTTAGTGGCCCATGAAGTATATAGTCCACTCAAGGGTGGACCTCACATTATAT
Organism: Musa acuminata AAA Group; assembly: GCF_036884655.1. Lineage (NCBI taxonomy): Eukaryota > Viridiplantae > Streptophyta > Magnoliopsida > Zingiberales > Musaceae > Musa > Musa acuminata. The sequence goes on from NC_088335.1 coordinate 5,832,839, forward strand.
TGTCCTTCTAAGGTGATCTTGAATAGAGGAGTAATATCGATTCTTCTGAGGGATTGGCTCTCCAACTCTATCTAATGCAGGTCTAAAAGCGACTTCAGCATTTAACTAGTTTTATTTATGAATTTTGTTTTTAACACTAGTTCATCATCATCGTAGTGTCATTCAATCAATCACAAAACGTAGAAAAGACTATTCAATTCATAATTACTAATATGCATAATGAGAAGAACTAATATTTTCTCTAGGTGGTGCAAAGATGCAACCTGTTACTGCAAGAAATATTTTATTCTGACAAAAGACACAGGTTTAGCATAATGGATTTCATCACCAGAAAAAAGGTTACATTTGCAAATGAGCAGCTTAGCTCTTTTACTTATGATAATAAATAATGATAATTTCTGAAATAGGGAGAAAGTATTTCCGAATATTTACTTCCGTCAGGTTTGTTAACGAACATCCGCGCTTTTGCAGCAGCTACTTCAGCAATACCTGCATGTAACTGAGACAACATATGTATTAAGCTAGTTTGTTAAACACTAGTAACAAAACAGTAACAAAACAACACAGATGAGAGAATACCGCTGACACATCATGCTCACAACCTGATGAGTCCTCTAGATGCTTCCCAAAATAAAACCTTCCCTGCATATAATAATTATTTCAGTAAAATATAAAACTGCACAGGGTTGATCAAGGAATATACTAAAAGCTAGCTAGGCGAGAATAAGTGGACTTCAGAGTCTATTTTACCTTTTAATACTAAGGCATTATTTTGCACTTAATAGTAGCATAAATGTAATCACCAGTCATCATAATATTTTAATTGCACTATAAATTACTCAGAAAAAGGTCACTGAAGCTAATGAATGGTGATTAAAGTTTCAATAAGAAGTTGACACCTACAGATATCATCTGCTCATTGACTTCATATACACCACAACCATGCATTCTCCCATGCTTCCACTGCCCGGCATATCTGTATCGACCTTTTTCTCTGCCAAGTGACACGAGCAAATAAAATAATAGATAAATTGTCCTACGGATGAAAGCTTGAAAGAGACAGCATGTCATTGAATGATCTGTCCATGTTAATAAAACAAAAAGGCTTGTAATTTTATGATGCACAGAAACTTTAGTTCTGAAATAAAAGAAGTACTGTAGTTGTAATGACAAGATGAGGCATCCGAGAACAAGACACTAGTGAGCACAAATATAAAGAGGCTTTCTCTAGCACCCACCCAAATCAACTAACAGAAAAATACCCACTTAAGATGACCAAAACCAACAAACTTACTATGGTAACAATGATGAAAAAGAGTGAAAAGGAAGATCATCAGAAAATGGCAATGCCAAGAAACAGTCTCCTTGTTTAGAAGAAACATAAAATGAGTATCTGACAGGAAGATGGGTTGTGTAACCAAAAATACACCAAGAGGAAAGATAACTTACGGTTTTTCTCCAAAGATCTTTATCCATTCGTTTCTCTCATAAAATGGAATTTCTCTTCGTCTACCAGCTAGAAGTAAGGTATCCTCTATATCCATCTCCAGCCATTTTTTATCTTCAGGAGACATGAAATCTCGTGATATAATTTTACCTTCTGCTCGCATTTTAGCTTCAAGCCTGTTTTAAGACAAACTGGGACTATGTGACATACAACACAATTATGTACACTATGGATCCTACCACTAATAGGAAAATCAATCTAGACGTACTTTGAACCTGGTATAGGCTCCACACCAGGGATGTCTACTTCAACAACCCCATGACCTTCCATTTGATTCTGAAGCCATTCACCTTCATACCTACAAGAAGCAAAAGCCACCGATGAGAATGGATATGCAACTTAACTGAAATTATTAAAAAAGGTAACTGATATATATTATACAAAAAACAGAAATATGTGGTTGGAGGCGAAAATTGATCATGCACAAGTCCACTTGGAGGCGACAAAAAACAGTGTGACCCTTGTAAAGGAAAACGGACTCGCTATAGAAATGGTGAAATAGAAATGGAGAACTTATACGCATCCTCAGAAGGATAAAACATAGACTATGCTAAAGCAAAGCAATTAATCAAACCTGACAAGTCCACTTTCAGCAACGTAGACACCTTTTCCATGAGCGAGGTCATCCCAAACAGTTCCTTCATACCTTCATCAAAAGCGACTGAAGCATTAGATTTCCTGTGCATGTTTGTTTACTAATACTAAAAAGAAAGATTTAAAAAGTAAAAATAAAAATAAACATAGCCCTAAAGATGTTTTTGTGATAGAAAGCTCAGGAAATACGATGTAGCAAGAAATGCACCGGATAGGAAGTGATCTCCCAAATTCTTAAAGAGAGCTAGGAAAACTCAGCATCGGGAAACATGACAAGTAAGAAAAACCCTTAAAGCTTCATTCCGTTGTGGAAATGTAGATATCCCATCTACAATTTTCAGTAAGAATCTCAACAAGATCAAAAGCTATTCAACAACAAGTATTGTAGATGAAATAGTGGAGAATAGGGCATGATGCACTCACGAGCTACCGTCCTCGAAGACATAACTGACCCATCTGAGGAACTCCTCGATACGGTCGAGCTCCTCAACGACGGACTTAGGGTTAGAGATGTCGTGGTGGTTGTCAGGAATTGCCGGGTAGCACTTGCGGTAAGGCACATAGAAAGGGGCGATAGGCGGATCGTGCCCAGCCTCGAACTCGTTGCGGACGACCTCCAAGTCCTCGCGGTCGGCCCAGGCGGGGTCCCAGCCGGTCTTGGTCATCTCAACGGGGGCGTCAGCCCACAGCTCGCGCAGGTCCTCCTCGCGCCACTTCTCCGAGTCACGAGGAAAATCGAAGCGGTCCTCATGGTACACGTAAGCGCGTTCCGCAGCCTCCTCCCGCTTCCGATTGTAGCGGCTGTCGAGGGCCTCCGAGAACTTGCGGAAGTTGGTCTCCGGATCGTTTTTGTCCTTCTTCTCCTCCTCCTCCTCCTCCTCATCCGAATCGTAGCCACCGCCGCCACCGTAACCGTCAGACGAGTCATCGGAGTCATAATCAGAAGAAGATGATGAGGAGGAGGAATCATCAACTTCCAGTCCATCGCTTTTTTCATCCTCCTCCTCATCGACGCCTCGTAGCTGCTGCCCCTCATTCTTCTCACCCGCCGGCTCATTGGGGTTCTCGTCTGCCATCGCAAGGGCAGCAGGGAGGGGATAAGATGAGGAATGCGTCGAGGGAGAGCCTTACGGATAAGATGCTGTGAGGTACAGCCTTGTGGTTTTGCCTGCTTTATTGTGTTCTGGTTATCGCTGGTACGAGAAAGGGTTGTGTTGCGTGGTCTCCGGTGGGGTTCATCTTCGGAACCGAAAGGCGACCCCGTCTCAACACTACGGTTCTTTGCGCTCATTGCTGGCTGCGGTCGGGCCGGCTCAGCTCGAACATCTCAACCTGCTTTGTAATGACCAAAAGAGTCAAAAAAATATCGAGTGTAATAGTCTAATTATTAAGCTAAAATCACTTATCACTCTTATCATCTAAATCCAACATTAATAGTCTAAAAGTCACTTTACATATGCTCAATTTTCATTACAGTAGTCAACGTAACACCATCGACGAGAATGCGGCGTTTGGATGCTCCGAGATCCGCGTTCGTTCTTCGCATCAGACGTACTTTCTCCCTCCGATATGGAAAGATCCGCTATGAAGGGTATTCGAACCCAGCCGGCGAGGTGCGTGGGGTTCCAAGGTAGGTATCGATGGCTGCTGCTTCCACTGCGGTGGTGGCTCTTCTATCGCCTTTCCACCCGCCTCCAGGTTCGAGTCGCCAAACCTCGAAACTCATAGTTGTCTTCTCGTCTCGCCATAGCTGGAGATCGCGTCCACCTCTGCGGCGCCTGGTGGCTTCGCCTCGATTCGGCCCCGTGCACTGTTCCTCTTCCGGCGACAACTCGAGCGATGCGGGTGATAATTCAGGGTTCGCATGGAGATTTCTCTTTTTATTCTTGATTTTCTGTTTGTTTTAATTCGACGCTGTAGTCGATGAGGTACATGGATCGATTGGGACTCGCTTCTGCAGTTGGTATATATGGTTGGACTCTTAAAATCATTTTCCCCTAGATTAAATTGCACACCTTCTTACTAGTTTTTGTGCATGACGATGGCAAAGACATGTAGGGAAAGATGGATCTTGAGCGTTTGTTGGATTAGTTTTAGAATACAAGTCATATGCTTCAAAAGTTGGATTCTTGAAACAATTCTCAATTTTATGTTTGAAAGCACTTTGGGTTCAAGAGATATGTTGCTCTTTCTAGGACGTTGAGCTTGCCACTTGATTCCAAACAAGAAGGATGAGTTGAATGGGAAGGCAAATTTCCCCCAAGATCAGTGGGGTCAATTCATAGGCTCGGTATTCGTTTGCCGTGTGCCATTTTCATGTCTATAGATCACACTTCAAGAAATTAAGTTAGTTCATGAAGATAAACTGACTTGAGGTTGCTAGTATTTTATTGTTTAAAGTTTTTATAAAGAAACCAAAGTATTTGGGATCATTTGTGCTTTATTCTGTCAGCTTTTGCATCATAGAAGGCCCTGAGACACTCCAAGATTTCGTCCAGATGCAGCTGCAAGAAATTCAAGACAATATTAGGAGTCGACGCAACAAAATCTTTCTTCTCATGGAAGAGGTGATTTATGATCTTAAAGCATCCACTATTGTTGGAAGATGGGCAGTGTCTTCTAACTCCAACATTTGTGTTTATATAATAAAGGTTAGGAGATTGCGGATCCAGCAGCGGATTAAGAGTGCAGAATGTAGCGGTGACAGTTGCGAGGACAATGAGATGCCTGACATTCCATCAACTATTCCATTTCTCCCTCATATGGTGTGAGAAAACAATGATTCCCGTTCACTATAATATATTTTGGCTATTAACCTGTTTGTTCACTTCTGAAACAGACACCGAAAACATTGAGGCAACTTTACCTGACCTCATTCTCCTTTGCATTTGGGATAATTGTTTTTGGGGGTCTTCTTGCTCCAACAGTAAGTTGTATATGTTTTTATTTTTCTAATGGCACTTTGTTTAATATCTCTTTATCAATGAAAAAGTTGCTACTCATTTTTTTTATTGCACTGTGTTATATTTTAAAATATGTAAACTTTAGACTTTTGATTTTTTTATATCACATGTGGAAGAAACATATATGGTTTGCATATAAGAAATTTTGTTGTATAAGTAATATATCAGATCTTTTTGGACATGTTAATCAGGAACACAGGAACCTAAACTTGTATTGAAAGAAAGTGGTATACCTAATTTTCTTTGCTTTCTTTCTATAAACATGAGAAAGAGGGAGAAGATTGGGAGAACTTTTTAATTACTTTAAACCTGATGAATATTTGGAAATCCACCGTAGATATGTGATCCATCTTGGTCAAAAAGGATAATTAAGAAAGATGCAGGGTAAGAAGAGAGAGAAAGAGAGAGAGAGAGTTTGGTCCTTCAGCAATAGCTATAATTGCGGTAAAAAGGTATATATCTTGAAACACATGAATAAGGATGTTGTCTTCCTTAGTTCGTCCTTTGGCACTAGGTATAATAGATGGCTGTCAGTACGATCCTAAAGAATGCATCTGTCTGCTGCTATAGTCCGTCTAACAGGAGGTAACCATTGGTACCCAATGGCTTTTTTCTCGGTGAATGTTCAGAAAAAAGTATCCAATTTTTTAGCTGTAGCCCTACAACATGACCCAATGATTCTCATTGACCTACTGTTGATGAAACTAGCGATCTTCTGATGCCTTATGATTGCGGAATCAGCCTCTATGAGAAGACATCTTACTCAAAATTAAGAGCTCATTGCTAAATCGGATGTTGTAGATTGCGAGGCTTGTATAGCAAAAAATATTTTCCTAGGATTTTTTGTTGGTAACTGGACTTACTCTAGTTTGTAGGCATCGCACTTGGGGTTCTCGTCTCAAACAGATGTGTCTCATGCATGGACAATGGAATCAAAATCTTGAAGGAAAGAATATGGTCACACATCACAGTGCATAATAAGAAAATATTGTTATTTTGGTTATTTCAATTATATCATTGATCAAATGTTTTCTTTTTGTAATTAAGTATAAAAGAAAAGGCAAAGGTGTCTCAAACAGATGTGTCTCATGCATGGACAATGGAATCAAAATCTTGAAGGAAAGAGTATGGTCACACATCACAGTACATAATAAGAAAATATTGTTATTTGGTTTATTTCAATTATATCATTGATCAAATGTTTTCTTTTTGTAATTAAGTATAAAAGAAAAGGCAAAGGTGTCTCAAACAGATGTGTCTCATGCATGGACAAGGGACTCAAAATCTTGAAGGAAAGAAGATGGTCACACATCACAGTACATAATAAGAAAATATTGTTATTTTGGTTATTTCAATTATATCATTGATCAAATGTTTTCTTTTTGTAATTAAGTATAAAAGAAAAGGCAAAGGTGTCCTAGTTTTTAAAAAACAAGTTGCGATGAAATTCATTATCTCATCTTTTATTTTTAGAGAAAATTCACATTCCATTCTCACTTTAGGAAATAGTATTTTTATTTTCAAGTTCCTTGATTGGGATTGGTTCCCTGCCATTATAAACATCTTTGATCAGGCATTTCTATCCAGTCATCTAATCTCTTTTAGCTCAGTTTCCTTCCTTTCTTTGGGTAGAAAGTTGGGTGTAGACTTCTCAAGTTTAAAAACTTTCTCGTTTAGGGACTTGTTATATTCTAGAAAAGAAATTCTCAAATTAATAACCTATTCCAAAAAATAAATTGAATAAAATGGTTTTTGCGTCATAACATCCTTATCTCCCTCTTAATTTTTGTAGATTGTGTAGAAATTTATTGCATTGAAGAATTGATAAAATTATCTCAACGAAGAAAATGAAATAAAATGGCCCCTGCATAAGTATGTTGTATAGTTTGTTTTGCCTAAGTTTGGCTTCGTAATTAGCTCATCTGTTTACTCATAAAAATTTTATAGAACAGAAATAATCCATTTTGAATTAATTGCTTTTTGCGATTGACAACACTATATGAACTTTGTAAATGTTCCTGAATGTTTCTTGGGAGCTTTTAGACAGTTTTATGTGTTTATGAGATCCACCTGCGTTTACCATGTGCTTGGTTAATTCTTAGAAGCGATAGGCAATCTGTTCAAAATCAAGAGATGACATCTTTAATGCAGCAAAGGTTCATCCCCACTAAAGCGTTCTCTTGTTCTTTTGAGTCTCTTTTCATGTGATTTTTTTCCTTTTTTTCTCTAGCTGGAGTTGAAATTAGGACTTGGCGGCACATCCTATGAGGATTTCATACGTAACATGCATTTACCTCTGCAGCTAAGGTATTTTTTTTTAATTATTTACTGGGATATTTTGTTAACAATTCGACTAAAGCTTTTTTTTTTTTGTACCATGATTTAGTCAGGTCGATCCCATTGTAGCATCCTTCTCAGGTGGTGCAGTAGGTGTCATATCAGCCCTGATGTTGCTTGAAGCCAACAACGTTGAGCAACAAGAAAAGAAGAGATGCAAGTACTGCCATGGCACTGGTACGTAATAATATATGCATCTTGAGCTCCTAGCTATGCTAGTTTATGAAGTGTTTAAGATGATTGGATGTCCAGCAAAAAGCAGTTGATTTATCCAAGGTTTTAGATGTTTTTGTCCTGATGCTGAGTACCATGTTAAACCTTGTTCTTCTGCATATTTGTGCCAATAAGGAATCATGTTTCTATGACTCTGCAAATCATATCTAGAAAAGCATAAAAAGACTATAAACATGTTACAAACTTACAATTACCATGATGCATGAATTATGTGTGAACAATCCACACCTTCTTAGTAGGGCCCCCTCCTAATGCCAAAAGGAAAGCCATGGTAGCTTCGGAGTTAGTTATTTCTGAACATTAAGACAGGAGTTTCATAGAACCCATTCATGATATTACTCATGACATTTCTTATCGATACATTCTGTGTGGTAATTGTGAATCAATTAAGCAAATAATCGAGCAACTCTATACATTAAGTGGTATGTCAGTGGCTATAGTTCCGGTGCAATTGATACTTTTATAATTGATATCAAAGCAATATTCAAGCAACTCTAGATGATGAATTTCTCTCCCAACCGACAACCGAGTTATGTGATCTCTCATGACTGCCCACTTCCCTGCTGCTTGCCGTCGACTTGCCCAGTACTCCTCTGCTTCCTCCTCATTCTCCTCTTCTTAACCTTAACCTTGACTGTCAACATGTCTAGTATGGTAAGCATCACCAGTGGTACACTCGATATGAACTAGTACCTGATGAAATTACATAGTTCAGAACTGATCACAACTAGACTAATAAGTACTGGCCAATACGGGTCAGTCCGATCAGTTTTATAAAACTTGGTACGATCTGGCTGGTTAATAAGAAATGGACCAATGTCGGATGAAATGGTTCAGTTCATGTTTACGTTTAAACTAATGAATAATTGCTGGTATGGACTGGTTTGATGATTTTTATACTTAGTTCCATTTAAGTAGTTAATAAGGAAAATAAACATTACTTTTTGCATATTACTCTGCTTGTTTCATGCTTGGTGAGTTTGTCTCATTAATAATTGCATATTACTCTCATTATATTGTCTTCCTCGGTCCAGGATATTTGGTCTGTGCTAGATGTTCTGCTAGTGGTGTTTACTTGAGCATTGAACCGAATTCCATTCCTGATGGTTGCAATAGTCCTTTTCAACCGCCTTCAACTCAGAGGTGTACAAATTGCTCCGGAACTGGAAAGGTATGGTCTGTGAAACTTAGCACTTGTAATATACATGTAGGTTTTCTGTTACCATCATGTGAAACAGTTGCTGTCTTATATTTCTTGCAACTTGTTATGATTATATGTTTGGCTCACTCCAATTTTATCTTCTTCTAACTTCTTGTGGACATTTATGCTACTTGTATACGATAGAGGATATCGACATTAGAATTAATCTGATAGAGCATATAGGAATTAGAATTAATCAAGCAAATTTAGTTGCCATGTCTCCCTTATGAAGAACACTGGACTGGATCTGTGGACTAGCTTCTTAGTTCATGGCTCATGACTTTTTTATTTACACATCCTTAACGGAAGCAACACCAAGTGGATCCAGAGAGAATCTTAAATGCCAAGGCTACATACACTCTTATCACTTGTATGGACTGAAATCACTTGAGATGATGAAGTTAGCATCCTATGCATAAAAGTTTTTGAGAGACAACACGAGTGTTTAGTGTAGCTAGCTTGCTTGCTATCGTCTTCATTTGCTAAAAAACATGTAAAATTCCTATAGGCAATCGGTTTATTGATGTCCAGTTTATACACATTTGCTTGCTTGCTTTAAACATGTTGTTTTATAAGCGTATCGGTTGAGCACCAATTCACCTGGTTATCTTCCTCCGTCTTATGGAACTGTATCTTCTTCAGGTCATGTGCCCAACATGCCTATGCACAGGTATGGCTATGGCAAGTGAACATGATCCGCGTATAGATCCGTTCGATTGAATCCTCGAACAAGAAGCTGCTGTCTCGGATGCAGGTTCGGCTTTAGTATGCCTGTTGTTGCTATATCATTGTAGTCCTTCGTGTTAGAGTTTCTCGAACTTGACATGACTTGCTTTGTATTATCAAATCGTAACCACGAATAGTAGGGTTGGCAATGGCTGAAAAGAAAACATTTGACACACAAATTTGGCGTAGGCACGACGAAACACAATGCCATGCATCATGCAAAACCCTGAGGGATGAGAGATCTCATCATGCCCCAAGTGATCGCTCGAGGTCACATGGACGACAAGCGTTGATCAGAGCACATGAGTCCAAGGAATTATGACTTGCCGAGCCGGGGCAATAAGGTGGCGGGATGGTGTGTTGAGCGCGGTGGGTCGGGTGCGGCCGTGCTGTGATCCTCCGGCTTGCCCGTGTGACCTGGGCGAAAGCCCGAGCCACATGGGCTACCGAAGCGAAGGGTACCGCGTCAGGCTGTGTTCACGGAGCAAGCCGGTGCACACCGTACCCACCTGGTTAACCCTGACCAAACCAAGCAATCATAACTTTGAAGCGCTACTGGTCTTATATGGAACCTCGCCGCTGGAAACACGGTTCGGTTCGATTGGGTTCGGGCAAGCGGCCGATTCCTATAATACTCCGGATTACATGGGTCCTATCACTGCCACAAGACGACAAACCACACCTTCGATGGAGAAACAGCGAAGAATCGAGCACGAGAGGCCATACTTGTCCTATCTCTTGGGGCCCTATTGACACTGCAAACACACAATAATTGTCTCCTCAGTCGCCGTACAGTTACTGCATTGGCGGGATGAGTTGTTTAGGTTGGCTAGAGTTACACGTATGTCAGGGGATCGTTGAGGTGACTGACATTTACATTTTGGATTAAGAACTATTTCTCGTATACGAATATGACGATCATACGCAGTTGTACCACATCCGACGTAGATGCCCTTCTATAGGATTAAACGTGTGAAAATACTGAGAAGGTTCACTCGCACTTTGCCACATCGAGCATGTGCACATTTGCGTCACAATACTAACATGATTTGTCCATCAACACTCAAAATCGCAAATTTCCGATAAAAGTTTATTTTTTTCCGATAAATTTTTTTTGCCTAGTATTCGGAATACGTCGTCACTTTTTTGTTTCCTTTCTTGTCCTATGGATCAGTACGCAGGTGAATTAGTTTAATTATAATATTTTTATGGTAGAGACCATTACAAATAGATCAATTCACTCCGTGGATTGGATTGATCCCAAAAAAGAGAGAGAGAGAGAGAAGAGAGAGAGAGAGAGAGGAATACATGAATTACTGTCCAATCAAAGATATTTTAGGTATTAAATTTAAAAAAATATTATCTGGCAATTTTTAAAAATGTTGGTACTTTTCGGGAAAAACCCTTAAAGAAGACGTTTTCTCCGAAAAGTCACCCAATCTTTGGAGTGGAGGGGAAGTAAAATTTCACAAAAGGGCAATATGGTAGCGTTGGTTTTGGCTGCATGTGAAACAAGACACCGACGAACGCGGAAAGATTGATCCCATTTCAAATCCATTCGAATGGGAAGGGCCCACTTCTGATGGTCACGTTCCGGACATTAGTCAATCCATTCCACGTATTCCCGTGATCTCTGACATCCAACTTTTTGACTTGCTGCGGCAATCGAAGAAAAGAAAGAACAACTCTGGCGATTATGGTGGGCAGGTTTAGGTGGTGGTATCCTCACCAACTCGGTTCTCCTTCCTTCCGTCACGCGAAGCTGTCCTGTATATAAAGGCTGGCGAGGGAGGAGAAATGTATTGATCTCGCACCTCCTCCCTCTCCCCCGCTTCGGTAGCCATTATTGGTGCCCGTAGAGCGAGTGCTGAGATGGCTTTGAGGGCCTTCTTCCCCCTCTGCATCGCTCTCGTGGTGACGCTCTCACCTCTGTGTGATGCCACTTCGCCTTACTACACCATCACACCGCCCACCCCCGTGGCCAAGCCGCCTTCAGTTGAACCACCACCCTACCACGGCCCTCCGACGACCCACCCTAAGCCACCGAGTCATGGTGGCCAACCTCCGTCCCACCATCACCCAACACCAATCTACGGTGCACCCCCTCCGCAACACCACCACCACCACCAACACCACCACCAACCTGCACCACCAACTCACGCAGAACACCCTCCGTACTACCACATGCCTTCCCCGCCGCCGCATGGCCAGCACCCGTCACCACCGTCACATGATTATCCCGTACCTCCTGCTCACAAGCCCCGAACTCCGCCGCCGGTTTACAAGTCTCCACCACCGACCCACCGTCCTTACCCTCCATCGACGCCACCCCACCATCCGACGCACCCGCCTTCTCAGCCGACGCCGTCATACAAGGCCCCGCCACCATACAAGACCATCCCTGAGCACTCTCCACCGCCGCGTCACTATCATTCTCCGTCTTCACCACCACCACCACCACCATACAAATAGTCTCGTTTGCCATCTCTCCGTTGAAGATGACGCAGTGTCGTTTAGTAGCGATCAGGGTTACAAATAAGAGCGATGTGCCGCCATTGTAATGCTATGGTTGTTCTCTCTGCTTTCCGGGGGAAGGTTTCTTGGGTCCATGTAAACCTCTCTCTTAATGTCATGCATCTTATTATAAACAAGACTTGCCATTATTAGGTGTCGACCTCATAAACAAGGTTTGCACAATCCAACAAAACAATTAACGTTCTACTCTACCGGTATCTGTTTCATCGTCACCTTTCGACGGTAAGTTTGATCCTAGTAGTGAAGTCTAAAAAGAAGCAAAAATGGCAGCCGCAGCTACCATAACAAAGACCACCGGGAAGGAGTAGCTGTAGCTACGACTCGCTGCATCGTTGTTGCGAGTAGAAGAAGCAGCAGCTCCCCTTCCGCCTGGCACCACACGAGCACGGCCGCTACCACGTCCGTGGCTGCCACCACCGTGTCCACCCCCACCGAAGCCTCTTGTGATCCTTCTCGAGCTGGAAACGTGATCTCCTGTGTTATGCTGCAAATTTGCTGAAAAGAACAAGGAACACAATTAGTAAATACACGGCAAATAGGATTCGATGCAAGTCGAGAAAAACACGGTGAACATGTAATACATATGAATGGCCGCAAGGCAGAGAGTAAGCAACTCTTCACGAAACCGAGGTTCACATGAAAGCATGGTTACAATTAAAAGCCTAAATTTTCTTTTGGATAATGTGTCAACAATTTGTGTCTTTATTTCGGATCGAGCACACCATTTAACAAGTTTGGAAAGATTTGATTATTTCAACCTAATTCTATTTTTATTGCCCGAGACTTGAAAATGCGTTGAACATGAAAAACAAATAAATCATAAGATTATACAACCTAAGAAAGGTGAGACTGGTCATGCTGCGATTAAGATGAAGCAGTATAAACTAGAGTGCTACGTCGAGAAGCAACGACGAATCACATCCCCATGTGGAACAGTCTACTTGAAAGAGAAGGAAGGCGGGCGGATGAGATCGTTCATGCTTCAAACTTGAGCCAATAATCATTTAAATTGTCGACAGGGGGAAGAAAGAAAGCAAGTCGAGCTCTTCAATTTTTATGGAAGGAATCACCACAAACGAAGAAAGGTGGTTGGTTGTTCAGACAAAAAGGAACACGGAGTGCATGCCTGATGGAATTACGGAGCGGTGGGCCTCCGTCGCATGAAGAAGAAAGACGCAAAGGAGAAGGAAGTGAACCAGAAAGAGAACGAGAGCCCTTCGTCTTCCGTCGCCCCTCGCTACCATCTTCTCTGCCGATAGGTTTGTGGGCATTGGCGCTCGTCCCCTTATTTATAGGCGTCCAAAAAAAAGATCGGGAGGCCTACCGCCAACGTCGGTCGAGAAGAAGGAAGGCGGTGAAAGGCACCGCCTCTCTCCGCGACCAGACTTCCTTTCGGAGTAGACGAGGAAAACAATTCCGAGTCAGCTTGAACCGCCACGTAGGAATAACTATCTACGAGTATGATTTTGTTGCATCCTCCATGATGTGAATTTAATTTGGGCGAGAACAGAAGTTAAAGTGTGTGCCACCACATCAACATCAACGCATCGAGGCATTCATTCATATTTATTTGCTGGTCCAAATGACTGTGTAAAAGCAACTAATGATGCGAAGAGGGAAACATGCGATGATATAACTAGTGATGAGGTAGTATTAGTTACAGTAGTCACGTCCACAATAAAAGATTTAGATGGGAATTCGACTCCTCGAAAGCTTTCAAGATGAATACTAGGAAGAGAGGGAGGGGATCACGTCCAGCATGCATACGGGAGGCAGCAATCAAATGCAGCATCCACTTGCTTGTTCGTATCACAGTAGATTCACTTTCTAAAGAAGATTCGATTTACCACATCAACGGGAAGGGCGTAGGCAGGATCTATCGTCTTTAATCCTGGATATTCCATGAGAGAGAGCCCTGTTTATCAATATAAACACAGCCTCAGAAATATGTCCAGAAAAATAACTTTGAAATGATAAAACAGAGAACAAGAGCCAAGACAACTGTGAAGATTTCCAAATATATTGGGCAGAAGAGGTTTAAGCAAAGAAGAAGGGAAAATAAAAAAAAGGAACATGGAAAATGTTGATTAGCACCTGCAACGCCGAAGTAGGTATGAAAAACATCAACTGCGTTGTCTGGTCTATCTGATATGCCTCCATTATCTTTGTCCTGCATTTTGAAAATAATAGCACCACCCAAATAATATACGAAATAATATCCTTCACTTACGATAAAACTTGTTAACAGCAAAAAATTACTAGATAGGATATGCAGACCTGGCAGTTCAAGATGAACCTAGTGAGTTTCTCCTTGTCAATCCAATGAACCCTGTCGATCATAATAAGACTGGATAGTACCCACCAAGAGTAGCAAACCTGCACTGACTTGAATGAGATGTCCATTCAATGAAAAGAAAGGATGAAGGTATGATCTTAAGGGCTAATTAGGAATGACGAGCACTATAGAATCACACATCGGCAAGCTTCTCAGGTCGGCCGTTCAATCCTCCGTCTTTACATTGCCGCTCACACAACCACCAACCAAGCAGGTCCCTGTCGACATGGTGCAGGGAACCCGTGATTGCAAGTGCACCGACACAACAGAAGACTGCATGCCAAACGGTCAGACAAGTATCTTTAAGTAGTACAAAATTTGATGAAGGATGAAGAAGAAACAGCATCAGTATCAACTACAGCAGAGCTGATTGCATTGGTTTTACAATATATGTATGGGATAAGAAATTGATAATTTGACAGACCAAGTAAAACTAGTGGACAAATGCGGCTTAAAATGAAGTACAAGCACGATATAGTAATAGCAAAGAAGAACAATACTCTGGCCAGCATGTGACTCCCCACCGGGTATAGACCCAAATCCACCGTCTAGGTTTTTGCAGCTGACAATGAAATTTACAGCCTTTTCCACATTGATTTTACTTAGACGGCCCAATAGTGAGAGACAACAGATTGCACAATAAGAAAACCTACAACAAAAGTTCATACCAAGTCCTCTGAATATTTTATATCAAGACATTTTAAAATAGCAGGTGAGCAGAGAACTACACCTAGTGGCGATTCCTTGCCATATATCACCAGAACCATTTTATATCATGACAATTTAAAACAACAGGTAAGAAGAGAACTATACCTAGTGTCAATTTCACCCCACATATCACCAGAAAAAGATCCATCTTCATTCTGCAAGCCAGCCACATCTGAATTAAAAATTAAGTGCAACGATAGATGCAGTTGAATTCAATTACAAAACTGTTATAAAGTCACATCTCCTTCTTGACAAATACAATTGCAAAAATGATTCTAGCAAAAAAGTTATCGGTCACAAAACTGTACAAACTTGTAGCAAAAATTCATGCTACAGCCACTTGTACAGTACTAACATATGTAGGACTCCTAAATTCTCATAAACCACCAATTAATCAATCGATTAAAACAATCTAATAAAAAACTTACGGAAATAAACCAACCAAATAACATCCAAATTGATTCAACTAGCATTAAAAAACTTCTTATCTACTGAGAATTCGATTGTTCCAATCTGAACAATGACAAAATTGTGATCGGGTTCAAGCCTTGTATCTGTTACAACCTCCTCTTCCACGCAGCTAATTATCTTCAATCCATGAAGCATCAACAGGTATATTCTCCTGAAACTAAGAACTTCCTATTTAATTTGATTCCATGACTGTTAATCCTGGTAGCAAAAACCAAACATTTTCACAAATTAATAAACTAACATATTCAAGATTTGAGTCGCTTTTAACTATGAATATATGATTTATAGAGCAAATCATCCACCACAATCAACATCATAATTCTCCTTCCTTCAAGTTTAGCGGCTAAAAAGACCTCATAAAATGAATAAACAAGAAGCCTCCTCCTTTTTCCACTCTGTGATCAACAGTCTTCAAGACCAGTTGCATCATATTTCAGAAATCAGAAGTATTGCTTCCTTCTCAGTTGCTAACCTACTTAGTAGCTTAAAAATATCTTATGTGATTTATAAAAATCAAGGTATGAAGTACTTTGTACTTTGAGGTCAACTTTCTTCATACATTCATACAAGAAACGGAAGAGTCTAAATGTACAAAACCATGAGAATGTTTGGATCAGAATGCCATGGATGTCATCCATTAATCAAATTATAAAATAAACAACATGAATAATGGAAAAACATAGCTCAACTATTGTACAACCATAAAAGATGCTAAAAAAGAACGCTTCCAACATCAACCATCAATTAAATTAGCAAAAGTAGAAAATTGTTGAGATATAATCTATAAACTCCAAACGAGAAGGATACAATCCGACACTTTTTCGATATCAAGAACATCAAGCCTGTCGAGAAGTGCTAAAATTTGCACAGCACTGATTGTGTACAAAAGGTGTGGATCATGCCCTAAGTTTCCAGCAAAGCCTCCTGAAATCACACTTTTAAGATGCATCACGCATCTACCACAAAAGAAAGACCTTTTGTTATGGGTAACGAACTTACCACAATCTTTGTCCTGGCATTCCATTACCCAAGACACGACCGCATCTACATCGATAGCTCCAATTTTGTTGAGCAGGTCAAGAGTGGTCAGACCCCAATATGCACCATTCATTCTCAAATGCTCTATCACTAAAGCCTCGAAATCATCCTTCTTCTGATACAAATCGTCAAATTCCCCAATCAATTTCATTCTCACAGAGAAAAAAGAATCCAAGTACGAAAACAAAGAGAACCTTTTCAACCGAGACGATGTACCGCGCATGCTTCTCTTCTTCTAATCCTCCCATCTTCTCTTCAAATCGATCCAATTTTCCAAATCTACGCGAACCTCGGGATTAAATTTCGGAGTAGCACACGAGCCTAGGACGGGTTCGTCGAAGCCTCGGGCCGCGACGGCGTCTTCGTCGGAGAAGTCCTATTCCAGTCGGATCGGACGGGGTTCAAGAAAAGCCCTCGCCTCCAACGTGTGATTTACCTGATTCCGCCAACAAGATGAGTCAAGACGCCGGGACGATCTGCAAGAGGGAGCCCTCGCGTGGTTGCGAGGAGGTTGCTCGTGGGCCTTGAGTGATCTCCAGTCGAGCCCAAAGGTCTCGATGGTTGCGGCGGTTGGGCCCTTATAATGGCCAGCATCGGCTCCTCCATGGCCGACCCAATTCGAGCTACCGTAAGCTGCTTCTGCCACCTCTTCGACGATCCGCATTTTGCCACCCTTCTTCCATATTTGGATACCAGACGACATGATGATGATGTGTGCGTGGAATGGTTGAATACCGAGAGGAGTTGGACAGTATTCAGAATCCTTTACTTGTGGCGAGCGAATTGCTGCTATTAATAAAGAGGATGTGGAAATGCCTGTTATTAGGTGAGTTATTCTTCGCGAAGACCGGATGGGATTACATAACAACCCTAAGATAACCATTCATAATATGTGACCCACCTATCTTTACATCCAAGTATCTATCATTTCTCTAACTAGTATTGCGTTGACCGCTTCGCAGTATCAGTTCAGATATCTGGACCGTCTGATGGTCATCTGCTCATATATCGATCGTCCATTTTCTGGAGGACCCACCTGAGAACTATGGTGACGTGCCACATATATGGTCTTCACATTAAGTGAACGGCTGAGATATGAGGGAAGGTCCCGCTCACGGTTGAGATGTGAAAAGGAGAAGCGAGGGGATCAACCTCTTCCCGGTTCAGCTAGACCGCGCGATCCAACCACCTCGAAACCGCAATTGCGAAGAGTGCCAAGAACGCCGCGCCGCCCACCGCAAGGCAGGCCAGGTCCACCACTCGCTCCCGCCGCGCGGCCGCCTCCTTCCGCCTCTGCCGTCGCCCGACGAATTCTTCCCACTTCCTCTTCTCGACCTCTTCCGCCTCTTCTCTCTTCCTGTCACCCTCTATCGCCGCTTGGATTACCGCCAAGCCGTCCCTGCCGTTCAAGCAGACCCCGTCGATACCCTCCGCCATCAGACTCATCTCGAGCACGTGCCCCGTCTCCTCCCCGCAGGTGACCACCACCCCGAGGGCGCACTCCTCGCCGAGGACCGACGCGAACCGGACCACCGTCTCGCCGGTGATCCAGTGCCGATCGACCGCCGCAGGATGCCGGCTCGTCGCGATCATGGCGCGCCGCCGGTGCGGGTCGATGACGACCCAGCTCAGTGTCAGATCCTCGGGTGAGATGTCCGGTTCGGCTGCGGCCGCGGCAGCGGCAGCGGGTAGCGTAGGCGAGGGCGGCGGAGGTGGGTCCTTCCGGTCGAGGGCATCGATGCGGAAGGGGGCGCCCCTGAACCAGAGGGTGGAGGTGTCGGTCTCGACGACGCGGGATAAGACGAGGGCGCCCTGGTGGTAGAGGTCAACGGCGGAGATAAGCTCGGAGGGGAGGCTGGCATCGTCGTCGGTGAGGACGGTGAGCGGAGAGGGGGAAGGGAAGGCGTCGGAGAAGAAGGAGCGATGAGCGTTGGGGGAGGAGGAGAGGAGGCGGAGGAGGCGGGGGTGGCGGAGGGATGGCCAAGTGGTAACGCAGAGGTCGCGCCAGAGATCGGGCTGCGAGGCGATGGCACGGAGGTGGGTGGTGGCGCAGCTGGCGGCTGCTAGCGCCGGCCCGTCGAGGTGACGGAGGGCGCGGATCAGCATGTCCGAGTGGAGGTCCTCTATGGTGGTGGCGGTGGCGGTTGTGCCACGGGCAGCCTGCGACTGGGTGGCCATAAGAAATTTACCGAGTCGTCGAGGCTCGAACTCGAAAGCTATCAACTCAGCACAGGCGTTGCGTTGATCGAGGAAGAGTGGGGGCTTCGACGGGAGATTGGGATAATGGCAATTATATTCAATAGTTGGCGATATATATATATATACATATTACATATATATATATATATAGATTTTTGTCGTTAGATTTTTCTTTTTCTCTTTGGATCAGAATGAATGACACGTTTCACACATGTAAGAAGACAAACTCGTTGGCCGGCTTTACGTGGCACAAAACCCCACACGGCTACGAAAAAGCTAAGTGGACGGATATGATCGAATCTTATAGTGTCTCTAATCATTTGGATCGACTGCTAATGAACTCCTAAAAGTCAATATTATATAGGAATGAAACAGTGAATCTAAGAAAAATTACAATCGAATTTTAACATCGGATTCGCTTACCAAAAAAATTACAAGTCCAAAATTTCATCTCACTAATCATTAAGGATTTAATATCTCGCCTTCAAAAGGTCTATATTGTTATATAAGTAACATCATGAATCAAATATATTGTCTTCACGGCACATCCTTTGGAAACAATTCTGACCTCTTAAAACACCATTCACAAGGCCAAATTCTCAGAAGTCTCACTATTTATAGGTCACTAAATGGCGTAGCAAGTTAGGAGCCAATTGAGGGTTGAAAGCATCCTATTGACGAATTATTGTGTTTACATTATTTTCTTTTGTTTAAAATATGGTACATGATGCGAAATGGAAGTGAAGTAGTAGACTTGGATGGAAGGTTCCAATCTTCCTCTAATTATATTTTGTCTTGTTCGTACCTAACGTGCTTATATATTTTTATATATAGAATGAATTATTATTGGCAATGTATGGTAAGACTCAATTTAATGTTACCACCATAGTATTTTATTTGTTTTTTTTTTTTTGTTTTGCTTTTTCGTACCTCCTAGGATTTTTATATTGAATTAAGTTATTGACACGACTCAATTTGATATTACCAGTTTACTGTTCATTATCTTCATGATTAACTTTGTAGTGTGAATTATAAGGTACTCATGGAAGCCACCTCATTGTTACATTTCAGAATTGATTAGATTCAACATAATTTGTTTTCCAAAAGTTTTTGAGCATGAGAATCGAATGTTTATTATTTCTTAAAGATAGATAATTGACACTCAAACTGGTATGAAATTTGATGGGAGAATTGAGAGATTTAAATTTTGAAAACCATACCTATAGTGAGTGCTCTTTTCAAGAATATTATCTAAATCGATTAATAAGAAAATATCATACATATCACTAAGACATTAGACTTGTAATGGTTAATAAGTATCATGAAGGTTCTCCCGTGTGCTCTTTAGACAGGAGGAGCACGAGGTACATATTGATCATGCATGCACCGTATTGATCGATGATGATTGGGATAGCATGACAAGAAAATAAGAACACTAATTCTATTTGCTCTAATCTTGGAGAGTCCAAATCGGGTTTGATGTTTTATTTTTATTTTGTTTGATTCATAGATAATCATCTTCGTTAGCTTCTAATTTGATGGAGATAATCTATCAAATTAATAGTAGTGTCGAAATGAAATAGTCATTTAATATAGTATAAATGTATTCTAATGAGTCTATAAACGAAATAGCCAGTTAAAGTTGTAGTCATATCAAAGAAAGATCGAACAATTTTTCATTATGTAGTTGATATTGGTCATTAATCATAGATGATGAAATTTATTTGTATCTCTTATCTAAGTTTTTTTCTAATAGAAAATATTTATATCTTCTATCTCATGTTCTTTGTCTAATTTTAGTTTGTTCAGGCAAAAGATTACCCTCTCATAAATTCTTTTAATTGTCAATGTCTATTAATCTATTTATCATGGGTATGAAAAGCATAGGGTAATTTTTTTTAAAAAAAATTATATCTTTTTTTTTACCAACTTTTTCCATTTATTCTTATATAATATTCATTATTTTCAAAAAGATTAAATTACCCCTCGCTTTTGTCTTGTCAAGTCACCTCTGCATTACTGTCTTCTCCCCTACTATCTTCCTCCAACCTCAAAGATACCGGTGAGCAACATGACATTGTCTCGATGACTTTCGTAGTATATCGTACGAATCGTATGACTTTGTAACTCTCTTACTATAGACCTCACATTCATCCTCTATAATGCTTTCAACTTTTTAAACATAAGTGTATTACCCCCACATGGTCACACACTCGCCCATCGCTTGCTAAAGCCACCTTGAAAGTATTGATAAGGATCGACTGGAGCATCAAGGAGGCCAGGGCCTCTTCCGAGTGAAATCTTACACATTGTAGAAGGTGAATAGTAACACAATCATAGTCATTGTATCGTTAGTGTATTCAAGATAAATAAATAAATAAATATATATATATATATATATATATATATATATATATATATATATATATATATATATATATATATATATAATAGAACATGAGTGATGATAAAGGGCAAAGGTGATGGTGACTAATGGGATGGAGGTGAAGGATAATATCATTTTTTATAAAATAAAAGATATTTTTTTAAAAATAATAAATAAAAAAGATATATTAATAAAAAAATAAAAATATTTTTTTTAAGAATACTCCTAGAAGCATATAAGGAGTTTAGTATTTATTTATCTGAGTTAGGAATGAACCAAAAGCATTATTTTTATTATTATTAGCTTAATAAAAAAAAATATTCCTTTTAATACCATGTTGGTATAGCATGTCCTGTCATCTTTAAAAGTCGATGTGACATATGTCCAATACGCATTGATGACAAAGTCAACTTTTAATTTGACTAAGGACATTGTTTTGTATAAATCTGACCAAAAACAGATATCATATACTGTACCCTAAATTGTCTAATTTCTAATGGAAAACAAAATATTTCTGTGTCCGATGTCAAACATACAATCAAATCAAGCATTTAAAGACACATCGTCGACAAAGAAACAGCTCCAACCCTCTTAGATCCACAAGTGTATCCAATCTACATTAGCCCGTGGTTGTCATGATCGAGAAGTGCACGTTAAAGCGCTCACATAAAGGAAACAACAACAGATGGTGTCGAGTGGGCCTCAAAATGGTTCGGCTTTCCCCTTCACCGCGAGAAAAGGAAACGGGCGGGCGGGCGGACGGGCGGACGCACGCACGCAGCCGCTCACATCCAACTTCCCTACGCTCCTCTCTTTGTTTCATTGCCTTGCGGTCTCTTCGTTCGCCGAAGAGCACCAAAGTACAGACGACGGCTTGGAGCAGCCGACGCCATCGACCGATCACCACCACATGGAAAAAGTGGGTGCGTAACCACGGAGTAGTTTGCCGGTCACTTTCGCTGGGCTCTTTGTTTCTTTAGATTAGTAGCTCTTCCGAGACTTGGAAGATTCATCTCTCCAAGCTTGGATTGGTTGGCACATGTCTTCATCAAGATTGATTCAAATTAAATAGAGGTTCATCTTTTGTAGGATTGTAGGTGCCAAAATGCTAAACGAAAATGAAGTATATTATTAGATATCATAACTCTCTCCCCCCTATAATTTTTAGAGGCATTGAAATCAGAAAAGATAATGTATTATCACATTGGAGCAATAAAGATCTTTGAAGACCGATGACATCCCACATGTTCTTGAAATAACAACAGTTTCTAGAGAGAGAAATATATGATGTTAGGCTAATCTATGTTTTATGGATTCGGGTGTCATTCGTATTGTAGTCAACCCAAGATTTGTGGCAGACAAATGTCAAAAAGAGTGTTTCTCATCTCTGATCACAAAAGTACAAATACACCTAAAAAGGACAAGATATAAACAGGAATCTTCCGGATGGGAATTCAACAAGATATAATATCCAACGCTTAGGATCAGCAATGCCATACGAGCTCACTGGATTTGGTCGTGGCAAGACGATGCATGAAAGAGGATAAGTATCACACTGCAACACTTCAGAACCTAATATGAACATAAACATTACCTGCTGTTTTATTCTGTGGTGGTCAGCTTTGAACGAGTTAAATCATCAGTTCTGTATTTGCTGCAAGATGGTAATTCAAGAATGTCGGACCATCTGACCATAGCAAGTATTAATTTCCAGAGTGATCAGCAATTCCAGACCTTGTCGCAAGGAGGGTCTACAAACAGATGACAATTTCCAAGCAGTGTAGATGTGGGGATATAACTGTGCTACTCCCATCTTTAGTATGAGAACCTGTGAAAATATTGTCTCACCTATCTCCTTCGGATTACGAGCTAACAACATGGACGAGAACCGTGCAGGGTAATTGAGGACATCGATAAAAGAGAACACCCGATGTCAAATTTACCTCATAATTACTTGACAGGACATCAAGTTTGAAGGAAAATTTATGGTAAGTCACTCGAGTTAGTCTTCTGATTCTGTTACAGTTGCCGAATTAGTTGCTTTTTTACGCACAAATTGCCCTTTTATCCTCAGCCGCTGTTCTGCTAGCGTCTTCCTACTGTGGTATCTAACCTGCCAAAGCAAAGTACATCAAGGAACATTAGTGCTATCCATCGTGAATTTTTCGATGAAGAAGTATATTCATGTGCACGAATTAAAGTCATTCATCCCATTACCTTTTTCTCAAAGCATCTGTCTTTTCTTTTCAAGCGGAATTTTATTAATGCAGCCTCTCGACGAGCACGATCACAATCCAACCCTTCTCTGCCAGAGTTCTGGATGAATATATCATTCCAATTTTCTAAAGAATTGACTGCATTTGCAGCAGCTTCTGTAGTCTTGTCACAATCATTTTTTCCACAAACCTTGTAAATATCCTGGTTAGAGCTGGCACTCTGATTGGATTTTTTCAAAGGAGTGCAAGAGGTTGCTCCTGGATCCTCTGAGGCAGACAAATTTTGTGGTTGAGAGGATTCAGGGTAGAACATTGGTTGCAGGATGGTATGATATCCTGCACACATGCTTTGGTAAGGAATCTCTCCAACAGAAACTGGCACTGACAAAATGCCAGACTGGGGATGCCGAAAAAAGGAATTAGCCCCATCAGAGGAATGACCAACCGAAGCATTCTCTCGTACAGGATGAGAAGGAAAAATGGTACCATCCTTCTCATTAAAGGAGCTATTTGTACTGACATGCGGCTGAGGTTTATCGATGGATTCTCTGGTGTGAATGAATAAAGAAGAAACTGGCTTTTGAGAAGAATGATGCATCTTTTTGTCACCATACCTGCAAGATTCATCACTCTTGTTGAAAATGAAATGACATTATATCAATTTAGAAGCAATTTTGACTGAAAAATTTTCTAGTACAAGTATCGAAAGATAATGGTTAATTACAATCTGTAAAATGCTTCAAACTATCAGCTACAGAGCTATTGAAATCTATTACAAATTAACATCAGGCTCTGCCTGCATTCACAGGTTTCTAATTCTAATCAATCTTAGTTTGTGTCTCTTCCCATAAAAATGAAAGCACCAGCACCAGACAGAAAAAAAGGAAAATGAGTATATTCACACAGTCCTAGGTAATACAGGTAATGAAGTGTAAATTATAATTAGTATGGCTATTATAGGACTCACTTATGCAAGCAGTTTAGTGAAGTTATCCTTTGTTATTTTGGAAGATAGTAATATGGAAAGGTAATTTGATCATTTAAAAATTGGTATGAAGGAGTACATTCCAAAATTAACAGATTTTTCTTGGCCTTCCCATTTGAGATTAGCATAAAATCTTTCAAAAATTAGTGAGAATATCACAATGAGTCTTTTACAAATTATTGCATAGTGGAATCAAATTCTTTTTGAATAGGAAGCCTCTACACGCAAACTAGTTCGAAAGATTGGTGTCAGGTCATGAGCAATAAAAATGTCTCAAAATTGATGGAAACAATTAAGTTTTTGCCGAAAGCCAGAAATACTAAAACTCGGTTCACAAAGTTTATGCAAAAGACTCATAAAACAACAAAGGATGAGTAAGCAATAACATCAATAACATAGCAAGCCTTTTAGAAAATAGAAGCTACAGCAAAATGAATGTTTCATAAAAAGATTACCTTGAAAAAGCAGAGGCATTAGAATGGTTCAGGACATGCTTTTCCTTGAACTCCAGACTTACACAGCCATTAATTTGTGGTCTTCTCAAAGAAAGCTCATGTAGCTGGGAGGAACCAAATTCATATGTACTCTTTCCATGAGAAGATGTTGGGGTTTCACACAGGACATCATCCCTAAATGAAACCTTTCCCAAGGCTGCAGACATACATCTTCGGCTACCTCTTGGTTCAATGAAGTTTATGACATTCTGCAAAATATCTGTTGTAGCATCAGGTTGACAGTATGGCTTTGGTTCAATGTCCTCACGGTTTTTGAGTCTCAGAAATGCCAGTTCTTCCTCCCTAGACGTGGATGTATTATACAAAAAAAATTTATCCTCTTTATGCCCCAACGAAAAAGCCTCTTGAATTGACTGATTGACCTGGGCCTTCGGTTCAGAAGCTTCATCTGCAAAGGTAAAATTTATTCAGTATAAGAGCTTGATGATAAGGCTCCAAAATTTCTCATCCCATAAAAAAGAATTCATTGAAAGAACAGTTGACAACCTCTGGTTTCATGATCATCATAATTCTTTGATTGATTTGTGATAACTTCGGTGCCATTACCAGGATCCTCTGCTTTTGGCATGTTCTTCTGGACAATTTTGTTTTCCATCTCTGGCTTACTACCGGAAATCTGCTAAAATATCATGCAACCACTTGAGATACCACAGAAAAGCTAAATAATTGATCATGATTGCACAATGTTCTTAACAGGAAAAATAATCAAACAACCATGATAAATGAAGTGCACTTGTTGTAGAGAAAAAAATTAACAAGGTTCCCTTACCTGAGCATCACCCCTATCACTGTTTTCCCCAGTCTTGGATCCATTCCCAGAATTCACACTCACATGATTGATAGCAGCAATGTTGTCCGAGGCAGCTGTGCTCCTACTTGACTGCATCAAGAGTTTAGTCAAGAAAATCATTGTCAGATGCTTCACAAATAATCTACCAATCAACTGACCGAGCGCGTGGCTAATTTGTCGCCATATTAACTAGCACTTTGAGCATACCCAACGCCTCCTCCAAACATGCTGCCATAAGTTCCGCAACTCATTCTTCCTTACTGGTTTCACAAGAAAATCTACAGCACCATTTAGCATGCATTTGTGCACAACACTGATAGAATCTCGGGAGGACATCACTGTAACGGAAAGCACCATCATAGACTTATCAAGATAGATATACAAATATCTAACAGAGAGATTGCTCGTCTCTAGGTTTCAAAGTAACCATGCAATTTCAAATAAATGGTTTATTTATGTTAAAAGATCATAAAAACAAAAAAAAAGTAGCAAACAAAGATCGATCAAACCAATCAATGGTGAGAATGATACTGACTCCAATGCCAAAATTGACAATTCAGGCAATTTTACAGCATGGGAAATCCTACATATATGAAATCATTATAGAGCAGGATACTCCAAATAAAATTGCCGACATAGTAAAGAAGAAGATCATAGTGTCGGGGTGAACCCTAACACATAGCCTAAAGTTGGCATTTTGAGCGACCCATCTAAGGTGGAACCAAACAATCGGAAAGAAGGTCAGTTATAAGGGCGCTGGAGTAATCGTTGGGTTGGTTTCAGCGACTTACTGATCACAGGAATGTTTTTGCACTGCTCGGCAGCCATAATTTTGGAGAGCAACCCAATCCCGGAAAGCGAAGGTATGTCCACCTCCGTGAGCACGAGGTCGAAGTTGTAGCGCTTCTCCTTCAAGACTTCCCACGCCTTGAGCCCGTCCGCGACCGCCACGACTTCGACCATACCAATTTAAAGAATCAAACGTTGGAAGCTCCCCGATCAGATTGGAGGGCAGAGGGGAAGTGGAGAGACATACCGTTGTAGCTGCATTTCCGGAGCAGCACCATGACGATGTGCCGGGTGGAGTCGTCGTGCTCAACGACGAGGATGCGGAGTGATCTCCGGGGGAGGAACCTCTCCCACCGAACCACCTGCAGTTCGGATCTCGGGCCGGCACCGACCGCGACGCTCTCCCCTGTCCGCACCGCATCGTCAGCGTCGCGCGATCCTCCCCCGCTGTCCCTCGCATCCGCCGTAGCCGTTGGCGCCCCCTCGTCCCGATCACTCCTCACCCCCACCTCCATCGTGCAACAGAGAGAGAGGGAGAGGGAGAGGGAGAGAGAGAGGAGTGAGGGAGGAGGCAAAATGAGATTTTTGGTCGAGTGGGGATGAAACCGGTGGCCACGGCAACTCGAGCGGGGAGGAAGAAATATCCTATAGTCGTGGCGGGTGCGGATCCAGCAGGCCACGCACAACGCGCGACAGCAAGAACTCACCACTCATAATACGATACCATCCTGGGGTCCACAATATACGGCTAAAAGCACCAGCTATGATTGGGTGAAGGAGAGTGACATGTGTTTTTCATGGTACAGTGGATCGGTGGAAGAGGAAATGGAGAACACATCAGCGCTGGGAAGCGAATGGGGATAGAGATCGGGAATTAAAAGCATCCGACGCGGCCGCACCGGTAGCCGCTCCTTCGCGAGGTGCGCTCACCGGCCACTCGTCCTCCCCACTTCCCACGGGAGAGAGATCTTTTCCCCGTCCCCGCCGCTCTCTCTCAGCTTGACTTTTTATGATGGCGGAAGTGCAGCCTATGGAAGCGATGGCCGAAGTTGGAATGAAATCCGAGTGTGTATCTCTCTCTCTCTCTCTCTCTCTCTCGCTTGTTTGAGAATCTCGAGTGTGTATTATGATTCTCGTTATTTAGTTTTATAAAAATCAATCAATACGATCCGACTTTTCTAATCGTGATATAATATTCTCTGAATTCAATACAGTACGATCACAAAAACTTTCGACGTCTCCTATTTTGGTTTTTCGTAAATAATGTTCTTATTTTTGTAATTCCGTAAAAATGTTTTCTCCATCTTCGTCATTTGATTTTTCTCATCAATGTCACAGTATTAGCTGGAATTGCCTAAGGTATAAGGAACCCTTGTGGCTAAGACCCGAACTTAGCTTGGGTTACCTAAATCACGAGACATCCTTGCGACAAAGACGCAAACTTAGCTTGCATTGCCTAAGTCACGCTTCGCCCTTGCGATATTGCTCCGCAAAGATCAGTCCACTTGCAACCTCTCGCAGGTCTCGAAGGACCTGTAAAAGAGAAAGTTAATTAGTTCGAAAGAACGAGCAACGGATAAGTCCCAACGTCTTGCGAAAAGGGGAAGCTTTACAAGTAATTCAGCAATCACCTTGCGTGCACGAGAGAAAAGAGGGAGAGGGGGAAAATAAGGACTTTAGAGGGTTGAACGAACAGTTGCAAGTCCACAAACAGCTGCTCACCGGGTGCCAGACACGACAATAAGTTCCCGTCAAGGTAACGTGCGAACTTGTGAAAGGTTATTCAACGCCCGACACTATACCGAAGCCCCATCCAGCCCTGTGCCACCCGAGGGGTTCAAAGGGGCTGAGATGGCTGACGTTTTGGTGAGCGGAGGCGTCTAGACTTATCCGTTGCTCGTTCTTTCGAACTAATCAACTTTCTCTTTTATAGGTCCTTCGGGACTTGCGAGAGGTTGCAAGTGGGCTGATCTTTGCGGAGCAATATCGCAAGGGCGAAACACGACTTAGGCAACGCAAGCTAAGTTCGCGTCTTGGCCGCAAGGGTGTCTCACGCCTTAGGCAATTCCAACTAAAACCGTGACATTGTGGTATCAAAGCGATGTTATCTGTCTTCAACATAAATTGCGATCCGAAAATATAGTGACACCAAACTCGTAGGCAGTAGATCATCACTGTCATCTCCTTTGTCGTTGCATCCTCCTCTTTTCTTCCCCCTCCTTCCTTATTGTTTATTTACCCTTCTACATCATTTTCTCTCCGTCAACAACAATGACGATGGAGGTGATAGTAGGGAACGATAAAGGTATTTACAAGATTAAAAAATAAAGGATATCATTTGGAAAAAATCAAAATAGGAAATATCTATCTTTTGAGAGAAGACTGAAAAACAAGATTTTCTAGAGAAATCACCTTTAATTTAATATCTTAATTTCATAATTTATTCTTGTATTCCATCTCTAGATTCAGTGAATCAATTTCGATATGAATTAAAATAACAAGGAAGATGATTGACGAACCCACACATCCAATGACATACAATAGAGGAAAGAGAACCTTCGATAATAAGAAGATGAAAATAATATTTTAGAGCTTCTAATCCAAATTAAATTGGCGTAATCCTATTGAGTATATTTTTTTAGAAAAAAAACCTTCATGACGCTGAATTTTACTTTCACATTATCAAATGTGATTTTATTTCATAAACGATAAAAATATAAACACGATTATATTTCTCTCGCAAGCTATCCACACTAAACATGTGCGAGATATACAAGGAAAAATGTACTAGAAAAGCGGATGAAGCAAATGAAATGAATTCAATGAATGCGGTACAAATTGCTTTTGTCAGGACGAGACAAAATAATGGAACATGGATCGACACTCTTAACAGTAGATCAAAAGAGTGTTCCATATGCATGCAGATAACAGAGATGAATTGTTGCCATGAGACGATGCAAGCCACACACGCTTCTTATTCGACACCGCCAATGCCATGAAACATTCAAGGAAGAGTCTTTGCTTGTTTTAGTTTGCTTGCTCGTCAGAAGAAGAAGATGTTGACCTTCGTTTTTGTGAGTTGACCTTGTTTGAGATTAAACAAAAGAAAACGATAGAAGATATAAATTATACTTGCTAACGTATTTATACTCTTCCATGTGGGAATGGAACTCAGCGAATGTCTAATTGTCAGTCTAATGGGTTAATGGTCTATTAATTTTGTTTGGCTATCGAGGCGGCCTAGTCCAATGATAACTCCACGTTGCGAATAGTCATTTTCTATCTAAACCTTTATGCTCAAATACTAAATTAGCTTTAATATCAAATGTCATGCTTTTTGTAAGTCAATTTTAGTCTTTTTTCATTTCTAATGTTAGAGTGTTACATTCGTAAAATATTGAGTTTCAAGTAAATAATAGATAAAAATTATATTTTAAATATATATTGATATAATTATTATTTTATAAAAAATATATTTCAAAAGCTCATTATGTAATAATTTTTTCTAATATTTTAAGATTTATTTAAAATTATATATATTTTTTATTTAAATTAATAAGTAAATAAAAATAAAAATAATATATATAATCTTTAAAAAATTGTATGGATTAAATATATAATAAATAATACATATAATTATATAAATAAATAAAATTTCATCTGATAAAAGATATAGGTAATCTTATAATTTTAGATAATATTATAGGGTCTCTTGAGAATTTAAAAAAATTTATCTTTTTAAGTTTTCTATATTGATTGGTGGGTTACATAAATATTTTTGAATTCTTATAATTAAACACGTGGAGGACCAGAAATTAATGTATGAAAAAAAAAATTGTTTTCAAAAAATAATTAAAAAAAAAGATTCAATTGCATCTAAATTTTTGGAAAGAGAATGATGCAATATAATATTTTGTTTGATGCTCTTAGAGTTTCTTTTTTATGGATCTAAAGAGAGTGAAAGAAATAATGAGAAAGATTATGATGTATAAGGAACTTTATACTTGGGTTTGAGCTAATTTGTAATTAATCATGATAAATAACTTGACTATGCAAGGAGGGTTTAACCATATAAAATTTATCTTCATTATTTTTTTATTATCGATTTTTTCCATTACCTTCTCTTTCTCTCTCTCTCTTTTTCCTCAAAACAATAACCCTATGAGATGTCAAATGAAATTAATGATCAATTGGGTTTATAGATTCACCATATAATATAATTAAATGTCAGATATAGAATATTCTACAAGAAAAATGAATCTCGAAACGTTGAAGCTGAACTACTAGTCATAAAATTTTGAGATTCATAATTTCATTTTTAACTTTTTAAGATAATATTATTTTAGGATAATTATAGATTATTGTATGTACTCGGACTCTATTAACACTTTAATTTTTTATACTTAAAAAATTTATATTATGATCTTTATAGATTTAAAAATAAAATAAATAACCTCATTTATCTGAACTACGAAAAACATATCATATGACATCACATGGATATGAATATGATTAACAAAAAAAATAATTTCAATGTCTATTTAATTTATAATAACTTTACAGGCAAAAAGATAATTTCAACATATCACGTCATGGAAAGAAAAGAAATATTAAAAGTATCTTTTTTTTCATCACTTTTATATTTATTTTATGTCATGTGCTTTCTTTTTCATCAATGCAACTAATAATATTAGGACAAATGAGATTATTTATTATACTTTTAGAATGATAAGGATTTGTGTAAATTTTTTTAATACAAATACCGTAATCCCCTCCCCCCCCCCTCTCCATGGAGAATTCTACATTGTACTTAACATCAAAGAGAAAAAAGAAGGTAGTCTACCATCCATTTCCATTGTCATAAAGATATGATGAGTCTTTTTTCCTATGGTGGTTCACCTAATAAGAATCATAGCAATTATACCACTATCATTGTCTTTCACCAAGAAATAGCTACTATTTGGATTGTTACAATTGTTATCTTATGTTACACATATTTTACACTATGTCAAGTTTGCATTTTTCAATCAAGATTCTCATAAATCAAATATAAACACCAAATTTCATCACAATCAACCTCATAATGAATGCATTGCTTAGTTTTTTTTTATAAATAGGATGGGATAATCACAATAAAAATAATAGTTATAAAATTTTGACGTCATAAAAATATTATTTTTATCAAATAAATAAAAAAAATATTTGAATAATTATATTTATATTATTATTAATAAATATCTCCGCTCCGGACGAGCCTACGCGAGCCATAATCGACACCTGTGAGTGGAACCCTAAATAAAATAAGAAGAGCAAAATTGGCAAGTCCTCCTTCGACTAAAGCGAAACGGCGCCGCGTTCTTTACTCTCCCCTTACACGACGTGCCTTGGCCTACCGGCTTCAGCGATCCTTCTTCTCGCCGCCTCAACCAACCCGTCAGATCAGATAGCGTAACTGCCCAACGCCGTCCTTCCCCATCTCTCCGCTTTCCCTTTGCTCCACTCTCCTTCTTCGCCTTCCGGCCCTCGCGACCATGATTTCCACCGCTAGTGGACCCAAAACCGTCGTCACCGGCTACCCTGCTGCCACCGCCGGCTCATCCTACCCCTACCCGGCTCCGCCGCCAGCCTCCTACTACCCTAATGGCCATCCGCCCCCACCCCCGCCCCAGCCGCTGTACTACCCCGCGGCTTACCCCGCCGCCGCCCCTCCTCCCCGCTACAACACCGCTTTCCTCCGCCGCCTCCTCTCCATCGCTGTTGCCCTCTTCCTCCTCTTCGGCCTCATCACGCTCATCGTCTGGCTCGTCCTCCGCCCCCGCTTACCGGAGTTCACCGTCTCCTCTGCTACCGTCTCTGGTTTCAACCTTTCCACCTCGCAGCAGCTGCTGTCCGCCGACTTCGATCTCAATCTTACCGTCCATAATCCCAACAGCAAGATGGGGATCTACTACGACCACGTCGCCGCTGCCGTCCTCTATGGTTCCGACCCCCTGTCCGAGACCTCGCTCGCGCCTTTCTATCAGGCGAAAGGGGCGACCACCGCTCTCCGCGCTCGGCTTGTGGCAGTCGGGATGTACGTCGATTCCAACGTGGTGAAGGGGATCAACTCGGACCGTGGCCGAGGCGATGGGGCCGTGCGCTTCCAGGCTAGGGTTTCGGCGTGGGTGAGGTTTAAGCCCGGGGCATGGAAGACGAGATGGCACACGATGAGGGTCTACTGCGATGATGTCCCGATTGGTTTGAGAAATGGGACAACTGCAGCGACCACGGGTTACCTTGTCGGCTCGACACCAAAGAAATGCGTGGTTAATCTCTGAGTAAGTTTGTGAATGGTTAGCTTCTTCTGATCATCTTTACTTTTCTGGGATAACGTCCGGTATTGCAAGAGCAACCTGCTGTGGTCTTGTAACAGATTGCCTGAGATTTATCTATTATAAATTTAAGGTATAACTATGAGAAATTCTACTGTAAATTATTAGTTGATGTTATGTAGTATAAGTTCTGTTTTTACATGTGTGTATTCTCCGTTCTATCTTCTAATTATTGTATATGTTCTTAGCACGCCCTAAATTTTGGATCATAGCATCCATAATGTGCAGCAGTTCCTAATGTCAATCATCAATAAGTAGTTTTTTTTAATAGGTGACACAAGTTCGATTATATGATTCTTTCCTGAATTGTGTTAATCATATTCACTTTTTCACCTTGAAGGTGGAGTTGTTTAGTGTGGCTCATTTATGGACTGCCAGACCACAGTTTCTTTTCTCTTAAATGAAAAAATGTAATTTAATGGGTATCATATAGGAAAGGCAGCTAGTTTACGAAGGCCTAAGTGAGGGAAGCATATGCCAACCGAAATGAATGAGTTCTACCTTAGTGATACCTTTAAGAAGTTATATTGCTGACCTTAACACAAGGCAACAATGTCTTTCAAAACTAAACAAAATGCTTCAAGGGGTTAAGAAATCAAGAACTCATTGAGAAGTTGGAGTGAGAACATGAAAGAGGGGAAGCTATCAAGAATCGTTGCAGATCGATGCTAAGTTTCTTATAAAATTTCAGATCACTTTTCTTTGGTTTTTTCAAGGATCGAAGATGGGGAAATAGTAGTAGGTGTGAAATTAGTGAAGACGGGAAGATTTTAACACAAATGGCACATGGAGGCTTTAATTCTCACAAAGAAATTCCAGATCAGTTCTCTTTGTTTTGTCTTTCGGATGTAAGAATTCTTTGTTATAGACTTATAGTATTTAGCAATTTGAGTCCAATTAGGACTTGCGATTAGCCAACATGGGAAGATATATGTATTTTTTCAAGAGAGAAAGACAAAAAATAAAATAAAATAAAGGAATTCAAGTGAGAGAAAAATGGACATTGATTGGAAGAAAAGAAACAATAGGTGCCCACTTATTTGGATGGAACAAAGATCAACTTAAAGAAAAAAATGTAGAGATTTTCCAGACCCTAATTAATCCTCACCATTATCTTAATTTCCTACTTGATGCTCCAATAAGACCTAAAAGATGAAAGAAATTAAATAATAAACCTAAAAAAGGTCAAATTAAGATCCTATGATGTTTCACATGCCTATGTCGACCAAAATGAATGTGCACTACTTCAGTTTGTCCAGGGTGGGGAAAATCTCGGCCCTATTAAAATGACCCCAATGTGGCCTTGGAAAAGTCACCCTTTGATCCAGGAACTGTCGAAAAGTAGCACACTTGCATGAACAGGAGCTTTTGGTTATGAGTACAAGTTACGAGTATGAAAATAATATGGCTCATAGTTTCAGTTTTAATTGTCAAAAGTTGGTTTAGAATCATTCTTTAGAGGATATTGTGGATCTTTGTATTTCTAAGTTGCAAGCATTTTGTTTAGTTTCTTTAACAAATCCTTTCCCTTTTAACCCCCCTTTTTTTTTCTTGTTAGTTGTCGCACTTCAATTTTTACTTACAATTTTTTTTTTCTGTTGATACTGAATGCAATCAGTTCAAAGCTGATATCAATGACTTTTGGCCTTATATTAATCTATTGGTACTGAGGTTTGATTATATTCTATATTATTATGAATATGCCTTGGATGTTTCTTTCAGTTCACTTTTGTTTACCAGCTGCTGCATGTTACAGTCTTCGTTTGGGTTCTCTAGGTCTGTTGACTTCCTCAGGATCTTGTATAATAAAAAATTAATGTTGACCAAATCTTTAGCTTTGACCATGTTTGTGACAGTTGCTGTGATGCCAACCTACTTGTGGCAGGATCTTGTGAGAGCGCGTGAGTCTTGATGATATTGACTGGCCCAATAAGTGCTGAGGACTTTATCCCCTTTTTCAACCCTTGATCTTGTTATCATGCTTCTTGTTAGCTTTGAAGAAACTTTTTGAAAAGGACCTGTTTGCGTTAATTGGATATGTCTGAAGACGATGGGTGGATATATTTGACAAGTAATTTGACTTCTTGAGTGGGTTTTGAGACTGGACAGCTGAAATTAGTTTCCACTTGGTTGCAACAGATGCAGGAAATTGGTTAAACTAAGTTTTTTTATGTATTTGAAATGGATATACTGATAGGGAGAAGCAAGGATAAGTATTTTTCTGTAGATTCGTTCTAATAAGTGCAAGCATCAGGTGAAGCACCTTGCTTTCAAATGATAGCAACTGCATCTGGTTTTCTCATGAATGCATTTGGAAACCATGTGCTGTTGTCAAAAAAGTCTTTTTGTGCCAGAAACATACAAATACATATATTTTTCATTTTACTTGAGTAGGGTGCATGAACTTTTCTTGACGTTTTACATCTGAAGATTTCTAGGGTCTAGAGATCTTTTTGCAGCTACTCTGTTGAACATTTTTCGGGGAATTGGTTGTTAGATTAATTATGGTTTTTGAACATTGAGATTTTGGAAGAACGGCCAGGCAAATTGTATGATGGGCTGAGTAGTTTCCTAGTCCATTAATATTTCTATAGGCTGGTACCTCCCAGTTTGATGTGTGGTGTGTACGCAGGGGATGGGGTTTTTTTGCCTGATAAGCCACACTAACATCTTGAAGCCGTGGCATTTTGGGTTTTGCTGTCAAGGCTATTCCATGGAATTGTTCCGAGGTTTTATAGTGAATTCTTTGATCTTTTTTCTTTCTTCAGTATTAGGTTCTCCCTGCAATATTGCTTTGTTTACTGGCCCTAACGATTTATGAAGGACTGAATCCTTGGCTGACTTATTAGAGGTTATAGCTTTTGATATCTTTCTATTCTTTCGATATTAGCTTCTCTATCTACATAGGTTTACCTGCAGATGAGACGATGCTTGAGAATAATGATTCCAAGGTCGAGATGCTGAGATGCTTCCTAACTATTATTTGTTTCCGTGGATGAGGATGAGAGTGTGCCGTTGTTGGACAACTATTGTATCATCCTGTTGCTAGTCTGTGTGCTTTGGTCTCTGCTGCTGACTCTGCATGTGCTATCATTGGGACATGTCGTGTGTTGTGATGTTTGGTGTCATGTACCACCAACTTGACACCAAGCACCAGAGATGAGACCTTTGGCCAGAGCCTAGAGGTTTGGCCATGGGGATCATCATCATCTCATGTGCTATTGTATGCTAGTGCATCATGATTGATAAGATAAAGGGGAGGCTTCTCTGTGACCGACCTCTAGCTCGGAAACATCAGCTAATTTGTCTAATATCTGTACCCTTTCGTTTGTGATTCCTATCTTGTCACTCTTTTGATGCCCTTAGGCAAACTTCTGAATGTGCATTGTCTTGGCTTTCGTCTTCGTGCAGAAATTTAGAGAATGTTCACATCATTTTTTTTGTCGCCTTTGCTGTGCAACAGAAGCTGGGTGTGAAATGGTTGGTGCAGAGTAACATACGAGGACACCAGGTACTGCAGTATCTACTCTGTTGAAATTTATCTTTTAGCTGCACAATAAGACATGGGAAAAACTATTTCGTTTTGCATTTGTTTTTTTTTTCTCTCTATTTTTTCCTTTATTCCTTTTTTTTTCCTTCCCTGATAGTTGTGTCAGTCTTCCTATTCGAAAGCAAGGTCAAGGTATACACGAGATTAGTTGACGTGAGTGGTGTGAAGTCTCCTGGAGTTGGAAGCATGCGGCTCACCTAACATGTGGTGGTGTCTCATGATGACCGATTTGCCTTGCCTGCCCACAGATTTCTTTAGCAAACTACCAAAGGATTCACTAACGTGTTAGGGACGTGACGCGATGCGGATGGGATCGTGTTTGTCATATCGTCAATGCTATTTTCCCGGGGCACTGTTCCTGCTTCCTCTTTTTCTTTCAGATATGGCCTACGGTATTCAAATCATATAGACATATGGTCAATTGTGTTTTCCCTAGAGATTACGTCTGCGTTACGTTCAATATATTGATGCCATGTCATGATGGGAGGTAACATTGGTTTTCGTATGGAGTCCGATCGTCCCTAATCCCTGGCCTGGGTGGCTTGGCATGTTTCATGGATGCCTGTTATAATTTGTATAAGAGTTCAATTGAAGTTTGTTCGATCAATTGAAGCCAATATTTAATAAACTGACTAGTCTATTTGATCAATCTGCAGGATTATCCAGCATTAGTTTTCTCTATTAGAGTAGTCCCAAATTATTATTATTATTATAGTTTGGGATTTGGATTCCATTGCGGTGGAAATTAGGTTGGTCATCCCTAATTGGGGGTGGCCACCTCTTGTAGGTGAAACAAGTAAGCTTCAGAGTTCTGTAGGTAGGTGGTTGGCCCCCACATTGTCTACATTGGATCCTGTAGATGATGGGAGATGGATAGAGCTGCTTGCGAAGTTAAGGTGACGCAACCTCGATTCATTCTCTTACATAAAGAAGAAAAAAAGAAAGATATATAGAGACTCGATTCCAACAAGGGAAGCAAGCCTGAAAGAATGTTATTTGTACTATATAATCAATGACACCGAGACAGGAATTAGCATACCCAGCGGTCACTACTATACCAACCGCTGTTGTTTTTGATAGCTTTAGAGCATGACCATGAACCATTATTCCAATTATGGAGCCAATGCTGGCATCATCATGTCCAACATTTCAACCACCATTTTGAACAAAAGATCAGCAATAATGTGACCTTCTAGGCCTTTTACCGGTAAGTTCTTTATGAGATGGATATTACAATCCTTAGTGGTGGTCACACTAGTCATTATTACTTCTGAAAATCTTGTGCATTATCATGAACCTTTAATTATTGAGCCAAAGTTAGCACTATCTCTGAATCAGATCCATTATGATTCCACCTTAACTTAGAAAGGTTTGAGAGGCTTCGCTAGGTAGAGATATAGCTCGTCTACTCGGATAGCAAGTTCTTCTTTGTGATGTATCATAGTCCTCATGGATGATCATATCAATCATGAACAACTGTTGCTCATTGACGTCGATATCAATAACTTATCGTTCCTAAAATTGCTGGTGCAGGGTTCAACTTGTTGGCTTTTTTCAACATATACGAATTACTACTATTATAATTCTTCACCAAGTGTAGGGCTCTTGAAGATTAGAATGTAACATTCCATTTAGAAGAAACATCGTATCACTAGTTTTATAGAGTTGTTTTGGTTATTACGATGACCAACTTATACATGAGAACGCAATGGTTGGCATATATAAGCATCGCATCACTAGCATCATTCAGTTGCCATCTTAATCAAAGATCATCATCCGAGTCGAACATTCACGCCGGCTCACTTTCCTGGTTGAATTCTTGGTCTTTGTTTGACCACAAATCTATGCGATTTCGACACGTCTTCAAGATTTATTGGGAATCATGTCACATGACTCCCTTTCCCTTTGGCAATTGAAACAATAAACTACAGCCTCTACTTGGTTATTCTCCATATCTACATCGCATGTCTCCTTTCAATGATTACCCTATTTCGTACAAGAAATCTTTACAAGAACTCAGGGAGAGAGCATGTAGGAAAGTGAGTTCAATTCGATGGTTTTTTCCAAAGCTATCTTTGTACATGGGTTATTAATTATTCTTTATTTTTATTGTTTTCCCTATTATGTAACTTTTGATGTTACGCTATATTCAATTGTCTCTTAGGAGGCCCCATCACCCTACGAGTCTTTAGACCGTGGAGCGTTTCGTTCTAAGATGGCTTGAAAGGAAAAAAGGAGTGTTGAATGATGCGTGCTTAGGCTGCAAGAAGCCAAAGGTTGGTGGAACGTCGCAATAGTGGAGGATAGAAAGTGACATTACTTTACTCCTTGCTCACTCCACCCACCATCTAATGCCATTCTCTCAGCTCCATACAATGAATGATCCATCACATATACGTATGAGCATAGAAGACGATGGATGGCAAACGTTAATCTCTCCATCGATTCCCCTCTTCTCTTCTTTCCCCTTTCCTAGGCATTTTGACTTGACTCGAGAAATATTTATTTGTGACCTCAAACTGCGTAGTAAAAGCTTAATGGCCTCTTTTTTTGGTGCGTGGGGATTCTAAAACGGAAGCATGTGACTTTGTCGTCTCCCCAAGTTGTACGCTTCCACACTTGCACACTCCCCCCCCCCCCCCACCTGCTAATCCTACTCGATTATTTGACTTCGTTTCAGGAACACATGACAAAACCTCCTTGTGCTGAATTAAATCTTCCGAATTAAGGTTTAAGGTGAATGACAATCATTTTAGCATAGGAGAATGAGAAGAAGAGTCAGCATGAGTCGTCCTAGTTCTTAACTCAGGCGTCCCTGTTGGTGCAGATTTAAGGTGCAAGTAAATAAATACTGGCAGAGAATCCAAACCCAACTTGCACTTCCTGCTACGTCTTCAATGTGTGGTAGGTGATGTCGTTGATGTCAGACCCACATAATTCATTGTCTCTTTGTTATTATACAGCTTGGAATTAATAGCTGCCTGTTTATCCAATTTAATTTGCTTGTTTTATCGTTATCCTCATTTATAATTTCTCCTTGTTACTTTGGCCACAGGATAAGGCGTGTGAAATCTCATTTGTTTTCACACCCTTCCTCACGTAATCCCTCCCCATCGGTCTCATCTCTCCAATTAACTTGCTTTATTGTTTCCTTTAACTGTCAATCAGGTGCCCTCTCTCTCTCTCTCTCTCTCTCTCTCATGGAATCGCTTTCCGGTTCAATCTCGATGTCAAGAGGTTTGGAATTAGACCACCTTCCATGAATCTTCTTCTTTGGGATCGGCATTAATGGTACTGTTTAGTGTAGAGATCCAACATCAATGCCTCTTTGTTGACCATTTAATTTGGTACGGCCCCTTCGTTGGGAAGACCGAGTGGTAATTTTTGCTATGTATTGCATGACTTATTCTATGTAAGATCGTACCCCTTATCATCAATCGAAGGTTCACCGCACCACTACCTTCTTTTCTTCCTTATATATTGACTCGCTTCCCTGCTGCCACGCCTTCTCTCTTCTCCTGCATCTCTCTCTCTCTCTCTCTCCCCATCAGCTGGTGTGAGTCTTGGATAGGAGGAAGAAGAAGATGACGGCCAAGGACTGCGGTCAGCACGGGGAGTGTTGCGAGAGGCGGAAGCGCAACCGGCGCATCTTCGGATGCATCCTCGCTACCATAATTGTGATCCTCCTCATCATCCTGATCGTCTGGCTGGCGCTACGCCCCACCAAGCCCCGGTTCTACCTGCAGGACGCGGTGGTGCTGCAGTTCAACTACACCGGGCCGCCCAGCAACCTGCTCTCCACCGTCATCCAGGTGACCCTCTCCTCCCGCAACCCCAACGACCGCGTCGGCATCTACTACGACCGCCTCGACGTCTACGCCGCCTACAAGTACCAGCAGATCAGCGTCGCCTCCGCCCTTCCCCCGATGTACCAGGGCCACAACGACATCGACGTCTGGTCCCCCTACCTCTACGGCCCCGACGTCCCGGTGGCGCCGTACCTCTGCGACCCCCTCACCCAGGACGAGTCCTCCGGCTTCCTCCTCCTCCACGTCAAGATCGACGGCCGCATCCGGTGGAAGGTCGGCTCCTGGATCTCCGGCCATTACCACCTCTTCGTCAGCTGCCCGGCCTTCCTCACCTTCCAGAACGGAAGATCGGGATCCGGCGCCACCGTCAAGTTCCAGCAGATGTCATCCTGCAGCGTCGAGGTTTAACAAGGAGCGGCCCAGGCAGATGTCATCCTGTTGCCGAGCTCCTCCACTTTCCATCTTTAGCTTCTCTTTTTTGGTTAGCGATGACGTACTCTGTTTCATGTGATCCAGTAGGCGGCCAGGCTGTGTGATATATATATATATATAGGGCTGAAGGAGGAGGGAGGGCAGAAATAAAAGAAAGACCAATATAAAATGATGTATTTGCAAGGCAATTGTTTATATTAATAATCTTAATTAATATTA
This sequence comes from Musa acuminata AAA Group, assembly GCF_036884655.1. Taxonomy (NCBI): domain Eukaryota; kingdom Viridiplantae; phylum Streptophyta; class Magnoliopsida; order Zingiberales; family Musaceae; genus Musa; species Musa acuminata. Next base: position 5,873,749 of record NC_088335.1, read on the forward strand.
TTATCATTATTATGTGATCAATGTGTAACGTATTTTCTTGTAACAGTGATTATTATTATTCACGATGCATTTTCTTTCATTATCAAAGAGAAGCGCTCTTAAACGAAGCCCGTTCGCGTTCACTGCCAGCCCCTTTGACTTACCCCAATCCGACAATTAATAATGTTGATGGCATGCTTAACTAACTGTCAGAAGAGTAATTTCTAGAGTCGGTGTAGCACGTGACTCGTTGACGTCTCCTTGGCTCTGTACAAGCTTAATTGGTGCGTGGAAAACGTGGATTGCAAGGAAAGATACATCAAATCGAACAACGCTTCTTTCCATTGAGTACACTGAGCCATGCGCGAGAATCCCTCTTTCCAATTTCGATTTTAGTTTATCGAATTTGAAATTAAAACTGAATCCGTTTTGGACGATTTAGGTTTCGATCTAAGAATCAGTTGTTTTGATTTCGGTTTAAAATTAGAACCGGTTCCGAATCAATTTGATTTTAATTGTGGTTTGGTTTAAATCGATGGTCGGATCTATGTGTGAGTAAACTTGCCAAATTTCTAACACAATGGACTTCATTGCCTGCCATGTTTAGCAGGCAATGCTTTAGCGTTTCATTTATGCCGATTAGTACCATTTAGATGTCAAACAAACAAGCGGTCAGAGATGCCGCAGGGAATAGAGTTAATTTAAGTGCCAGAAGAAGTGGATGGAAAATTGGACCTTGCCATCTTGCCAAGTTGCATGGGAATCATGAGATGTGGGCATCACATTCACAGGGAAAAGGAAAAGTTTGATGCATATACCCACATAAAAAGAGAGGGAGGGAAAGGAGAGGATGTGCATCATCAGGCTCTTAGGGATCTCCAGGGAAAGAAAGCCAAGGATTAAAATAATAATAATAATAAAGAAGGATCAAAAAGAAGAAAAAAAAAGGAATTGAGAATCAACATATTATTTATATATATATATATATATATATATATATATATATATTCATGGTCAAGAGATTGAGAGATTATGGTCTATTACTTTTTATTTATTTATTTTATAAATGATAAATGGTAAATGGTAATTTTCTATCCCAATTTCCAATTTCCAAGTACAAGCGAGTTTGACTTCCATTAGTCCTATGGGCTTGGCATGTTGGATCACTAGGCCGAGCTCTCTTTTGGGGCCTTCGACACCCACATCATATAAGAGGCCTAAACAAGCAGCCACTTGTGGACACATTTGTTGACAATAACTTTTAGAATAAACAAAATAAGAAATGTACATGAAATTGTCCATTAACGGTTGATAGATAGATAGATAGCTTCACAATAGCTTTTAGAACCCATAGTTTCGATTCCGATTTCATCGAATTTACAACTTTATTTTCGATCTCTAATCAAAATCGTCTATTTTAATTTTTTTGAAATATCCTTTCAGTTAATCACTTGTTAAGTTTTTACAAGTGATGTTATTTATTTATTTTATCTGTTCAGAAATAAATCGAAACCGTCGATTCCGATTCTTGTTTTAGACTTTACGATCCAACTGTCATAACTCAATTCTAATTTGATTTTAGTTGGAATCTTTGTGGGATCTACCGACGGATCTGTATCAAGATTCCAAGTACACTATCTACTGTGACATTATACGGAAATAATTAACGAGGCAAAGGAAAGAAGCATCTTTTGGCCCTCCGACACTACGCTTTATTCTGCTATCGATTGTCGTCTTGGATCCGTCGCAAACAAAAGAGTATAGGATGGAGCTAAATTATTCTTCCCACCTGCCATCACGCGCCCGGCTGTTCCTCCTCTACAGAGATGATAGCAGCTGGTGTCCCTGTAAACAGAGCCTACGAGTTTGGGGCGAGTCGAGTAGCTTCCCTACCCTGCATGCAGGGCAAACAAGTGTGCGTCTCGGGATCGCTTCCTCTAGGAAGGCCGCCTACATTTGCCCGCTTTTGTTGCCGAGGCGACGGCCTCCCATCAATACGCACATCGAGAAAAGAGCTTTGTTTCTTGAGATGCTCTCGGAGTCTACGCTGCGACCGTCCTTTTTGACCGGTCAACCTCCTGCTCTTGTGGAACATGGATTTGGATCGGAAAGAAGGTAAAGGAAAAGTTAAGAGAGCACATGGATCGGTGCCGCTGCGCTTTTCCTCGCAACTGAAAGCATCACACTCGTCTCCTCTGTTCCTCCGGTCATCACTTTCGAATGATGACAGGAGCAAACCAAAGGATATCTGCATTGGATCGACTAGCAATGATTGCAGGTTGCAGCGCTGCCGGATCCGAGAATTCCCTTCCACGCAGGCATTGGTCACGTTAAAGGTTAGCGAGGGAGGAGAAAAAGGAAAAGGCTCGGCTGAGAACCAATTCTAAGCAAAAAGAAGCGAACGCAGGCTTCGTTTTCTCTAAAGGATAAGGCCACTTTGTCTCCATGCTTATTCATCTTTTGCAGATGCCAATACGCTGTGTTTGAAATGAGGAGATGCGTGTTGTTAACTGATGGACTCGAAGAAGCTACGTGAGAAATAATCGATAGACTTGAAAGGAGAAGCGCGATGGGGCTAACAAACGCATCGATTGAAGGTGGAAATCATTGGCTTAAGTAAAGTTGGGAACGAGTTGGTCTCACATGAACACCTGATCATAAGTTATGGAGCACCGAATGGCTTTATTTGGGGGCAAGGCTCGAGGCCATGTCGTTCTTGTCACCGTCCATGAAGGCCGCAAAGAAGACAGCTTTGTTGCTCCATAGCCAATGCAAATAGCTTAATAGATCCTGGCGAAGCCGATAGAGTCTGTGCTTTCTGCAGCGTAGCCCAAAATGGAAAGAAAGGTGAGGAATGACAACAACGTGGTCTCATCCAAAAATTTTACGTGATCCGAGATGCATGCCTCTCCTCCCTTTTACGTCGATCGGGCCCACTTATGTGCAGGAGGCATCTTCTTAGCGACGATGCGCAAATGCTGACAGCTTAATAGAGAATCAAAAAATAGTTTCTATTATTATTGTATTGTTGACTTGTTTCCACTGTTTGTTTGTCTTTGTTATTGGTAGGATGGAATGTGTGTTATGACATCAAAGTCATTGATGCTTTTGATTAGTAGATGGATTAGGTGCTATTTTTTCTATTATCTATCGTGTAACAAAAATGTAAGATAGGCAAAATCTTACTTCTAAAAAGATAGGGTTTTTTTTATCATTCAGCAATATATTTGAATCAAATAAGATTTTGAAATCTTTCCCACGTTTACTCTCTTGAGGTGTTTTTTTTTTTTGTTAATGCTTCCCATTTGTAAACTATTTATATAGATTAGAGATCTAATTTAGAATTTAGTAGAAGGTCGATAGTGAATATTGATTAGATAACGGCTTGTCCTTTCAGAACATGTGAGCTACAAAAGGTACCTCTAAGGATAAGAGAGATACTTATGAGCCCTTGATTCTCATACTTCTCAACCAATATGGGACTAAATGACATTGTTAGGAGCGAATTTGTTTGACCGAAGTATGGGCATCGGGCCCTCTTTCTAGCGCCAATATGATAAGGGACAATTTGGTTGACTGATCATTGGTGTAGCTCATAGGCTCACGAAGAATTGTCCGCTTTGAGCGATGAGCATACCGACGATTTCAAAAGTGATGAGAGGAAAGAGGAGTGAACCAAAATCGGAAAGTGTTAAGGTTGGGATTCAAATAACAAAAAAAAAAGACAGGATAAGAACGTGAGAAGTGAATCCACATATGACATATCCACTAATCTCAAAACACTAATCTTTTCCCAAAGCCAATCACACCCACAAAATCTCGACTTCCAATTTGATTCAGGAGGGATCCCCATCCCCATCCGGTGCACTACGAAGAACGCAGTCCATCGAGCCTCACCAACAGTAGTTCACTGCTCTGATGGGGCCACCGAGTTACGGAATATGATTGGCCATGTTCATCGAAACGTATTCCAAGCGATGCACTGAATCAGCTACACTTGGAGCGCGTACAAGATAGAGAAGATGATCGCTTTAGGATTCTTAAAGCAGCAACTTAAAGGTCTAAAAGACCTTTCACTGCTTCCGGAGATGAGAATGTTGGGTTGTGAAATCTAATGCAGAGAAAAAAGAGATTCTTTTACGAATCACGTAACAAAGCATTAAAAGTAGCGCGCTTTTGCCTTCTAAAGTGCTTCTTTTTTTTCTGGCTTTGCATTACCCTCAAGTTATGAATCGTAGCACATTTTGTTCCTACTCAAATCGAAGCCGCAGTACATCTAAACCTCAACTTTCTAGTTTTTGTAGTGACATCCGAATTGATTAGTGCAATGTTATATAAATACCTCAATCTTCAAAAGAGAGAGATTATACTTCAAAAGATTCAGCACTGATGAAACAAACAAATTATAGTACATCAGGCAAGTTAAGAAAGAATGCTCGATCCACACACTCAAGAAGTCCTGCACTGTCAAAGCAGTGGTCATCGAGATCTTCGTCTGCAGCACAAAGATTCAAGTCTAATGAAACACATGTATCCACTTCCTTGTCGTCTTCGCTCTCAGCCCTCTGCTTGATCAGAGGAGAGCAAGCTCTTGACCTGGAATCGAAGCTTTCGCAACTCAAGATGATAATAGCATCACCAAGACTGACTTCCTCACCACCGTAACTCTGTAATTTCCCTCTCTCCATGGCTCTCATGATGCCTGCTAGAGTGTAATGATCCACTTGCTCGATGTCTTCCATCATGATCACCCGGTGTGGGTCCTCTCGTATCGCTTCGAAGAGGCTCTGGAGACGGCTGTGACTTGCTTCCGCTCTCGATCTTTTGATTTGGAGAAGAACATCCGTGGAGTCGGATTGTGTTGACGATAAGTTGCTGTGTCCGACTGTAATGAAGTTGGTGGAAGAACCAAACACAAGTCTGGCAAGCTCTCTACCTATCCTCTCCTTTCCTTCGGTATCACTACCTTGAAACAACAGCCACGTCTCCTCCTTTTTCTCCGAAGATTTCGACTTGCCTTTCCTTCTCATCAATCCTGATCTGCACTGGAGGATGATGCTTGCAATCTCAGGGATAATGTCCTGCTGCCAGGTGACCTTTCTCTCCAACGCATCGCAGAGGAACTTGAAGTTCTCGGCATTAAGCTCCTTGAACTTTGAAGATAACTCCGTCTCCATGGTGCTACCGGAAGAATTCGAGTTAGGGTGTGAGTTAAGGTACAGAAATGGAAAGGTTGACAGCTTTTGCCCTGCATTCTCTCGAGCTTTGTTGCCTGGTTTTTGCTCAGGGCCTTCATCGACAGCTTCTTCCGATATCCAGAAATGGTGTTCGCTCCAAGGACGTTTTGCCTTTCGAGGTAGTAACGAAGGTTGCTGGTTCTGGTGCAAGCTTCGAGAGTGACCATCGTACGAAGAGACATTGGAAGAAGAAGAGGGAGAAACTGAAGAGAAATTGAATGTTATTTCAGATGGATGGTTGTCGGATTTGTGGGTCGAGGTGCAAATGGAATTCCACTGCCTGCAAAGTTCTTTTAATTGGCGACAGCCCTGAAAGAGGACAGAGAAAAGCTATTCCATGATTGTGTAGGTAAAAAGGTTTTAGCTGTAGAGAGTGTTGATTAGATATTCAAATACCTGATCACCGCTGTTCCGATCTCTATTGCCCTCTTCTTTACACCTTCTGAGCCACGAAGGTAGACCAGAGGACATTGAGCAGAGGCTACCACAAGAATTGATGTGCAAACTTGGAACCTCAGGACTCCCTATTTCATCTGCTGCTGGCGGCAGAAATTGCACCCCACTGATCTTGCTTCGGATTTGGCTTAAACCACTGAGGACGATAACCATCGTTTAGCAAATGATGACATTCTGATATACATAGCTCGATAATGGAATACATGCTTTTAGTACCTGTCGAAGTTGAGGCTTAATCCTAAACCTCCGGCGGGAATGGTGAGAGGCTGAAGAGCCAAGAGAGTCTCCAGTGAAGGGCTCCCAGTCCGGCAAAACCTCGTGTAGGTCTGATACGTTGCAATGGCCATGAGCCAAATCCTCTCATTACTATGCTCTCCCTTAGTTCCACCGAAGGCTAAGTTCTTAATCTCCATCAGGATATGCTCCAAAGAACAATAATAACTTCTTCCCTTCTCCCCACGGCTAGCCCTGTACTCGGCGGCCCAGTCCAGATCCTTGAGGTACAAGACGACCCCTGTTTCCACGCAGCAACTCTTCACAAAGCACCTGAGCTCCCCAACCTTTTGGTCCACCTCCTCCGCTGGCATCTGCCTGAAAGAGAAGAGTGGGAGTGTTATGAACTGTAGGTTCCTTGAAACCTCAGGCACCTCTCCTTTGTGCACTCTGTCCCTCACTCCTCCAACAACAGCTTCTGCGGTGGCCAAGCATTCTCCCACTATCACGATACTCTTCTTTCTCCTGCTAACCAAAGCATCGGTAACGCTCATCACATCCTCGTTCTTCACTTGAACTAAAGTCCTTGTCTTGCCCGTGGGAGGAGGAGTACAGCTAGGAGGAGTGGATGAGCATATCTCCACGGAGACAGCCTGCTCGACGTTGCTCTTCACTTGAGTACTGGAGAAGCCAGCCTCTCTCATGACCCTGCTCACGCTGGGGTCGTCGAGGATGGAGATGACGAGTTGCTCAAGCTCGATCTTGACCGCAAGAAGAGGCTGCTGCTGCTGGGTCTCGATGGATCCGCGGCGCTGGTGGGCCTGAGCTCTCTTGAAGGCCGCTACGAGGGCGTTGGAGAGGGACGGAGGGTGGAGGTGGTGGTGGTGGTCAGCCTGTGGTAGTCCAAGCATCGGAGCGGATAAGGTGGAGGCCGGCAGGCGGTTGAGGGCGACGTTGAAGCAAAGCTCCAGGGCCTTGCACTGGAGGGGGTGCGAGTGAGACTGGAGGCAGGCGGCTCGGAGGAGGCCGGTGGAAGACGAAAGCATGGTGTTGGCCACATGGAGCGGCGTCACCTGTGCATGTCCTCGCCGTCGAGCTAAGTTTATGGCTTGCTTCACCACAGTTGCTGCTTCGGGGGTCAATGCTTGCTGCACAGTGCAGCCACCTGCTCTCATCTTGCGGAGATCTTGCTGCTACGGAAGGGATTTATGGTAGCAGGTGATCAAACAAGGATCAAGGCAGTGGTTGTGGGGGGTTTATCTTGATGGAATTCATTGAACTCACCGGGGGTTGGTGGACAATATATGAGGAGGGCCTTTGGAAGGAAGAGAGGCGAGTGTAGTTGGCTTGTCAAACTTGTCAGTCTCTGATGTAAGGATGTGAGAGTGAAGGTGCGTTGGGGACGAATATGTATGGAAGTAGTTATCTACTTTTTATGGTTTCTTTCTTAGATAACCTGCTTTATGGGGTCGGGTGGAGAGTGATATTAATGGATTTCTAGCTGTGCTTTTCTTGTAAGAGAGGACAATTTGGGGTCCAAAGTCGATTTTACACTCGAAAGTACAATGCATGTGTTGACAAGCATAATCGATTTTTTTTCTTATAAATAATAATAATAATAATAACGAGATCCAAACTTAAAATTTCACTATAAATTATAAAAGTCTTTATCGAGTAAGTAATTTTTCATCTACAATATATATATATATATATATATATATATATATATATATATATATATATATAATCCGTTTTGGACTATCGGTGTATTAGTAAAGTTTTCTCCTTTCGAAATATATAAGCTCCGAAAGACACATCTAAGGGTAAGAGAGACCTGACGAACTTATGAATCCTTGGTTCGCATACTCCTCAATCAATATAAAACTAAATGATCTTATCAATATCCTATTTGCCATTTGCTTTAGAAGTTATCAAAATCTTTTTAGTCTGTACATCAGATGTAACATCACTACCAATAATTCACACAAAAGCCGTCCCCTTGCAAAATATTCCCACTAAATCACTCACCATATCTTTACCTTTAGGGTTCAGTAAGCAGAACCTTCAGTTCCATCAGTACTGACCCAAATCATGAAGTACAATGAAAAGAGAAGCGTAGTCGATCGGAACAGTAGAACAGTTCATATATATATATATATATATATATAGGGAGAGGAAATTTGTTTTTCTCTACAGGAAACTGGAGGAGTGGCGACAACAATGATTTGGATGAATGAATGGATCATCTGAAGTGGGACCTGAGAGACCACTCATCTTTCCATGGATGGATCCTATTTGGTGCATGACATGGAGTTTCTTTTCTCTAAACATAGTGTCAGCTCTGATCTCAAGGAATCGGGAACTGTGTACGGCTCTTCGCTGGTGACTCCAAGAACAAGGAATAAAGTGACCTCCGGCCGTATCGGTAACACCACCCCCGTTAATTCCATAAAGCGAGCCGATACAGCAACTGCGTTCACTTCCAGCCGCACCAGTCATGTAGACATGCATGCATGTAGGGTTGGTTCTCTTTTACGGTGGCCAGAACATACTGTGAATGCTACTGATACTTAACTTGTGAGGAGCAGCATCGAATGTTTGGGCTTAGCGTGCCTTTGCATGGAAAGCAGCGCTCCGCCATGGCTTTGGTGATAGGTGGAGGAAAAAGGAGAAGGCTAAGATTTACTTCATGCACACACCTTTCAAAGATCTCCTCCCTCCATTCCTCAATCATATCCCTCTACGAGTTTTATCGGTAGCACACCACAAAGAAAGCAGACTGCGATAATAAAGACAGTAAAAAGCAGGAAAAGGAGAAAAGAGGTTTGACCAATTAACGATCTGAAAGAGATAACAAATGGGACGCGCTTGTGCATCTTCTTACACTGCTACCTTCTTTTTTATGTCATGGATGATGGAACAACACACATCTTCATAGAGTTCATGTGAAACTTGGAATTATATACGTGTTATGCAGTTCACATGAAGAAGAAAACTTAGTGTTTCATCCGTCTCTACTTCACAGTAGTTTTCGAACACCACTAAGATTAAAAAGAACAAATCGTGAGGCATCTATACGAATTCGTGTTGTTTGGTTCAGTTCAAAATGCTAAAGGAGCAGTCATATCCACAGTCAAAAGCTTGCTCTAAAATGGTCCAAAAGACAATAGGAGGACAGCTCTAATAATTCAAAAGGAAGAAAGTATTCTGGAATGCAATAAAATTCTTGCACTGCCTCCTTTGCATCCCCAACTGTTCATGACCGTTCAAAAGCGATGACCCAAATGGGCTCTTCTTGTTGGAAGACTACTTTAAATCTGAATTTTATCATAGTTTTTTTTTTTCTTAAAGCTATTTGTTAAAGTACAATTTTTGAAAAGATTTTTTTTTTCTGCCAAGAATAAATGGTGAAAGCGGAATTCAAACTTAAGACCTTATGATGTTTACTAGCTAAGTTAATCGGAATACGATATCTTGCTCTAATACCAACAAGCTTATCAAGAGCAATCGAAATCCATTGCTCTAGCATATATGGAGGAGAGAAGACCATACATGGTTTGCTTGTACTTGTGGAAATAGATCATTCAAATGAAAAATGATGTTCATACAAGAAGTCCATAAATAGATTGTTCCTATACTTGGAAAACTAGAAAAGAATAATCTTTTTGATAAAAGAAAAGGTTTAATACGGCATTTACTACTGCCAACTTGTCCGATATGTTTCCTCCATGCATTCATTACACCAACTTGTAGTAATAATTGAGCCGCAGAATCTTTCAGACTTGGCATCAATGATTGCTAGAGAACCACCGAAAAGTATGGAATAGGAGTTGTTTGATCGAAGAAGATAGACTGTAGTGAATGCCTCCAATCTAGAATAAGTGATGTGTTGGTGAACAATGAATGAGCTGAGGAAATCTACAATCAATGCAAGAAATCCAGGAGATGGAGGCTGTCAAGGAGATCGAAGATAACTTGAGAAACATTGACAAAGAGAGATCATTTCATGGTGGGGAGAAGGAAGAAATAACGTGGAAGCAATGGGATCAAGTCAAATGGATTAGTAACATCAAGTCCTTCCTTCAAAGACAAGGAAATAAGTGAGAAGCCTTACTAGAGTGTTGGAATACTTCTAGGAACTTCTCGAATCTTCTAATATGTCTGGTGTGGATTAGATTTTATGTGAATCGATCATCCTATTTTTCATCAATATGTCTAAGTCTTTGTATTCCGTTTGGTTAGTGACTTGCTCATTTTGTTCATTATTCTTTGATATGTTTTCTAATCCGAAAGATATAGTTTTATAAATGAGATGCTATTTGAGTCTTTGTTTATATCCCAAAAAGTATACATGAAAGTAAAAGATCATGGCCCAATGTGACATTGATTAATTGGTTTATTCGATATTTGTGAGATGTTTCGAGAAGTCGATTAGCATACGATATGTTGAGGCCTCGTTCTATTCTAATGCCAAAACAGTTCACGATGTTGATGACAAACATCCCCGAGGTAGAATCGATCTTCGATTAATACTAACTTTCATCGCGACAACATCGATTGCATAAAATGACGTATATGGCGCTACTCGTACAACAATGGATATGCCAATAAGTACATTAAGATGCAAACGACAGAAACGCGTAACTTTGGTACAGCCGCATTTACTTCGTTTGCTGCGAGTTAATTAGACAGCTCACTCGTTCTGGTGAGCCATCATCTACTACCTGTGATCCTGTCTCTCGCGTCCCTGCAACTTCCAAGAGTTGGAAGCGGCAATGTCCCCGGATCGCAGGACAACGAAGGTGGGTGGTTGCCTTGTGCCCGTTCTCCAAACCCATGCACCAGTGATAACCTAAGCTGGAGCATTGTGCAGGCTCTGTGCAACCTCCCCAAGGACACAACATTTTTAATTCCCAGGTGGTACTTGCATTCATCTGATGCCACAACACCGCATGCGATAACTCTGTGCTTGCACCAGCGAGGCCCTAAGGACCCGTGTTCCATCTGACGCACCGATGCAGGCGCCATACGGGTGTTGTTTTGGATGCATGCACTCTTCGTTTGCTTGTGAGCAGGCAGACGCGGTAGGAATTGTTCTTGAAAAGCTGCACATCACTTTACTGCATTTCTGAGAATTAAGCTCCCCAAGTCATGTCATGTCATGCACAATACAACTACTACCATATAGAATTAAGGAATAAGGTACCGTGAATTCGTCCTACTCGTTCAAAACCAAGTAGCTATCTAAATTGTCTTGAATCTAACTTGGTATCTAAGTTCCTATAATAAGTGTTACAATTAAACCTAAAATGGGTTAGGTTAGGTTGGGTACTAAGAATATTCGTCATGTCATAAAAAAAAAGCTTCGTTATTACGAAAATATTCGTCATGTCAACCTAAGGAATCAAACATTTCCTAATAGCCGGGATTATGGGCAATCTAATAGACAACATTTATCGTATTAAAGTATGTCGTAAGTTGAAATCCTTTTGAACTCGAAAGAAAAAGTTGAACCTAATCAATAAAATATATTCTGGTGAGATTTAGGTCTCCCTGCTTTAGAGTTGCTTGGATGTGAACCCGTGGAAAGTTGCCTTGAAATCAAAGAAGTGTTTCTTGGTCATCCACGGCGGCCATGGGATTCTTGCAGGTGATCCCAGTCCATATAACTGGAATCAAATAACTGAGTCACACACGCATCTGTCAGCTGTGTTTTCTTCTTCTGAAGTCAGAGAAGGAGAGCACAAGAGGTTGGATTCTTCCAACTTGGCATGTAGAAGGCAGGTAAAGTGACATCTTCGTCACGGGGCCAACACCAGCTGAAGACAAAGGATGTCTTCCAGCAGATACAAAAACTGAACACGGTTCTATTCAGATGTACTTACACAGACCACCCACATGGAATGCAATTGCTGATGAGGCCGAAATGGCAGCACTCACCAGTACATGCTGTGTAGGTAGCATTCTAGGAGCAGAAGATATTTAATGCTTCCTGTCCGCCTACGTTTAGGAAACACTCTTCTGCCAGCCTCGCTCTCACCTGTTCAGATCGACGAGGTAGTCCTCTCTGTGTGTGTTGTGTGGTATGCATATAAGATCTATGGTGAAGGTTACAAGCTATATAAAAGCATAGCAAGAACATCGTCATCATACTCTTCTTGTTTATGCTCTTCTCTTACATTTCCTTCCTCCTCCTCGCTTCAGTTGCATTGCAGACATGTCCATGAACCCTATATCTCAACATCACCCACAATTTTGCTCTTGGGCGCCACCCTTGGGTAATCCCCACCTGTACCGCCATCACACGTACCGAGTGTCGCAGGAAGGAGACCAGTATGAGAGAGAGCACATGTTCGAGAAGTCCCTGACTCCAAGCGACGTAGGCAAGCTGAACAGGCTGGTCATACCAAAGCATTACGCGGAGAAGTACCTCCCCCTCGACGGCGAGGCGGGCGAGAGAGGTCTTCTTCTGAGCTTCGAGGATGAGTCGGGTAAGCCATGGCGGTTCCGCTACTCGTACTGGAGTAGTAGCCAGAGCTACGTGCTGACCAAAGGCTGGAGCCGCTTCGTCAAGGAAAAGGGGCTCGATGCCGGGGACCTTGTGAGCTTCGGGCGTCTACGGGGGGGAGTCGACCGTCTCTGCATCAGTTGCAGGCGCCGCGGTGAAAACGAGAGACCACCAGCGGCTTGCACTGCGACCACGGGCGACGCCGCCGTCCCATGGAGCCCCACATGCTACACGGCGAGGGCGCATGCTCCGACGAGCCACACAGGTAGAATTTGCTGTATTAGGTCATACAACTCGATGTGAAATGACTGCATGACATGATGACGATGACAGATTGTTGATACGTATTCACTGCTTCCAGGTGACCAAGACCTGTCGATGGCACCCACTCACTCGAAGCGTTTGAGACTGTTCGGCGTTAATCTGGACTGTGCGCCGGCGCCGGAGCCGGAGACAAAACTGGTTCTTGCTCCGGAAACAGAGTCAACTCGTTCCGGCCACCAATGCCTCCACAAGCATATCTACTAGAGATCGGCATCCGCGGTAATTCAAGCTGATTTAGATGGAGGAGAAGAAAGAGGAAGATGCTGAGGCCATGTTCCGACATCCTACCGACCAGTTCTCTCCTTCCCCAGGTGACAGACACCCAAGAACCAGGGCAGAGCAGTAAGTGAGGAGAAGAAAACAAGGGAGGGATTGAAAAGTAACAGTAGCAGTGGTAGTAGAGATAGTAGAGAATGGTGAGGTTCCTTAGCTTTATCTACTCACTATTTGCATGTACTTAATTTTGTAAGCCGATCGAGAACCGATAAAGTGATCTAATGGCACTGTAATCGATCATTTCCTGTTTGATTTTGCTTCCATGAATTGCCAAAGTCTTTACTAGCGACTCTTTGGGAAGAAAGACTTCGAGTGTGAGTTCACACGAGACAATGTGTTAAAGGCTAAGAAACTAAGTCCACATTCCAACAGGCTAAGCCTAAAAGGTTAGAGACCTTTGTCTCCTACTTTAGTGCTTGCTTTTAAGTTTAATGATGTTTAATATAACCTCATGCCTTTCATGTGCCATAACCTAAATTATGTGGTTTTTTCAATCGAAAAAGCAATTGCATCAAGTTATTGCGCGGATCTTATAATCTATTATTCACAACGGATTGTTGAAGTCTTTATCAACTAAACTAATCAGTATCATTATCGCGTTATGTATGAAATAGCAATGGATCCCTCTAATTAACTAAAAGGCAAAGATATATAAAGCTTAAAAATAGTGAAATCAAAGTAAGAAGAAGGTCCATCCTGATCATTATAAATTATTAGGCAACCTAAAAAGACATGTCACGCATTACCCATGTAAGAATAGTAAATTGGAAATATATGATTTCTTGGTAGGTATGATTATTTATAATGATGTAGGAGAGACTATAGTATGCGAATCATTCGTTAGGCCAAAAGAGTGATGTATGAATTGACCTAATATATTAGGTTATACCAAACTATCATTACATTATAGTCCTCCCTTTGGTATTAGGTTTCGGAGCGATAGAAAGATTAACATAAGTTTAACATCACTCAAGTGTCACGCATATAGTATATTCAATTGCTTATAATATATTAAATTATATTATTTTCTTTTAAAGTATGATTTCATGAAATTAATATGCTTTGCATGATTTTATCTCATGATCTATTTGGACTAATTAGAGATTAGCTCATGTAATTAACTATCCTTAGCATTTCGATCCTTATATTTTTAAAAGTTACATTAAGATTCATATACTTACGAAAGTAAAATATTTAATTATATTTCTTATCATTTCATCGACTGTGTTAACGAAAATACCGTACGTGTTCAATGATAAACCTTACGATATTTTTATCAATAAAATACTTAGAATTAAATATTTTACTTACGTAAAGTATAGAAATCTCAATATAACTTTTGAATATTGGCTTGATTTATTTATATTATTTTTATTTCCTCATGTGTCACATGATATTGTGAGATTATCTTGTATGTGTCACTCATAGCTCGATAAAGTGTATGATGGTCATAAGTAAATAGATCATGAAAACATTCGGAAATGATTGACGTCGACAATGGAATAGAGTTGACAACGAAATATCTTATTTGACCCACGCGGCGGACTAAAGCACTTGCATTCACAAGCGCTGAAGTCGTTGATCTATCATTATACGCACCGATGTTTGTCTTCGACTTCCATCGTAAAGGAGAGAATGTAACACACACTCTAAAAGGAAGTGAGGCGAAACAATCTCGTGAAAGAGAACTCACAGAAATCAGCAACACATTGTGCCAACCCACTTTGGACCGGTTGACCTTATCCGCTACCTCGGATAACAAGTGGCGTCCTTTTGCCCTAATCTTTCAGCCCCACCCCGCCAATGGCGTCCATCTTTGGTGCCCAAGCAGCAACACATCCATTACTCAACTGATGAGAATAGATAAAGCCGAATAAGGAGGACATAAGAAGTCGGTTGACTAATGAATTAGGAATCTTTAAATTGACTTATGTGATCATCGCCCGGTCAATGCGTGCATTAGCTACACAAAAGAGCAAGTTTTAAATTGAATTCATAATCTCAGTTTTGTAGCTTGATGCAATGAATCCATGAATAACTTGAGTCTTAGTTGGTTGGATGAGTAAAAACCTTGATAGTTTATCGTAAGATCATATCATCTTTATTATTTATTTTTTAGAATAAATAAATAAAATAAATGCAATTAAACTAAGGTGTTTTATTATGTTGATATTTCATCACCAATTATAACATTTCTTATACTTATGTTTGAGGGATAGGCAATCGTTGTTTGGGGTTTGGGTGATGATAAATATAGTGTAATTCACGATATATGCGTGATATTTTTTTTTATAAGAATAGGTAATTGGATGCGAGAGATATGAACATCTACTATACATTTAGTTTCAAAATTTAAATTACTTTTTTTTAGAAACTTTGCATGGATTGACATCTCGATTTAATCCTACATTAGATCATAAATGGGTTAAAATTTAAAAGAACAACTGTCCACACAACTGTAGAATGCCATAGCTTAGTTTTGTGATCGAATTGGTACATATAATAAATCTTGTTTTTTTATTGGTTTCTTTAAATATTGAAGTTTTTTGGCCTCATAATAAAGCCAGAAAATAAAAAGACCAATAGAGCCTCGTCTATAATAAGGTAACAAAACTCAAAGCAGTCATCTGAAAGATCAAAAGAAAGAAGAACAAAGGTGGTTAAGCACTTTGCTTCTCGGAGAGGGCAAGTCTTTCCTTCCCATCACGCCACGCCCATGGTCATCATGTGTGCTGATCTAAAGAACCATAAATGGTGGTCATTCGACTAATCCTCTTCGTAAGAGGGCAAAAGCAGGAAGACATGTTTGTTTAACCAAACTTTTTCTTCACAATAAAAAAAAAGAAGAGGAGAAACGAAGATAACTTCGCATCTCAATCATGGCCGGCCGGCACAGTTATGGAATCAAGAAAAGAAGAAGACGTCGTCTTCTAACTCCATCTTGAACAGAGGAGTGGAAGGTGAAAAGTGCATGGATATTGATGGGTGGCAGTGGATCTACTCTTTCTTTTGCTTCTCTTTATTCCTCGAGTGGTCCAGCGGTGATTCTAATCTATCAGATCAGGTTCCTCCTCGTGGACCCGAACATGGCTTCTCAGGAAGATTCACCTGTCACCACTCTGATAACTACGGCCATCATCCCATCCTCCAAGGCATCTCGCGATGTAAATGTTGAGGAGGAGATATGGAATGATACTGCACACTGTGGTTTCTATCCAAACATGCTTGTCTTGTTGGTAAACCATCCACATAGGATCGAATAATGTGATAATTAAGATCATAAATGGATGAAGGTGAAGCACTATCTTTAATTACTTACTGATAGAAGATAAGATTTTCCTAAGAAATCTCTCTATTCTGTTGAGGGAAATCCTTGGACATGTTAATGTATTTAAGCTAAAGCTTTTTCACTTCTACAATAAAACTTCTTCAATGATTGTTTTTATCTTCTATTCTTTTCATCACTTACGGTAGTAATTTACGATGACCATTTTATTCATACGATAAGATTGTCTTCAATCAAATCTTATTCATTAATCACAATCAACTCTCAAATTTAAAGAATTAAAACGGGGGAAAGGGAAAGAATCTTAAAGGAAGCTTTTGCTACACACCTTTCTTGGTAGCAATCAATCCAACGCACCACAAGTGACATGACTCCCCATCAAGAATCCCATTGCTTCTGATGGATATTTATTTTTTGGGAAGACCATAGCACGACTTATATTTCTTTGTCTTTATATATATATATATATATATATATATATATATATATATAATATGAATAAAAACAACTATTATTTCTGCACAGGTATACAATAGAGGATAGGGTAAAATTGTAAGTGGAATTGCCACACATTTGACAGACGATGTAACTCGAGAAACAACAAAGAATCAAAATGGGACAGACTCTCTCTCAGAAGGAACAGTACAGAAATCATCAACTTAGATGCCACTACGATACAGCTTTCAGGTATATGGTTTTTTGTTTTCCTTTTTCTTTTAGACTCTTTTTTTTTACTGCGAGTGTGTCTCTTTCCGTTCATTGGGAGCCCATATAATCCAAATTACAATTAAGAAAAATGGTACTTCCCGGCACCCAAAATTATACCCCGGAAGCACCACCGTGTTCTCTTCCCACGGGGTGGCTCAGCCCCTCTGCCGCTTTTGTTAGGTGACCATTTTGTTCTGCGTCAAAGCTGGCGTGCACGCTGTAGAAGACATAGACGAGTACGGCGAACACCGAAAAGAACCCGAACCGCACGTACGACGGCCCGTCGAGCGAGCCCAACAAGAACACGTTGAGGAACACGGAGACGGCGGGTACCCACGGCATCAGTGGCACGCCCCAGTGCTCCGGCTTCCGAGCCCGTGGCACCAGGGAGTTGAATACCTGGAGCACGGCGACGGCCACCACGGTGCAGCCGCCGAGCAGCACCGCCTTGGCCAACCCAGCAGGAGCGAATCGCCAAATCAGAGTGATGGTGAGCGAGACGAAGGAGAAGGCGAGCAGGAAGGATATGGTCGGCCAGGGGTTGGTCGAGGCCACCGTCACGTAGCGCCGGTACACCACCGCGTTGCTCACCATGTAGAAAACGAAAAGCGTGCCTATGGACACGAGATTGAGGAGGACGTCGAGGTCGGTGAGGAGGGCGATCACCGCCGTAAAGGCTCCTGCATGGATCGGTAACTAGTGGAAATCAATCGAGGTCCACAACTTGTTAAACAATTTAACTATTTCATAAAGGAGGACGACAGCAGGAAGCACTTCCTTCCTTCCTTCCTTCCTCGAAACCCGTTTTCTTGTTCTTGTAATGAAAGGGAAGTTTGACCTGTTGGAACTTTGTGGATGGAACTTGTCTGATCCACTTCTCGGTATCTGCCCACTATGACTGGCTCCCAGAATGCTTATTTTCATGGGAGGACGCGTCGCTCTCACCGGCACAAGTAGGCAATTAACTAAAAGCGAAGAGCAGCAAATGCGGTGCCACTCTGCGGCTCGCAGCTCGAGTCTCGAGTGCCATGCAAATAATTATCGTTCACATGCGCTCAATCGAACGGCACTTTTGTTGTGTCTCGTCCAAGAAAGAACACATCAACATAAATCATGCATGTGGGTTACATGTGACTACAACAGTAGACGACAGTGCATCTAGAGAAACAGAGAGGCGTAGGAAAAGAGAATTAAGTTGGAGAGAGAGAGAGAGAGAGAGGAGGTGCTAACCGAGGAAGGCGGAGGCGTTGACGGGAGTGGACGTCTTGGGGTGGACCTGGGCAAGCCAGGCAGGAACGACGCTGGACCGTCCGATGACGCAGAGGTAGCGCGCCTGGCCCAGCATGGAGACGAGGAGCGACGTGAGGATCCCGAAGCTCGCCCCCGCCCCGATCACGTTCGACACCCATCCCCAGCCGTCCGATCCCCTGAACGCAGCCGAGAACGGTGACTCCTTGTCGATCTGATGAAGAATTACATGTCCACTTTGTTATTGTTTCCTCTTCGGTCTGTCATTATCAGATCATCATCGTTCGTAAACAGAAAAGCAAAAGCCCAGAAGACGCCACCGGCCCACCCGTCAACGGACGATCAACCGTTGGTTTGAGATTGATTGATACAAAGGAGGTTTAGTCACCACGGGGGTTCACCGCCACCGTGGACAAAACCATCTCGTTCCATCAAAACCACCCACAACGACAACAATCCCCCCTCGTGGTCCCACCATAAAACAAGAAGCGTGAAGGAGAGCAGAAACTTACGGCGTCATAGGGGACGAGCATGGACATGGAGACGGCCATGAGGCAGTAGAGGAGGGCAACGAGAGCGACGGAGCCGGAGACGCCGATGGGGATGTCACGGGCGGGCTTTCGCACTTCCTCCGCCATGGTGGAGACGGCGTCGTAACCGATGTAGCTCAGGTACACCATGGCCGCCCCGTTGAAGACGCCGGCCACCCCGTAAGGCAGGAACCCGCCCCGGCTCTCCGCGGGGTTCGCCGGGTGCGTGAGGTTCCGCACGTCCCCCCGCCAGAACCCCATCACGATGATGAACAGGATGAACGCGATGTGGATCGCCGTCAGCACCATGTTCAGGACCGAGCTCTCCTTGGTGCTGCAGCCAATTCAGTAATTTCTAAGAAAAGGGAATCGACCAGAGCAATCACGAGAGCTACAATGGTTGCAAGGGAAAAAATGGGGAAAAAGTTGGCCTTTCACAGATAAATGGTGAGACGTCTTTCAAGAACAAGAAAGCAAATCGAGCAGGACGTTTCCACTCCTTGGGATAAAAAGCGACTTTCCAGCTAGAACTACACAACGCGACCCAAAACGTAGGGAGAAAGAAAACAGAGGAAGACACGACCGAGGAAAGAGACTTTCGATAGATGGTTGTATGTAAAGGTCGACACGAAACAACATTGAGAGACTGTACATGATATGTGGAGAAAACGAGACAAACGAGATGGGAGGACAGCGCATAGAGGTTGAAGAGGAACGGCAGGGAGAGCAACTCTGTGTGGTGGTGTGACAAGTGACCCACCATAAAGGACAACACAAGGAGGCCGCAACGACAGCCACAGGGGGCACTGTCCGGTCCCTTTTTCCCTCCTCGATTCATATAATAGGAAGGAGCGAGCGGCGCGGTATACCTGTAACATATGCACATAGAAATGAGCACGATGACGGCCACGGCGAGGAGATCGATCTGATTGAAGCCCTTAGGGAGGCCGATGATGGTGATCCTCCATTTGGCGGCGGTGTCCACCCCGATGGCCGTGCCGAGGTAGGCCGTGAAGCTCCGCGCCACGGCCGCGTTGGAGAACACGTACTCCATTATCAGATTCGCCCCCGTCAAAAAGGCCGCAAATTCCCCTGGATAATAACCGATAGAAAGAAGCGTATAATTCGCCGAAAGAAAACAAAGATACGGAATCGAACACTCGATTAGATTCATCGCAACGCCACCACCAACAACGAGGAACAACAATACTAAATAAAATAAATCAAGAATTGAACTGGTTCGTGGGTAACAGGAAAAGGGAGATTTCAGGAAGGTGTCCAGTGAATTCCCTGTGGAGTCTTCAATCTAAAGAAAGGAGAAGTCATCTTCGGAAGACGTGAATGGGGCCGCTGAACCAGAAAAGAAGGATGCAGGACTTGTTCGCTTCCAGAAAACCACAGAAGAACCAAAAACTAAAATCCAGCTACAATTCTGAAAGTTTCGTCCTCACAAACAAACAAAAGACACCAACTTGGGAAATTGTTCATGAAAAAAAAAAAGAAGAAAAGGAGCCACCGCAGGGGAAGGAAGAGTATCAGAACATTTAACGGCGCCGAAACAATTACTCACCGAAGGTGACCCTAAGGTAGCTGAAAGCCCCGCCGGCGACGGGCATGTCGACCGCGAACTCGGTGTAGCAGAAGGCGGAGAGCAGGGCGCAGAGGCCCGCAATGGCGTAGGAGAGCACGATGGCGGGGCCGGCATAGAGACGGGCGGCGCGGCCGGTGGCAACGAAGACGCCGGCGCCGACCATACCACCGAGCCCAAACCCGACGAGGTCCGGCCACCGCAGGGACCGCGCCATATCGGCCCCCGATCGGGCCCGGACCCGGCTCATCTCCTCGTACGTCGTCGTCACCGACGCGGCCCGCCGCCCGAGCCTCCGGTGCGTTTCCGCCAGCGCCCGACCGTACGCTCCGAGACTCGCGAACGACGACGAGTGCGGCGAGGGAGAGGAAGAGGAAGAGGTGGCGATCGGCTCCTGCAGCTTCTCCATCCTCTTTGTTCCCTCCCTCTCTGCTCCTTCTCACTCTTGTGTTTTGCGTGAGCGGGTGAGGAGAGAGGGGGGCGCGCGGGTGCATTTATTTATATAGACAGGATTGGGAGATGACTGCAAGCAAACGCTTCGGAGGAGAGAAGAGTCCCGAACACAAGTATACGCATACATAAAAAAGGGTGTTTGGCGTCCGTGGAGGCGAATGATACATGTCCAAAGACGCTCATGACTCCATGGATTCCCCGACGAGGCAAGGCTTACGTGAATCGCGAAAAATAACCGCATATACGTACGCACCACCCCCCATTATCTCATACCACAGCCTATAATGAAAGAGGGGCCCACCTGCCCGTTTAGGCAGGCTATAATGTGGAGTTCGAGCCAGCTGAGAAAAGAAGGAGACACAGTTTAGTGGCCTAAAAGGCTTTCGGTGTGCAGGATCGCTACATGTACACCACGCCATAAAGGTGGCGAGCGAGTAAAAAACGTAATACGCACGACGATCTCTGTAGATATTTGGTGCCTCGGCTTTCGTCTGATTTCGATTGATCGTTGCCTCTGTGATCAAATGCAAAGAACGAAGCGATTCGTGTGTTGATGCGCTCTGCTGCGTCTCTATCGTAATTATATCGAATGCTAACGAGTTGAGGATCGGACATGGCCACATCATGCGCTCATCCATCAGTCACGGTGGCAATGTGGTGCTACAGTAGACTCCTGTACAGTCTGAGCTGTGTTGGATTCGATGATGCAACCATATGATGTGGAAACTATGCAAATGGAGGGATTTCTATTAACTTTTCCTATCGGAGAATTAAGTATTTATTCCATAGTCATTTGATCATTCTAACAAATTGATTGGCACCACAACACACATGATTGATTATTTTCGATGTAACTTTGTTGATCCCATAATTGCACGATTGAATGTGCAGCAAACATTCAAATGAAAACCCTAATCATGACGAGGCATGGGAAGAAGGCTAACGAGCCGAACACTTAATACGGTAAAGCGAAGTTGACTTGCGCATACGGAAGCATCTCAGAAAAAGGAGAGGCCAAAGTCTCATCCCGTGCTTTGAGATTAGTGGACGGACGGACGGACGGACGGACGGTAGGGTTGGGTTGGGTACGCGGATCAGCACGATCATGGATTGATTGGTGAAAGTGTCGACCCCAATTAATGGGTGTGGCGAAGGGCTTTTCGTGACCGATTGGGTCAACTCTTCGTGGCTACTTTAATGTATGATAAAAAATGTCGGACCGGATTCAAATACATAAAGTTAACGCCATCTTATGAGCACAATAAATGTTACGTGTAATTATAAGCCTAACCTAATATTTAGTGACAGCTACCAAAGACGTTTTGTGACAGACAATGTGACATGAGGAAAAGGACAAGGGGTGCATTAACTGTGACAGGATTGAAAGAGAGGCATGACTGAACATTTTAGCGGTCAAGATAACTTATTTACTTGGCATAGTCCCCGATTTGGCACTTACTGACTCGGATCGTCACATCTGTGTGGATGCCTCAAGAAAATAGAATACCAAACCAAAGCAAAAGTCAACATACGAGAGCATGCGGCGCTGACTCAAATCATCATCCTTCATCGATTGCTAATAACCATTGCAATCGAATGAATAATACCATCGCATGTCATGCATTAAGTTCTTTTTTATCTCCAATTTCAACGAGCATCGGACAAAGATCTCGTATAATATGAAGTGCTCATATCGTTGAATTCCGCCTCAACATCTATCTAGATTCAACCGATGTAATATAATAGCTAAATGTGCGATCTTTGTCATACAAGAAAATCCAATATCTACTTGAAATGATTCACGACATAAAAAATGGAGGAGTGACGAGCGGCGTGTGTCAGAGACGCCGTGAGACCGCGTCGAGCGGGTTCAAGTTTCGAGGTCGGCAAACTCAACGGTAACGGACGCTGACTCGGTTTCCTCCGTTACCACCCACAGCCTTGGTGCCACAGTAATAAACATGAGTCGCGTTGATGCCACGTATCCACAAAAGCAGGGACCCCACATCTCATGATCTGTGAGGGCGAGAGGGAGCAGGTGGGGACAGTAAGCATCGATGACGGCTATTGGAAATGACCGTGGGGTCCATCTTATCCAACCCTTTTATATTATTGGTAGTCATTCCGCGGGACCCACGTCGGTGTTCGCGTTTCCGCGCTCCATCTGCCCCGGAGGGCTACAGTGCAAGCACAGCGTGTGGCATCTCCGCATGCTGCCGTTATTCACACGATATCGAATTAAGAGGTTCCCATCAACGGTCGATTTCGAATCAGATGAAGGTGATATTTAGAATCAGAAGCCTTTATTATTTTTAATAATTTAATAAAAATTAATTAAAGTTCTTAATTTTAAAAAATAAAATTAAATAAAGTTAAAAAATAAAATAATCTAATTTAAAAATAGGCATAAAAATTATGGGGAATCGATGGAATTCCAATTCCAAACCGGGAAGAAGCGAAAGCACCGATTCTAGAATCCGGATGAGGACAAGCTGCTACTACTGTGGTGATCTTATCGGTGCTACCGTCACGGGTGTAATGAGGACGCATGCATACAGGAAGACGACGAGGTGGATAAAAAGACAGCAGAGCTACGCGATGAAAGCTTGCACAAGATTCAAAGACCTGCCTATGTGGCACAGGAAACTATGCGTCTAATCTCATAAAAGGTCGGCGGCATACAACAGTTGCTGCAATTGGGACAGGGTGACGGAATTGTCTGTCAACATACAATTTCTGAGGAGAGAGAGAGAGAGAGAGAGAGAGAGAGTGTGTCGAAGAACATATGTGAGATCATGAAATTGCTCTTTCTTTTTTTCGTTCTGTATTTAGCATTTATTACGAAGAGAGTAAGACTTTCTCTTTTGTAACCATTTCGAAGTTATATTTCTAATTTGATGAGGCAAAGTGACACATGCCCCGCCCTATCTGCATTGCACCTACAACATCTTTGATACCCCGATCATTGCATCGAGAAAATGAGTTTAATCGATCGAAAAAAAATAATTCATGTTTCGTCTTTTAAGATAGAAAATGCTCGTATCTTGTTATCTTATAATCACTTCAATTCGAAAGAAAAAAATACGAGAGAATATTCGCTTCAAATATTTTGCTAACATAAACTCCTGATTGAAATCGATCGTAAGTTAACCAATAGAGTAAACTCTAATTTGATTTTATGCAAATTTGGTTTCTTTAACGATAGCAATCCTATATTAACTTAATCATGTTGATGAATTAGACAAAAGGACAAAGTGGGAGTAGTATGGAAAATTTGAAGATTTATCGTTGATTCTAAAGGTTCATTTTGTTTAAGAATAAAGAAAATATAAAAGATAATTCACGCAAGGAACAAAAAGAGATGAATACAATTACTTACATTATTGTTCTTCTTAACATAAAAATAAACAATCTATTATACTTACATTATACTTCATTTTCAATCCGTCGTGATCCTCTAAGACTCTTATGTGTTACATTGATGAGGGCAATAATGATGATGAGACGCGGATTAATGTCAACTGCGTCCGGATGATGCCTCGCGCCTCGGTTGACCTAATAGTGCCTGGCCAAAACAGACCAAAACGCCGACCGAGGCACATTATCAACCTGCGCGAGCCCGATCTTTCACGCCACGCCAACACCGATGTCAGACATTATCAGGAGTACGATCCTGCTCCCTATAAGCGGGCACATAAGGCAACGGTAACCTTCCCTATAAAAACCCTCGCGCTCAGAAAGAGGAGGAGGGAAAAAGAAGAGAAAAAACCCTCTAAGACTATCCACTGACTTGATTGTCGGAGGGGTCGGGTCGAGCCTCACGACCCGACCTGTGTGCAGGGACGAAAACGGAGCACCTCCCACCGCGTGCCCAGGCAAGGAGTTCCCTTCTAGAGGAAACGACTGTCTCATCACGATCGGACCACTACAGTCGGCCACCTCAATAGTCTCAAGGGTCGCTTAGGAAGATCTCCAATCATTCGGATCCGAACCTAATCATGTTGGCCCCGAGGCCATGACTTAAGGTTGTTGATACCAACAGACATGATTGTATTACTTTCGAGTTAGGAATACTGTAAGATCCAAGTAGTCGCAATATCGAAAAGATACGTTCAAAGGCATTTAAGATTGACGAGGTCAAAAGAAAGGTTGACATTCCTCGGGAAAAGTTATACCTATAGTTCATGAAAGTTCCCCAAACTTAAGTTCCATCAAAAGACCAAATGAACGGTGTTAAGTTGTGGAGATCGACAAAGTTAGGAATATTACAGCAGTGTATTCGAGAAAATCTCTAGCAACAGATCTTATGTAATCTCTATCATAAAGGGGGAGAGATCCATGCCATAAAGTTGGTATGAACAAAACATAGTGGATGGTATCTTTGCGGGCGTGGTAGTATCACCAAATATATGATCTATCCAAAACTTTTGGATATCATATTCTACTACACATTCTTAGCATGTTATTCTTATAGTTGACAAATATTTCTAAGGTTTTAATAAAATATAAATTACTTAAAAAACTATGTTACTCGAAGTATTGAAAGAATTTTTAAGAATTAGATTTGGTTATTCTATAAATATCTCAGTATCTTAGTAAAGATAAGAACGACATAAAAATATCTTAAGTATTATTAGAAAAAAAAGTTATTGACATCTTGATTAGTCTAATGTGATTGGATCCGTATGCACAGGATTGTCCGATGTGTCTCCAAGATAAAAACACTGATCTCTCAAGATACCACTTGCATGAATATCGAGAATATTTTTCGATCCCATCCCTCCGACGTCTAAATTAATAATCCGAGACGTGTGAATATGAGCACAAATGATCTAAAAAGGTAAAGCCCCGATCATCATCTTTTTTCAGTGTTAAAATAAGTTTTTATACTTAATGGACAAAAAAAGAAGCTTATGATCATCGTCTTCTTCTTTCTCTTTGGACATCGATGACTTACGTGTCGGATGATTAACAGATAATGTATCCCTTATCATTTTTGGAGATCTTTTGTCACAAATCACGTGGATAAGTTTGCTTACATTTAATCTATTTTTAAGAGATAAACTTAATGAAGTATAAAAAAATTCGTACATGACATCCTAAATTATTGGTGTATTAGAATTAAAGCCCTTTAATCTAATTATTTACATCTCAGTGCATACGATCAACTTATAATGTCGGCAGAAGCTCCCATTCTTATGTTGTGCAACTCCAAATCGAGTTAGTGCTGATCTGATGACGTTGTGGTTTAGAAATGCTTTTGCAAGTTGAGATTAAAGAAACAGTTTACGGGATTATATCCAATCCGATATAAAGGTAATGCTTGTTTAATGAATTGCGTTGGAATAAGATCTCCTCATTGTTATTCCGCGACCTCAAAGGGTAGGAAGTAAACAAATAAAAGGAAGGATTCGAATACCAATAGGCGTTTCAAATGATGGGATATCTTCTATCAAGTCCATCATCATAAAAACTCTCAAATACCCTTTTACTACTTCACTCATTTCCTTCTTCCAATGCTTATTATGCACTTTCAGGATTCACTACATAAAGAATTAGGCCAAAATTTTTCTAAACTATTCTTTGTTTACGATTATAAAGCTTGATTTACATAGAGTTCGATCAATAAACTCTGTGGGATCGACAACTATGATCGACATTCTCGTATGGATTCGAACATGAAACCTATAATAGTGCAGGGACTCTATAGTTTCTCGATAGAACTAAAATCATCATTTTCAAAAGAGTACATAACAATAGCTTATGGAACACAAATGAAAGGACTAAGCGATCTATTAAAATTATGAGATGTGAAAATAAATCTTGAACTCTTGAAAATATATTTTCAACCCCAGTTCCAATTTGATTTGCTATCGTCGAACCGTGGACTCGGTTCGCTTCTAGTTGCGGATCGATTTGGTTTCAATTCGAATCGTGATCACTCCTACATTGAGATGATGATATAAATATTTACACATCTTAAGAGGTAAATGTATAAACATACGATTATTCGACTGTAATAATATGATATCGTCATTTACAAACTAAAAAGGAAGCTTATGAATTTTGGCTCACAGCATAGTTTCCAATTTCTGGAGACGGTTGATAACCAACGAATGAATCATGAGCTCCACTACGAATGATCAAGCTGTACAAATTAATTAAGCAGCATTCTCTATCGCTTCGATGCACTCGAGCACGCCAGCTTTCCTCGACATTGCTGCCATAAGAGCTTGATGCTCTACTGCATTGTTCTTGAGGAGAGATCCAGCAAACAACACCTGCATGGTCATTCATCACAATCGATTTACATCTGCAGTCACACCTTACGATCAATCGACTATGTTGAGTATAGGAAGAAGATACGGGACTCACAGCCCATCTTGTAAGGTTTTGCTGCTGTTCCTTGCTAATCCGTGGCTTACTCCTATTTATAAACCTCTGGAGAAGCAAAGAGACACTGTGAGTTGCTGACCAATAGACTGAGCCGTGGCTGATCAATGAGGACGGTTTAGCACAAGTAGATGAATTGAAGATGAATATTATCTATATTTAGTACCTGAAGTGTGAAAAGGTCTGCTGATTGACCAATCACCTTATCATATTTCAGACCTTCAGCTGCAAGTCCAGCCATCGACACAGCAGCCAACCTGGTGATGGTTGAATCGCCAACCAATACAATTGATCAAGAAGTAGATAATTACCAATTCAGAGCTTTCATGTAACCGCTGATTAAGTATAGCTGGCTCTGCTGCTTATCCAAGAAACATTCATATCTTATATGGGGTCAGATTCTTAGTTTATCATAGCACCATTGACAACATGAGGAATGGTTTAGAGTAATCCTCAATTTTTAATATGTCAAAAAAGAGTGCTAATTATAAATTATCTAGTTACATATAATATTTTGATCCATATATTTTAAAAAATTATATTGACATCTCTATCTTTACGAAAGTGAAGCATCTAGGTATATTTTTACCAATAAAATCCAGAAGATAAAGGACAAAAAGATAATTTTAATATTTCAATGGATGGTGACGGACAACGACGCTGCCGAGAGCCATTGATGGCTATTATGGATGAGGAGAGTGACAGCAAGAGGTGAGGGCTGCTTTGCAGTTGTGTCAACGCCGAGACAATTGCTGAGTGATTCTTTTATTGCTTTGCATCTGCATCGGTAGCCCTTTCACCACTCGATAACTGCATTAACGCTGATGCAGTTGCCGAGCGATCCTTATCTCTCGTTATCACTCTCCTCATCTACAATAGCCACCCGGCTCCTAACGACGTCGTTATCTGTCACCACCAATTGAAACATTAAAATTATCTTTTTGTTATTTGTTTTCATATTTTCATTGATAAAATCAATGTTAAATGAATCTAGATATTTTATTTTTGTAACTATAAAGATACCAATGTAACTTTTTAAAATATAAAAATTAGAATAAAAATAACTAATTGTAAAGGATAATCAAGACCTAATTTTATTTACAATTAAAAGGAATACTTATGCTTTTGTAACCAAAGGCACCCCAAAATGAAACGAGATAGTTTACTATAAAACTCATCACTATGAGATGTAACAATAGAGATTAAATTGAAACGTATATCTACTAATGCTCAACTTTTCACCTGTCCAATTCCTTCTCATCAAGTTGTCCACTGTATAGTAGTTTCTGAAGCCGCTCATCAACCAAATTGACGTGCTCCTTTCCGATGTCCAGCGAATATCCCAAGATAGGCAGGCCAATCAAGTAGGCAACTAAGAATCAGCAATCACTTTGTGAGCTTGATAACTCGTACATTCTCAACAGATGATTAGAGAAGGATAAAATGAATCTGTAGCCAGTCTTACATATGACGAAACTCACCCAAGAAATGAGCAGCTTCATGTCTAGCAATCCTCTCTTGGTAATCAGGAAAAAATGAAGAAAATCCATTAATCGCAGCCTGCAGAAGACTACAACAAAGAGAACAAAAATTGCTCATCGTTCGAAAGAATTGTTATGATCATATGGAATCAAGGACAAAGCAGGCATGTTTTGTCCCACTTTCGGGCTAATCTAATCCATCAATATAATTTTTCCTTTTGAGGAGATATATTCAGTCATTTCACCAAGGCAATGAAAGAGAATATGCCAATGTATGTGACAGAACAGAGTTAAAACCAGAGCAACAATTGATTTTTCCAAACAAATAAAGGAGAGCTTCAAAGAAGAGTAACACACAATTGGATTTCACAAAACGCAAGTAACAGGAAGGCTTGCATATGAAGAAGCTCACCTCAGGTCTCATTAAAAAGAAAAAAAATTTAAATTGGTTATAAGATATCTTTTTGAATCTAATGCTATATGTAGAAAGTTATATGCTTAATCAAGTTCAGAATACTTAGTTCTTTATTAATAGTTTTTGCTAATATCTTTTTAGGTCTTTTTCTGCCTCACTTTGTGTTACTAGTATTAATCATTTTACATCTTTTGACTATCGTATTTGAAGCTTTTCTAAGCACAGACATATACTATTTTAAGTGATTTTTTCTTATTATATCCTTTATCGAAGCGATACATAATTGTTCATGTATAAAAATATTTTTTTCTTGTCTTTCCTCGTACCTCCATATATACGTCTCAATATTATCATCTTGGCAATACAAACTTTTTGTATATGTTATTTTTTAACTATCCTACACTCAAATCCATAAAATATTATTGGTCTTATAATTATTATAATTATATATATATATATATATATATATATATATATATATATATATATATATTTTAATCTCAAAGGTATCCAATGATCACATAAGTTGTTGATCATTTTAACTATTATATTTTATATTATGAATAATATTTTTATTAATCTCTCCATCTTGTTGGATAATTGATTCAAAATACCTAAAGTTTTTTACTTAAAGAGACTTCTTATCTATTTAACTTAATTATATTCTCTTGTCTATTCCTAATATTACTATAATTATATCTCATATATTCAATCTTAGTATTATCTAATTTAAAATCTTTGGTTTTTAAGGATTACCTTCGTAACTCAAGTTTATAATTAATTTCACTTTACTTCTCATTAAATAAGATAATATCATCGGTAAATAATATACACTAGAGGTTCATCATATAAGTTAAGGACTTACTGTGAATTAATCCATTATTAATATGAAAAGATAAGGATTTACTGTGTAACCTTGATGTAATCCTATATTAATAAAAAAATCACTAGACACACTTCTTATAGTTCTAACATTGATAGCTACATTATAATTAGTGGATACACACTTTTTATAGTATATATATATATATATATATATATATATATATATATATATATATATATATATATATATATATATATATATATATATATATATATATATATATATAACATCAATATAATTAGTGGACACATCGTTGTTTTTTAAAACTCATCATAATAAATTTTCAGGAATCCTATCATAGACTTTATCTAGGTCAATAAAAATCATATGCAAATCTTTTTTTTCTTCCTATATTTTTATTAATTATCTTAATAAATAAATAACTTCTATGGTTGATCTTCAAAATATAAAACTAAATTAATTTTTAGATATATTTATTTCATGTCTTATCCTACTTTCTATAACTCTTTTCCAAAATTTGATAATATAACTTATTATTATAATTCATTTATAATTTGAATGTATGTCATCCTTATTCTTGTAAATTGATATTAAAAAACTCTTTCTTCATTCATCAGACATCTTTCTTAATCTTATGATTTTGTTAAATATGCTAGTTAACTAAGTTAGTCTCTTATTCCCTAAATTTTTTTAGATCTCAATAGGGATAATACTATTAGGTCACACACTCCTAACTACTTTTTTTTTATTTTAATACATCTTTTGCTTCACTAGCTCTAATTTTATGAATAAATATGTGATTATTAAATATACTATTATTATTATGATTAAATCTAAGTCCTGTATAAAATATTTATTAAATAATTAATTTATAAAAATAATTTTTCTATCCTTTTTAATGTCATTATCATTAACAAGTGTTATTTTATCTTTGCCTTTAATGAATCTAATAATATATAAATCCTTACATTTTCTTTCTCTAGCATTAACAATTCGATACATATCTTCTTTAACCTAATTTATTATAAAAATTATCATAAGCTTTATATCTTACCATACTAGACATTTTTAAATCTTTTTTTAAGATTTATTATATTTTTTCAATTTTTAATTTTTAATTTTATCAATCCTTAAAATATGATTTTTTAATAAAAAAATACTTTCTGAACTTCCTTGCACCACCATCACCAACTCTCTCTTAAGGTTACATAAAACCACTTTGAAACTATTTAATAAAGTTAACATAAATTTCTATAGCCAACTGTTATGATTTGAATTCAAATTTACTTGACAACAGAAGGAGCATTAAGATATAGAACAGGGTGAAGTGTTTACCCAGGAGAAATGCTCCCAACAGCCAGTACTATTAATGAAATGCTACCAATTAAGTAAGGCACAAAGAAACCCCAGTCCTGCAAATTCCGTGAGTCAGTCAGCAGGATATACAAGTTCAGCATAAAGGAGACGATGAAAATTAAAGCATATGAACGCAATGCGTTGATGACAACTAAATTGCTGCATTAAAAGTATAACTAGTGAGCTGATGCCTGATGAAGAACCAGAATTCTGCAAATGTGCAGTATCAAATAAAGCATATCGGTGCATCTTCGTCTTAGTGACAGCTTTGGATGAACATCGTGAGTTCATTTCAGTGGGTTGGCTTGAACATGATCTTTGATACAGGTAACCATCCAAAATGATCTCGAGTTAGCTGAAAACCGATGTGCCGAAGGCGATAGACTCATTTTATGTTGAGAAAAAGGGTGACCGTGGACTGGCCCTCAAGCAAAATAAGAAGTTAGTTTGTCTGAAGAGTGGAGAGAAGTACCCCAGGAAGCTGACCGGCAATGACAGCAAGCAAACTCGTGGTTCCCACTACTGTGAATAGAAAAGCTGCCTGCACCACAAACAACAATTTCAATTCAGCAAATGACAAGAGCCAAGCTGATGAATTGAGCTTTTGGACTTGGTCCTTTGGTCAGGAACTCAGACTCTGCAATGCACACGACTTGAAATCTCAAATGTGATTGCTGAAACAAACAGTATTACATCATTCCTAACACTTGGTATTGCAAGGTTCTCTGCGTTTTTTATTCCCAGAGTGGTAAGCTCCCGCAAGGACGTCTGCATTCAAGCCATAACCGCATCACAATAATCATCAAGACATACAAGAGTTGGAAGGAAATCAACAAATATATATATGTGTGTGTGATAAGCTATGTATACATGTCATCCATCATAAACGTGTCAAGTGTTTGAGCAGTACTTGCCCAGAACTTCACTGGGATGGTGGACTGACCATACGACGTGATACATATGGCTGAGAGCTCCATTTCTTTGCCCAACCTATTTGATTCAGCTGATCAAGAATCTCCTTAACAGCAACGCTATCCTTCTGCATCGGGAAAATTCTATCAAACTATCGTTGACCTGTTTGACATCAGAAGCTCATGGCAAATCATGATTCTCAACAATGTATGTTCAGATAACGTATCACTCTGCTTGTCGATAGCTCATTATGCCCTAATGTAATGATACCAAGTAGACCGAAACATGCATCCAACTTACAGATTCATGATAAGAAGAAAAGGTCAGAAGAATCCAAGGAGTTTGCGGGATTATGGATTCCCAAATAAGAGCAGAGCATTAAGTTAATATGACGCCCACAAGGAATGCATGAGAATGGAGATTCAACCACCTTGGCGATGGCCGTCTCTAGCGGCTTGAGATCAACCCCAGGAGCGGCGGAAGAAGCCCCGATCCGCCATTTCTTGAGCACAGGCGAGCTCCTCAGGTAAGGATCGGGAGGAGGAGGAGACGAACGAGGGTTCGGAGGAAGAAGGAGATGGGACAGGGGGATGACCATCTCGCCCTCCTCTTCTTCTCCTTCGTTGCCGTCCGACCGTCGGTAGTGGGAAAGAAGGGATAACGTTGTTTGAGCGCGATGTGGCAGTAAGGGCGCTTTACGGACCCGCTCACGTGCAGCGTGCGTGAGAGAAGAATCACGTGAAGGGGGCGTGCTGCCCTCGATGTTGCGGCTGACTCTTTTCCTCTCATCCATCACAAAGCAATTGAAAGAGAAGAATTCATATAAAATATAAAAAAGTTATTTATATAATTAAAATGTAACATTCTTGTTTACACCCATATCCAACGTGGAAGAAAATTTGGACTGTCTTATATTACGTGATGATATTACATAGGTTTATGTTATATTATATAAATGGTAAAATTGACAGATAGAAAATTTAAATTTATTTCTTTTGAATTTATTTTCTCATCCTAGCAACTATTATATGAAAAAAGAATTAATTGTACATATATAGACGACACGATCGCGGTCCAATTCGAACTAGAATCCAATCCGTCAAAGTCAAAATCAGAATCGATCATCGATTTTACGGTTTTGAATTGAATCGACACTGAAGGGTTCGATTCTTATTCTATTCTCGTAAAATCAGAATCTAAACTGACGAATTCGATTAAAGATTTCTTGGAATCGATATGATTCTAGTTTCATTTTCTACGTAATCTGAACCGACGACGTTCGAAGAACCCTTATATAACGTCTACTCCACCATGCAATCTAAGCGAACTCGCCTGATCGGTCGGCAGTGGCACGTGAACACCGCTGTCGAGGTTATCCATGGCCGCCAAATACCACAGGAGAGAGGCCTCCGGCTTCGGCCTGTCGACTATTGGGGTCAGGCAATTCCTCGCATCGGTCGCCGTCTGTGCTAACTCACTCATGCAGAGAACATGACTTCGTAAGGGAAATGCTCTCCTAACTATCCAGCATCCCTATCCACAGATTGAATCTTGCCGCCATGGTCAGCCTACCGACAGTTCATGTGTTGCCGAGTATGGAACGATGAAATGGCAATGTCGAGAAGACTGCGTCTATGTGCAGCCATGCAGCTTATCCTGGTGGCTTCGATGACCTCTAAAGATTGCAGCCAAAGTTCGACGTGCCGACCAGTATTATCACTGTAATGAATCGACCAAATAGGTACTATCCACTTATACCATGCTGTTGTCTCTCCAAAGGCAACTGAAGCAAGATAGCTAATCCAGTGAGACGATACATGTCGAGATCCAGTGTCAAATATGGTATCAATCCCAACATTGTTGGGGCATCTCCTAACACAAAAATATTCGGCAGGGAAGAGGACCACCAGATCTCGCAGTGGTCCATATGGAAAGATCTCTGCGCAGGGCTGCAATATGTCTCCAACTGCCAGAATCCAGTGGGGTCAAATGCATTTGATAGGTCTCTGAGGCTTCTGCTGCATCATTAGCCCAATCTTAACATTATTCGAAGACAAAGTTTCATGGTACTGTTGTTGAATGTGAGAAATTAATTTCCGAGCAGTGATGGATGCATATTGCCAGCATTGCTCAGATTCTTCCTAGCTATCGACTGTAAGAAACCTTGAGATTACAGTGTCTTCATCTCTCCTTGAGCAAGTTGGACTCCACATGTCGGAAAAGTTATTTGATTTTAACTACGTATACCAGCAGATAATTTTGAGTGACCTGAATTAAGTAGGCATTGATTTCTTAGTCAGTCTTTCCCTCCCTTACTGATCTACCATTGACCTAAAAGTTATCTTTTATCTTACGTATACAGATGCATGTGTGTGTGTGTGTGTGTTCATGGGAGTTTATATTTCTGTTGTCTTGTATAGCAGTTGAGATCAGTGTAACTAATTGAAAATTAATGTGATCTTATCTTGGAAATATTTTATTTCATTCAAATTTATTCTAGAACTTCCAATAAGTATGACCATTAAATCAAACGTAAAAAAAAATCAAATCTTATTTCAGAACTAATTTCTCAAAGTTTTAGATCATGCTAAGTGTTTTTTTTTTGCTTCAAATTGATTAAATTACACTGGTTTTCATTAAGACTTTTTATTAAATATAAATAGTTATTTGTTCAAATTTATACTAAAATTTTATATAAATATATTAAACCAGCTTTATGGCCTTCAAATCCATAAATTAAGTTAGTGGCTAAATGATAAACAACCCTCAGTTTCACACCATTTCAAACTTCAATGGACTCAAATCACATTTTAGTTTTACATAAGCTGAAACTATTGTATATATATTACATGTATAAATGTATCAATCATTTCACTTACTCTTTCCTTTACCTATTTCAGAACTTCTGAAATGATTGTCATTTGGTGCATCACTCAATTTTGAATTTTTGTTCATTGCTTTGTTTTTCCTTTTTTATTTATCTCAGTAGTTCATTTTTGAGAAACACCCCATAGTTCTTAAGATATTGTCAGCTGCTATTGCTTGTACTCTCCACAACAATCAATTATATATATATATATATATATATATATATATATATATATATATATATATATCTAAAAATGTGACCAACTGCCAGTGTCAGTTGGAAGCTTTTTACAGTTTGTAGAGTACAAATTTGGTTGAGAACCCAATGCCGAATCCTATTCTTTTTCTCTGCTTCATGAAAACTAAATATTAATGGTGCCATCACCGTTGTACTGCGAGTGAGCGAGCGAGCAGGCAGGCATGCATGCATGCGCAGCCGTGAGGCACGACCACATGTGGGTGGCGACGAGGAGGGAGCAGCCCACACCATGCAACCAGAGGCCGCCCCCATCTGCAATCACGTTCATGTGTTTTGGTGCACCATTTATGATCTCCCTGATCTGATCTGATCTGATCTGATCTGATCTGTCATCACCACCTCCTCTCCTGCCAAAGCTTGCTTTGATCTGTTCTCCATTTCTAGCAAACCAAGCGACTGCCATTCTCATCTGTCAATACACATGGCCGTGTCTGTAGGGTGTATCGCTCCAGATGTACAATATATGATCTCTTCTCCCCCCAAAAGTAAGGCGAAACAGTACCTAGGAAAATGAAGGGTCATAACCAATTGCATCTGCCTCCATGTGAGTGAGTCCATAGATGACTTCATGCTTCCCCATCAGAAGGTACAGTCTCTGTAGGCGCGATATGCGCAAAGAATCGATTGTGTTCTCTCTTTGCAGTGATAGTTACAGCAAAAGTATCAGAGTTCTCTCTTCTTTGGAAGAAGAAAGGTTGCATGCGAGAACAGCTTCGTGACATGGGACCGATGTCCACCACCTCATGGAGCATCATCATCCATGGCTGCAGCGCTCGGAGTTGTTCTGTGGGGAAGGGAACCCCATGTGGGTGCCTACAGGTGGAATTTATTGCATGGTAAGGCGCTTCAAATGGGATTGTTCCCCTCCCCTGACACTTACTTAATTTTCCGTAGGACCACGAGGGGTTTGTCTCCATCCTTTCGCCGCTAAACCTCACAGGAACGATGGCTTAAGACAGATCTAAATTTGGTACTGTTCTTCATGCCTTGAAACGCTCATCACATGATCGTCTTAATGGCCGACGGCACATGAATCCTCAGCTCGCCAAACCCAATCACGTGGATGTACTCCAGGTGTCCGTATCCATCTCCGACCAGCCTTTCCACAGATCGCATCTTCTTTTCGTTTCAGTTTATCTACTAATTAATTTGATCGAAAAAAATATAGATAAATAGAGAATTAAGTATAAGTATGTGAATGATTAGTCGACTTAATCCAACTAAGGATTTATTCTCGTTCCTACCTACGATAACTTCCCATGTCAGACTTGACTTGGTCAATAAATGCTACGTCCTTAAGGTTTGTGACCAACTGCCAAACTCTTTGTTTTGTTGTTCCGTCGAATAGCTACATTATATAGTGTCCAAGTAAATGTATGCACTCACCAAATGACACGATATAGTTCAACGGACGAGACAAGACTCTCATGACAGGGAATCTCTTGAGGTTTGTGTGTAAGAAGTTGTTGATTATTGTGAGGCTTGGAAGTATACACAGTGCACACTTGCTTAATGTATGTTCACCTTAACCTAGTTTGTCTTCCACAAGCCTCTTCTGCTATATATCACCCTTGAGTGTCTGTCTCCTGTAAAGTTCTCCCACTCTCCCTTCTTGTGTCTCCCACCCAAACTTCCTCTTGTCTTTTCCAACTTCCCCTTTTGCTAAAGCTAGAGAGAGAGAGAGAGAGAGAGAGAGAGAGAGAGAGAGAGAGAGAGAGAGAGAGTCCCAAGATGTCAAGCAGAAGGTCCAGGATCTCAGAGGAGGAGATCACCGAGCTCATCTCCAAGCTCCAGTCTCTTCTTCCCGAGACCCGCCGCAGAGGCGCAAGCAGAGTAAGCCCACGAACGCTGTATCACCAAACTTTCAACTTGTTTCTTATCAAGTAAGCTGAGAGAGCTCCACGCATGCATGCATGAGGTGCAGGCTTCAGCAGCAAAGGTACTGAAGGAGACGTGCAACTACATCAAGAGCCTCCACCGGGAGGTGGACGACCTTAGCGACCGCCTCTCAGAGCTGATGGCGACCATGGACGTCGACAGCGCCCAGGCCGAGATCGTGCGGAGCCTCTTCCGTTCCTGAGCTACTTAAAGAGTGATCAGAAAAGAGACATCTCTGCTGCTTCCTTGTTGTTCATGTAAATTTCTTTGAGGTCAGGCTCGAGTTGCTTTGTCTATGAACAACCGACCGACCGCTACTTGCAAAAGCATTCATGTACTCCATGCATGCAGTTTTTACTGGGTCACTATATATAATCTGCTTGCTGCATCTACTTTGCCTTCATGCCTGTTCTCATGCCCAGTTTCATCCCTTCGCAAGTGAAACACTTGTTTTATTCAGCACTTAACTAACAAGATGGTCTGCATCGACTCCCATGCTATGGTCAGAATAATATGCCCGTTCCTATTCTTCTGACACCCCACGAGATCCATCAAGAAGATAAGCATCCATATATATATATATATATATATATATATATATATATATATATATATATATATATATATATATATATATATATATATATATATATATATATATATATATATCTTCAAGATCCATTTCTCATGGGTCTTCGTTCTCAGGATAAGTGCATCATCGAAACAAGAAGAGTAAGAGCAAGTTAGTGACCGAAAGAAGTTAAAATTAGACGCTGTACTGTGGATTTGGTTTATGATGGCGTTGTAATGGGAATGGTGCGTTACTTTGTCATATATGAGGTGGTCCGTGGGAAAAACTTAGGAACCGGGGAATGGTCCACTGACATGAAGTGATTTATCTACCCTATCTACGAGGAGAAAGGCCCAGACGCCATCGATGTTTACGTCATGCACCAGAAAGTTCGCGAACTTGCAAAAATTATTGAAACGTAATAACTCAGAATTACATGAGCGAGGTTTCAAAGAAGGAAGATAAACTCGATAACTGAGAATAAAATGATTTCATTTGATTTCCATGGCGAAAAAAACCTTGGTAAGGCGATTTTTCTATTCAGAAAATAATTTATTAGTTTGGCTATGTAAAACCCTAAATTTTGATAAATAATTCTCGTCTAGAGAAGCTCTGGCCGTCAAAATCCTGGAAATTTGAGAGTTTCAAGGACCTCAAATGTCATGGAACGACAACAGAACTATATGTTATTGTCAGATATTCATGCTATTTTGTGGTGGGAAATGTTTCTGTCAAGAGCCTAAAATATTGAGATGTGGTGGAAAATGTTGCAGTAGATTTCTTTTTGCGAAAAGAAAATTTAGCTGTAATCGAAATATGGAAGTGAATTGAAGTCAAAAAACACACAAAGGTTACGATGCATAAAACTAAAATTTAATGCTATAAACGGGAATAACTATAATGAACACATTCTTTTATTGAGACATGATGCTCATAGGAGAATGTTAAGATAAGAGGTCAGTGCCAAGAAGGTAACTGAGGGACTCAGCAAAAAACTGTCGGAACTCTGAGAAGCACCATAGGAACGAAGGTTTTCCTTCTCAGCAAATCTGGAAAGACAAGCTAAAGCTGTTACTTTCTTGCTACTGGTTTACCATTTTTCAAGCTTGAAGCAGAATTGCTTTGAAGAAAATTGTTCTGTCTTGTAGAACGAGGGAGGCTGCAAAACAAGAAGAGTACATGATCAGCAATAAGAAAAGCAATGAATATATGATTTTAAGTAGTTCAATGACTAAAAGGTAAATTGCAACCAATCTAGTAAGCTAGGATGTATGGAAGCTTTGACAGATTTAGAAAAATGTCGTCCACCTTGTCTGAGACAAGCTGTTCTGCTGTGAAGCATTTCTTCTCATCAGAGCATGTACTTTTGCTTCATGGCTGTTGACCCGAGATAAAGTTGCTTTGTTAGAACTCATACAACATCAAATCTGGATTTAGAAAACAATTTTGTATCTCACCTATTAAGATACTCCAATTTTGCCTTCTTCATCAAGTTACCTTTCACATTGGACATACTACTTGGTCCACTTCCTGTGAACAGTCATCACACATGTTAACTTGACAATGGATCACAATTTAGCTACACATTGCAGCAATAGGCATTTAGTGCAGTTTGTTTAGACATTTACAAGGCTCAAGATAGCACATCATATGTAGGAATAAAATAATTACCTCCCCAGTAGCTTCTTTTGCCGGCCGAGGGTGGAATCTTAGAACAGATTTGGATTTGCCGACTTTGCTTCTCTACATGGAACAAAAACAATTACTCAGCATGTAACAACATTTCGATAACAATGTAAAAATATTATGTTTTAGCAATATAACTTCAAGATTACTTGGTACGATAGTTTACTACCCTAGATCCATGTGCCCATTCTATAAAATACAAGTAAAAGATAATCTTATTTGTTATTTATTGTATATTAAATTCTGCAGAAAAGTATTCCTCTAGAAGTTCAGAGCACCAGAAGATCCAAGTTCCATATACTCTCCACAAGAAAGGAAGTACTGAAAGACAACCAAGAGGCTAGCTACAATTTGTAGGTTAGCATTTTAGGCAACAATGAAAAATTGTTGCAAAATCTTAGTATACCTGACATAAAATACTGAATGGTTTCAATAGAGATGAAAAGGCAACGACTGGCTATGCATTGTAAACATGAGACATTGTTGTAAAGGATAAGAGAAAATTCGTTTAAGGTGGTCTAGCCAGTTCAAAGAGAAAGTACAGGATTATGTAAGAGTGATCTGATTCAAATAACATAACATTATGAGCAGGACCAAGAGGATTTTGGTCGATACCAGCATAAACTTGTATGTTGAACTTCAAATATAAAATGTCACTTATCATACATACTTGGGAGTAGTTTCGAACCGCGAGAGAAAACTGCACCCATACTCACTGAAGTTGAGAGGAACAAAATGGCATGTCATGACCGCTTTCATGTCAGCCCAGGCACGAATTGTATTGCCATAGATCCATTGCTGGTTGGACCTCCAGATTCATCCATTCATTTTAGTTTGCCATGAACAAAAACAAAATTGATCCTCAGAAATCTCGTATCACCTAAAGAATCTTTATAGTAAATGACCCAATCCAAAGAACTTTCTGCATTTCAACAATTATATCGGAACTGCTAGTTTGGTGCCTTGGTCTACCTGTCGTTGACAAACAGGAATGCATGTAAAGCTTGGAAAGGAATTTGAAGAGAAAGTTGCGTAAGGGGTGTTTTAACACTGATGAAGCTAGGACTGATGATGAAGATACTATTTCTGCAAAATTTTCACCTCTAGAACTTCTATTCTGCATATAGATGAGCATGGTGTTTGTTGCTTTGTGAAGGCTTGGACTGCTTCGGATAGTTTGAAGATCTCTGTCTTCATTGATTGTCACATTTCCTTGTATGTTCTTGATCTTCTCTCAGACAGTCTAAAATTCATGATAAATATCATCTATACAAAAGCAAAGTTCTACTTGTTGCCATGCTGCAGTATACCGATTTTGTAATGAGCAGAGGAACAGAAAGAGAGTGGAGAGACAGAAGAAAAGGAGAAAACCCAGACAACAGTCCCAAGCTCAACTCAAATTCTACAAAAATCATCTTGTAACATGGCATACAAGACTGGCAACAGAAATCTTTCTATAGACTTAAACACTTCATAATCTAAGATTTATAAGAAAACTTTTATGGGGAGTCTCATTGTTACTTAAGATCCTGTCAAAAGATGCTTTCAATGCAGGGCTCCTAGTGACTTGAAGACCCTTTCAACCTTAGCTCTATTGGAAGCAAGAAGCAAATGAGACAATACGACTCCAACAATGGGTCTGAATATGATATGATCTAAAAACTGAAAGTAGAAAAAGGACAAAAACTCATTTGGAAAATAACACAAAAATAGAAAAC
The DNA here is from genome assembly GCF_036884655.1 of Musa acuminata AAA Group. NCBI lineage: Eukaryota > Viridiplantae > Streptophyta > Magnoliopsida > Zingiberales > Musaceae > Musa > Musa acuminata. The sequence continues at coordinate 5,914,939 of NC_088335.1, forward strand.
TCTCAAGATAGACCTAAAGAAGATCAATCTAACCTAATCATGACTGAATCAGACTCACCTAACACCGCCATAGCCAATATCTATGCAGCATAGGCTATACATGTCTTCATTGTTCATAAATTTTAGTTAGATATGTATGCTATACATGTCTTTGTTGTTCATATAATTTAGTTATATATGTATACTAATACTCTTCCTCTTCTGTGGGATGGCAAAATGCGCTGAATATCAACAAGTGGAATTTCACGTAAATACAGAAATTTTGTAGAGCCTACAGGACGTTTTTATGATTGAAAGAAACCTTTATTAACCTAGTAGGAAAAGCTTCTTAGAAAAACTGATCAAAATGGATGATATGCACTCCTAAATATGATATTGCCACATACACCTAGAAAGGCCTTTCCAAAACTTCATCTTGAAACTGTATTGTGTGTGTATGTGCAGACCACATGATGGTTCAACTTCATGTTGCCACAATATTCTCTACGTTGGTCCCAAACAATGTGCGTGAAAGAACTGTTTAATTCCTGAAGGTGCTGATCCATTCAGTATTTAGGAGAAAGATCTTTAGGAATGGATGGTCCGAAACTCCTCAAGTCCTGTTGTATTATATTTCTCATTCCTGAGAATCTTCATAAATTTGACAGTTAACAGAAACAAAATCTTTTCCACAGGGAAAAGTTCAGCTAAAAAGAAACTTACAAACAAGAAGCTTATAAAGCATAATCACGAAATGGACAACAAAGAAAGTGCTTGGGTACATATAAGCACATATTTGCAAACAGGCATCTGATCTATGTGAATCAATTTACCCAATGGTGCTAGTATGAAAAATCACCTATCATAAAAGCAGCATCTTGTAACCATGATGCTGCTTCCTGTGAGCTATATATATATATGTGTGTGTAAAAGAAAAATTAAAATAAGACTGGTAGACAACTCACTAGCTTGTGTTTCTGCATATCTCTGTTTAAGTTTCTCGCCCATTTTATTTTGAGCTTCTTCCCTCTCCTTTGTCTTTGCCTACAAGCGTCATGCAAAATTCATCATGACAAATTACTATCATAATATAGATCTTTTATCCAATAAGCACATGGTACTTAGTATTTTTCTATCATCATGTGAAGATTCTACACCAAGAACGTGTTTGATATGGTTCTTGGCCAGTCTTTCCAATTCTTCACCACAGTAAAAGCATAAAATTCTAAGAAATAGGAACAGCACCTCAAAAAGCTGTCTCCATTTAAATACTATTTTCTTCTGCTTCATCCGCTTGATCACAGTATTTGCACTTTCCACTCCAAATTGCTGCTCATAGAATCTTTTCCATAATGCATCTGTCACTGGACTGAGATCTCTTCCCTACAATGTCATAGTAAAACAACCACGAGAATGGTGACCCATAAACATAGAAATTAATATGGAAATCAGAAGCAAGAAAAAATCGCAAAAGAAAACCACCCCAATGCATGACTCACTTGTGTTGAGTCCTCGATGTGGGTCAACTGATCGATGTTACAGTGCGGTAAGATATCTTTCAATAGGTACAAGTCCACCTCTCCAACATCTCCAATATACCTAAGGTTAGAGATTGCCGTCTGCAAACAAAGCTCGACCAAGGTGGGAACTTTCCTGGGGAATTCCATCTATCACAACAAATTCCGATCTACCGAACCGTTTGGATCCTGCAAACCGGATATTTGCGAGCAGCTATACCCTGAAAAACATCTATCTCTGCATTATAAACACAAATTCGAGTTGGATTCTTAATTAACGATAATACACGACACAAACAAATAAAACCGCCACTCTGCACATAATCAAAAGAAGAAAAAGCCATAGAACCCAGGTCAAATTGAAGGTAAATTTTATAGAACAGTAATATCACGAAGAGAAACAAATGAATGATCGGATCAATCAGCTATCGGAACAAAGTTGCAAAAAGGTATTGAATGGAGGAAATTGGAATCTAATTTTGGTTCCACAGGATTCAAATCAAAGCGCAAAATTCGAAACGAGAAGTAGATCGTTGAAGAAACCGTACCTCGCGATCTCCGTGAGGAGAAGAGAAGAGAAGAGATCTCTGCACCCTAATTTCTAATAGTATTCTATTTCTCATGCGGATCACCGACAGAAAGGGGCTACAAAATACGACCACCCGCTTCGGAGGAAGAGGAAAGGAGAAGGCGGATGTGCTGCCGTCGTCCGCCAGCTAGTCATCCTCGCGTATTCATTCGACCAGGAAACAGAAAAAGAAAAGTCAAGAAAACTATCAATTACCAGATCGAACGAGAAATCTCCTCTCGCATCACAGTCATCATCAAAACCAACACATCGAATCCCACTCCCGATCCAGATATATACAAAATTAGGGCAACGAATTGGCCACCTAATTACTTTCCTTTAAACACACAGAAAAGAAAAAGCTTGTACTCCAAAAACCAATTCAATAAAAAATTAATATTTTTAAAAATATTTAAGTAATGTTTCAAAAATATTAATTACAGGCCAAGGAGGTTTGGATTCCTCCGCCCATCCAAAACTATGCTCTAGATAGGACGAAAGTGCGACTTTTGGCCCGACGCCGGGGTTGAATCCGCCGTCCCGTCTCATCTAATTCACCCTCAAGATGGGAATGAACGCAAGGTGAAATATTCCCGTTGTCAACAACATTATTAGCATGTAGATATCTTTGTCCAATGCGGAGTAAATGTTCCCGTTCTCAAGCAAAAAACAAAACGAGTCATGCCTTAAAGAACGGATTTTGTGCCCATAAAATGCAAGCATCATAGAGCATGTAAATTTTCATCGCATCTCTCTTCTAAGTTACACGAGTGACAAGTAAAATTATGACACACTAGTGAATTAATATCTAAAATACATATGACTGATACCAATTTAGCATAATAAATACTACCTTTTTAAAATGACAATCTTGGAGAACCCTGCTTCTCTATTGATCATAGTAGAAGAGCTGTGCATTCATAATTAAAGAACTGGGACAAAGTTCCTGCAATTAATCTTGTCAGCTTAGATATATAAATACACTGCTAACTGAAGATAGGACACAGTCTAACAATAACAAGGAGTACGAAATAAGTAGAATTAATTACTTTCAGCCAAAAATTGATGGGTGCCTAACCACCAGCTGGGGCTGCTGAATCTTTAGCCAAAACAGAAGCATTGTTCGAGATAAATAGATCGTAGGTTACAATGTCAATTAATTGACCATCAAACACACAAATTGGCTTCTTTACAAGCTGAACCTTAATGTTGGATGGGCACAAGACATTGATTCTTCGGATAACCCATATCCCACCAAAGACAGCTTTATGCAATCATCATGGCTAATTTATGATAATTTGTCGGGAATTTCTATTGAATGACTTGCGAATGGTATCTCATGTTTGCATGGGATCAAATCTTTCACTATGCTAACAATGGTGGAACAAATCTATGATTCTGCAGTGTCTGCTCAAAGATGTGGCCAACTCTCAGCAGCTTCTCCTGCACAAGAGACAGATGGTTAAATGATAATGACATGACAATCTCAAATATATATCTACAGTTCATGGTTCTTGATCGAACATAGCTTTCCAACAGTTGCCAGTGGAATCCTATACATTTTGCAGCCAACTTGCTTTAAGTTGAATGGAAAGAAACAAGACAACTCCGCAGAATTGCATCCCAAGTGTCACAAAAGCAAAAAACAACAGGTGTTTCCATGCCCAATTAGAACTTCCATAGAAATTACATTTTCTTACTTCTGTTAAAGAACAAATTTATTCAGAGTGGATGAATAAATAAAAACACTACTGAGAAACAAGTAATGTATCAAGGCATTTGGTTAAAAGAATCAGATGGTGTTAGGATATGGAGGAAAACAAACAGTATTAACTATTGACATTGACACAAAGAGACCACTGGTTTTTACAAGCAATGGGATTGCTAGATCATAACTCTTACATACCTCACTGAAGCTAGTGCCAATCATCTGAAGACCAACTGGAAGGCCTGCAATTCCACCTTCAACAAAACCACATGGCACAACCAGTGCAGGAACCCCAGCCAAGTTAACATTCACCTGCATGGAATAATTGATGCTGCTTATGAAGAAAGAGAATAATGTAACAATCTGGCATTTAAATATGATATGCTACTACTGATTACATTGAATAATGCCACTACCAACTGAAGAACATTCAAGAAAACAAAGCGTGTTCATCATGTAATGCTATAGAAACTTTGGATCAAAATACTACAAAGGTAAAGATGTAAAATGCTTTTTTGACAAATATATAAAGCAGAGCGTGAGGCTTTATCAAGGACCATACTCATCAACTGAGATCATGAGACAACCTTCCAAACAAACCAGATACTGGCCCTCTGATACTTACATAGTGTCATGAGAATATGCATCTATTCTTGTCCTGATTGCAGTTAGTAATAGGTGTGCAAGTCAACCTACCACGCTAACCGTGTGGTCTCTTAGATCTTCAGCCAAAAAAATTTGTTCATTGATTGTTAAATGGAGGCTGAAAGCAACTAAAATGCAATGATAACGGTAAGGAAAAATTAAGAGAGAAAATTACGAGGGATTGTTGGCGAGATAAAATATGGAAACTGGAAATATACAGGAAATTACAAGGAAAACTAAGGCAAAGAAATTTTAAGTTAAAAGCTACTGATAATGAGAGGCTTCACAAGAAATATTTCAAGTTGTCAACAATTAGAGGGAGTTTCAATTGAGGATATAATGAAATATAATTGTTTAAATTGGCATTGTCATATCAGAAGGGGACCTATAGATCTACCAATTGAATGAGGTGAATCATTAGAATTAGTGAAGCTACGAGAGGTTAAAAACACAAAATCAGAAATAACAAAAATAATTATTTGGATATTCCTATTTCTTTATTTTTTCAAATTTCTTTATTGTTAACCTTTTTATGGCTGATCGTGGTTCAATCTGCCCATTTTACTAATCTAGCTCAAACCTATCTTGCTGATTTAAAGATTTTGCTGATCCCAGTTCAGACCTAGGCTGATCCCAATCTTGATAACAATCCTGCCAATCTTACCTCAACTACAACGTTCAACTATATATAGTCTTGCAATTTAATCTCCAATAGTTGAGTGCCTTTTTCTTATGTTGAAACGAACCACCATCTGCTGTACATGCTTGTGTGTGTGTGTGTATTCATTCTGTGAATTTATGTTTCCTGTACAAAATTGCAGGTGGTCTTGAATGTTGACGCACCACTGCAAGTCTTAGAACAACAAAAAATATCAAATTAAGCTTGTCTAACTTGAGAATAAATTGACAAAATGTGATTCAAGATTCATACAGTCATGATATCGCCTGCATACATAGCCAAAGGATCATTGACCTTTTCTCCTGCAAAGATAACATGACACATAAGCAAGCAAAAGACTGTGGTACATAAAAAAAAGGCATCAAACTTGCCTATTCTAAAAGCAGGTGATGGTGCTGCAGGTGAGATAAGAATGTCGTTTGTCTCCAATGCATCCTTGAAGCTTTTCCGAACCAATGTCCTCACCTATAAGGCCTAAAAATCATGCATTTCTACTCTATGTGCCTTCTTTAAAATTTTGTCTTTATTTGTAATGATAGAAATTAGGAACCTAAAAATGGCAGCTGAAGTTTAAACTTACCTGCTGGGCACGCTTGTAGTATGCCTCATAGTAGCCAGCGGATAAGGCATATGTCCCCATCAAAATTCTCATCTTGACCTACATAAGTAAAACTTGACTTAATTTTCAAATGAAACCAATCATCATTTTCAATGTGTGATGAGCATCTTAACTTCAAACGACAAGCTTAAAATCCTGGCAAAACAGAATATAGGCTTTGGGGAACACAATATATACTGGGAAAGCTGTGAGAGCATTCTTCAACTCAGTCAAGCAGAATATAATCAAGCTCAGATAAGGATCCAGTCAATTTCAGTTCAACTAACTGAAAAGAGTGCTCAAGCTGAAATGACCTTGTGTTTAGTTGTTCTAGACAGCAACTGCTTGGTTGATTAATATATATGGCTCGAATTCAGCTTGTTTCCATATTAAACAATCCTTGAAGAAGCAAATTACCAAACTGAGGCCAAGCAGTTCAGCAGCATCTTCAGTTTGCTACTATAGCTGGTTTAGATTAGACATAAAAGAAGCACATAGTAATATACCTCAGGCCCAAACCCAATAGCTCGAGAATCTCCATATAGAGAAATTAATTCATCAGCTGCAACTTGGTTCCCATACCTGGTAAATAGTTTCTAGAGTTGTGGTCAAAATACTCAAGAGAACTTAGTGCAAAGACAATATATAAACCAGTGTAACTCTCAAAAAGTCACCTTACACCATCATAGCGTGATAAATTTGAAGAAGCTTCAGATGATGCTAAAATGTAGTAGGCTGGAAGACCAAGAGAAAATGAAGGTAATGATACCTGCAAGAACATAAAAAAGGAACTGTATACCAATACTGGAGACAAACCAGTAGATAAGTGACTTAAAAAGTAAATAGTATGTTACTACTGGAAGCAAATATAAGAAGTACCCATTGCCCATTCTAGAAGGATAGATCTAGAAACTGAATGGAAAATGAATCACAAATTAGTAACCTCTGTCAGCACAGCCCCTAGCTCTTCCAAGTGTAAAGCAGCAGCTTTGATCGAGGATACCACCCCCATGTCTACGCCATCGCCCATAGTCTCCGTAATCATGCCAATCCTTAGTCCCTTTAGAGGTTTAGAATCAAATTGATCGATTGAGATCAGACAAGATGCGTAGTCAGGAACTTCCTGCGCAGCAGTGAAAAAGGTAATAAAATTCAAATTAAAAGTATATCATCAGATGTTATTACACTGAAAACAAGAAATATATTGATAAAATATTAAGCAACTGCATGCTTTTGAATACAAGTTTCGAGGAAAGTTACTGATAATAAACAACTTCAGTAGAAAGAATAAAGATAAAGAAAGTTTATAAATCTCACATTCATGCTACTCGTTGCATCAAATCTGTCATGACCAGCCACAGCATTTAGAATGATGGCAGCATCAATGATTGATGAACCAAAGCATCCAATGACATCCAAAGATGAAGCATATGACATGAGCCCAAATCGAGAGATACGCCCATAAGTTGGTTTCAGCCCAACAACACCACAGAAAGATGCTGGCTGCCTCACACTACCTCCAGTATCACTTCCCAAAGACACTGCACACTGCCTAGCTGAAACTGCAGCAGCTGAACCCCCTGAAGATCCTCCAGGTACTCGTGAGACATCCCAAGGGTTTGCTGTGACCTACCAAAAAAATGATGCCTGCAGATTAACATAAATATTAACATTTGGCAACATTATTGCATCACAGATAGGAGTAGTTTCCTTTGTGACCCTGCAGATGTTGAGAATAATGGATTTACCATTGACATGCTTAAGTGAATATTATGTCTTTCAGAAAAACCTTAAAAAGCATTTTTCAGGGGTATATACAAAAACATCGAAGACAAAAGAACTTTCATATGTGCCCATGAAAAAGGATATCTATAATTGTTTTTTATAATCTTTTGCAATATACAACTCCTCCTAACATTTCAAGGGTCAGACCAGAATTACCCACTTTAAAGGGCACATGAAAATTTTTACTCTATTTAATGTAACAAATAACATAACAAATTTACAAACAATTTAGAAATTTTCAAATGAAAATTTGATTAGAAGACAAACTTAGTATGATGCATCCCCTACCCAACCAAATCAAATCAGGCCAAAGCTTTATCTAATCAGACCAAAATATTTTGGTTGTATAATTTTTTAAGTCTAGGTTGGCAACTCTACCACTAATTTGTCCAACCAATACTACAATTATATATGAAATCAAATTGATCATCATCTTTGACCTTAAATAAAATCAAACAATAGACAATTAAAGACTCAAGTTCAACATCCACATGATTGACGTTGATATCAATAGGTGGGCCAGGCCAAATTTGGGAATGGATAAATCCTTGCCACAGGCTATTTGGCCAAAAAGTGCAGCCCTAGGGCTGAACCAGCCGTATTCATGTCTTGTTTAGCCAATTTGAAAGGTTTAGGGTTTGTCAATGTGGCAAGCTGACAATCCATCCTCCATGTCTACAGCATGAGAATCGGCAGCTCTTATCCATATGAATTGAGATATTGTTCTTGCATGTATTTATCGGAAGCTTCCAGTAGACTTATTTTCCACATCACGGGAACCTCTGAGTTGAATTAATCATTTGTTACACAAATATTTTCTAGTTCTAAAATTCAGATTAGAGCAAATCGGACCAGAAAAGTAGCAACATTTGCTATAAGTATCAAATTAAACATTTTTAAGCCGGGATTTTCTTGTGTCAGAGGCAGAAATGTCAATCGAGTAAGAAGAAATGCACCAACCTAAACTAAAACTCGTTTTTTCCTTCTTAAGAAGAACAAAAACAATAATAATAAGCTTAGGAACAAACCTGAAAACCTGAGCCTTCAGTAGTGCTCCCCATCCCAAACTCATCCAAATTCGTCTTTCCAATTACAATCGCCCCCGCCTCCTTCAACTTCCTCACGGCCGTCGCATCAAATGCTGGTCGATATCCCTCCAGGATCCTTGACCCACCGGTCGACGGCATGTCCACAGTGCAAATGTTGTCCTTCACTCCAATAAGAACCCCAGCCAAAGGCCCCAACTCCGCCCCGCTTTCCACCAACCGGTCCAGCTCCTCCGCCTCCCGCATCACCGTCTCCGAGACGTGGAGGAAGCTCCGGATTTGGGGCTCCGTGCGGCGAAGCCTGTCGAGGTACTCCTCAGCGATTTCCGCGGCCGTCCTCCGCCGCGAGAGGAGGGATTCGCGCACGGAGAGGATCTCGGACGAAGGGGGAGGCGGCAGTGGCGCACAGGAGGAGCTCTGATTGCTGGCGATGGTTTGGGCGTCCGACGAGAGAGCGGCGGCGGCGGAGCGATGGGAGAGGCGCCCGCAAAAAACCGCGCGGGCATTCGGTGGGAGAGGAGAAAGGCAGTGGGAGAGGAGGAAGCGCGGGCTTTGAATGAGACACGGCATCGTCTTCTCTCCCTCTCTCCAAGGGAAGAGGATGGATAGGTCGAGGTCGGCTGATATGAAGATGGGCCAAGAATTAGATCGGTTAAGCGTCTGGGGGTTATTTTCCAAAAAATAAAAATAAAAAATATTTATTTTTATTCTATCTCAATAGTTTATAATAAATTATTAAATTCTTTATCGGTTAAATTAATATCCTAAAAATACATATATCAGTTGACATTTTGAATCCTCGACTTTTGATGCATATTTCCTTTTAGATAACATAACTTTATATAAACAAAATAAATTATTTTAATTAAATAGTTAATAAAAAAGTAAAATCCTTAAAAAATTAGTTGACTATATTAAAACTTAGTTCAGCATAATCATCTAAAAAGTATTATGTTCTAATATTCAAGAGTGGAAATTACAAAAAGGAACGAACATATATTGTAAACAGTTCCTAACATATCACTAAAAACAAATTATTAAGGTGCATTTAGAATTATATGATGAGGGTAATAATGGCGACATGACGTGCCACGACGTCAGCCACACCTGGGCGCCACTCTGTCCGAGGAGGAGGGCCATAATACCGACTCGACGTGCGCTGACGTCACCCGCTCTCAGACAACGACTTCATCGTTGTCTGACCCGCGCGCTTGACCAAGGCAGAGGAGGACGACGACCGATGCTCGCCCATACCCTGCGGCAGTTCGGTTCTCCACGCAACGTCAATGGCAATGTCAGACGCCATCAGAGGTACGATCTTGCCTCCCGCAGGCAGGCACATTAAGTAACGCTAAACTTACCTATAAATACCCCAAAGTTCTAAATGAGGGGGGGACACTTCTTCACTAAAAAACTCCTTCCACATCATCTAACTTGATCGTCGGAGGGGTCGGGCCGAGCTTCAGACCCGACCTGTGTGCAGGTACTGCTAGTCATAGGTGCCCAGCAAGCCAATCACGTTAGACTTGATACATAATCTTTTTGCTTATTATATTTTGGCGTATATCACTTTATAACTATTGCATATATATATATATATATATATATATATATATATATATATATATATATATATATATATATATATATATATATATATATATATATATATATATATATATATATATATATATATATATATATATATATATATATTATGATGTCCTTGAATTTATGCAATGGGAATCGGATTGTGATGAGATCACGATAATGAGATCGATTCACCTTTAAACACATATCCTAAATAATCCCGGTCATAGGTTACTCGAGAGGGACATCGTGATAACCGGACAGACTGGTGTGCTGTATACCCGTCCATATGATGGCTGCAGCTGGTCTCATAGCTGCTCGTGTAGAGACACTAGGGATACAGTACAGGTGCTCATTGAAGAATGAGTTCACTGATTGATCCGCTTACGGAATGCTGGATGGTTGATGATGTCTTATTGTCAGACAGCGATTCTGTAGTCCTAGTGGTGTATATGTTCCTTAGACTTGAGATACCAAGGATGTCCTATATGAGTGCTCCACTCTTTGATACCAGACTTGTAGGTTTGGCTGTCCCAGATCTAGTATAGCTGGTCATTGGGAGTGGTAGTCGACCTTACGAGGGCTATTGAGTGTCGATAGAGGATCATCCATTCTCGGCGTCATGAGAGGAATATCTCATGTGTTCTCGCTCAGACAAATCCCTGGCCAGGGTCATTCGGGTTGAGAGAGAAAGAGTTCTCCGGGAGAATCCGATTAGAGCGAGACTCAAGTAGAAACCGTATGGGTCTGACAACAACATGCTCGATATACGGTCTCTGGGATATTAGATGGATGAGGGACTATAGGTACACGGTAACTGAGGACAGACATGTCCAATGGATTGGATTCCCCTGTATCATCTCGGGACTATGGCGTAGTGGCCTAGTACGTCCGTAGTTGATGAGTCGAGTGAATTATTACAGAGATAATAATTCATTGAGTTAGAAGGAGTTCTAACAGGTATGACTCATGGCCAGCTCAATATTTGGCCTAGAGGGTCACACACATATGGTAGGTATTACGATGAGTAGAGTTTCGGATATGAGATATCTGACGGAGCCCTTGTCTTATTGGATGCAGATCCAATACCCACTAGGGGAGGACCCATTAGGGTTTGACACGAGACCTCTATAAATAGGAGGGATTCATAGCCTCATAGGCTAGAGAGCTTTTGCTTGCTTTTCCTATTCTCCTCTCCCTCTCCACCTCAGAGCAGGCCTGGAGTTTTGAGGAGCGTCATCGCAACACTGCTGTGTGGATCACCACTAGAGAGAAGGACTCTTGACCTCCTTCACCCTCTCCTAAGGATCTGCAAGGAAATAGGGATATACGATCTCCCTAGGTAACACAATCTACTTTATACGCAGTTTTCAGTTTTCCGGATTTTGCGCATCAATCTTCGCACGACGACGAACATCTCTTCGGGAATCGGGAATTTTGTTTTCTTGTTCTTCCGCTACGCATGTGATGTCGCCCCCATAATTTCCCAACAGGTACAAGGGCGAGGTTGCATCTTCCCAATGCCACGGAAAAGCTTCACTACCCATGCAATGTCCCGTCCGGACCATCGTAACCGGCCACCCCAGCGGGCTCGAGGAACGCCGCGCAAGATCCCCGTGCATTCGGACCCGAACCAAGCCGCGTCGGCCCCGAGGCCACGACATAAAGTTGTTTACACTAACATTTTAGCGCTAGAAGGAGGGCCCCGAATGTCGAGCGATCACCAAATCCACTCCGGCGAACCCGCGGCTATGGGGTTGCGTCCGGTCAGCACCCCATAGGAACATCCCCTGCGTGATGAACCCCGAGACGAACGCCCCGCCACAACATCGGAGTGCTATGGGCGATTGTTCAACGACCTGGGTTTATCGCCACCCGACGCCCCCGTCGGCCCGTCGCCTGTATCGCGCGAAGCCTTCCACGACCTCGCTCATCAAGTCCGAGCATTAGCGGGCGTGGTGCAGACTATCATCCCGCTCGTCTCCCAACCGACGCCCCCACATGTAACCCAGCCTCTGCAACAGTGGGAGCCCCCTACCCGGACTCATGCACCACTTCCCGAGCTCCCTACTTCGCCTCGAAACCAAACAGCCCAGCCCGGGAACCGAGAGGCGGAGGACACGTCGAGTCGCCCAGAGCCTGAGGCGCTATCCGCGGACTCGACGAACGCCCTACGAGCCCAGTTGCGCCTCTTTAGTCAATGCCTCGACGAAGTACAGCAGGAGGTTCGCAGGTCAAAAGGAGAGCTCGGAGCGGACGAACACCAAGGGTCCCCGTTCGCATCCGAAATACAAGATCAAGTGATTCCACCACACTTCCAGCTCCCTTCGCTGGACGCCTACGACGGCACCGCTGACCCAGCGGATCATGTAGCCGCTTTTCACGCCCAGATGATGCTATATGGGACTTCTGACGCCTTGATGTGCAGAGTGTTTCCAACAACTTTGGGGGGTCCAACCTGCACGTGGTACAGTGGCCTGAAGACCGGGACCATCGCTTCCTTCGACCAGCTTGCCAAGAACTTCGAGCTCCACTTTGTGGCCTATGCACGGTCGAAGCCTTCCGCGACACCGCTCCTCGGACTCAAACAAAGGGAGGACGAGCCCCTCTCTCATTTTGTGGATCGTTTTGCCACGCAAATCCGGGGCCTGCTGGACACTCACCCCTCTCTGTTAGTGCAGGCGTTCATGATAGGCCTACGACCTTTCAGATTCCTCTGGTCCCTCGCGGAGCAACCTCCCACCATGGTGCCAGAGATGCTCCAGCACGCTAACCGGTACATCACCGCGGAGGCCTGGGCGACCGTGAGGAGAAGGGCGGCCCCCGACCGTGGGCTCCATAACAAAGGTCAAGCACCCGCGGTGGCTACCCTATGTAGTACTCATGAAAAGAAATTCAAGCCCTGCCTCAGCCTTTTTCGAGCCAAGGTCCAGTATCTACCTGACCCCCTCTTGACTCGTGGCTTAAAATCTTTTGAATCTACACGGCTCGGTCGCAGCCCGCTTGCGCCGAGCTCCTCGGCCATAGACTGCCGAGCAAACCTCTGGGCGGCTTGCCCACCTGAGTTGCATCCCTCGGCCGCAGCCCGCCTACGCCGAGCTCCTCGACCACAGACTGCCGAAGAAACCTCAGGGCGGCTTGCCCACCTGAGTTGCATCCCTCGGCCGCAGCCTGCCTGCGCCGAGCTCCTTGGCCACAGACTGCCGGGCAAACCTCAGGGCGGCTTGCCCACCTGAGTTGCATCCCTCGGCCGCAGCCCGCCTGCGCCGAGCTCCTCGGCCACATACTACCGAGCAAACCTTAGGGCGGCTTGCCCACCTGAGTTGCATCCCTCGGCCGCAGCCCGCCTGCGTTGAGCTCCTCGGCCACAGACTACCGAGCAAACCTCAGGGCGGCTTGCCCACCTGAGTTGCATCCCTCGGCCACAGATTGCCGAGCAAACCTCAGGGCGGTTTGCCCACATGAGTTGCATCCCTCTGCCGTAGCCCGCCTGCGCCGAGCTCCTCGGCCAAAGTTTGCCGAGCAAACCTCAGGACAGCTTGCCCACCTGAGCTGCATCCCTCGGCTGCAGCCCGCCTGCGCTGAGCTCCTCGGCCGCGTGTTGCCCGAGACCACACCTGCGTTGTGCTACTCGACCGCGTGTTGCCCAAGACCACACCTGTGCGGCTTGCCCGCCTGCGTCGTGCAACTCGGTCGCATGATGCCCGAGACCACACCTGCGCGGCCTGCCCGCCTGCGTCGTGCTCCTCGGCTCCATGCCCCCGATGTTGGGAAATACTGGGGGCGACATCACATGCGCAACGGAAGAACAAGAAAAACAAAATCCCCGATTCCCAAAGAGATGTTCGTCGTCGTGCAAAGATTGGTACACAAAAATCCGTGAAAAATGAAACTGCGTATAGAGTAGATTGTGTTACTTAGGGAGATCGTATATCCATGTTTCCTTGTAGATCCTTAGGAGAGGGTGAAGGAGGTCAAGCGTCCTCCTCTCAAGCGGTGATCCACACAGCAGGGTTGCGACGACGCTCCTCAAAACTCAAGGCCTTCTCTGAGGTGGAGAGGGAGAGGAGAATAGGAAAGGCAAGCAAAAGCTCTCTAGCCTATGAGGCTCTGAATCCCTCCCATTTATAGAGGTCCCCTGTCAAACCCTAATGGGTCCTCCCCTAGTGGATATTGGATTTGCATCCAATAAGACAAGGGCTCCGTCGGATATCTCATATCTGAACCTCTACTCATCGCAATGCCTACCTTATGTGTGTGACCCTCTAGGCCCAATATCGAGCTGGCCGTGAGTCATACCAGTCAGAACTCTTTCTAACTCAGTGAATTATTATCTCTGTAATAATTCACTCGACTCATCGACTACGGACGTACTAGGCCACTACGCCATAGTCCCCAGACGATACAGGGGAATCCAATCCATTGGACCTGTCTGTCCTTAGTTACCGTGTACCTATAGTCCCTCATCCATCTAATATCCCAGAGACTGTATATCGAGCATGGTGTTGTCAGACCCATACGATTTCTACTCGAGTCTCGCTCTAATCGGATTCTCTCGGAGAACTCTTTCTCTCTCAACCCGAATGACCCTGGCCAGGGATTTGTCTGAGCAAGAACACTTGGAATATTCCTTTCATGACGTCGAGAGTGGATGATCCTCTATCGACACTCAATAGCCCTCGTAAGGTCGACTACCACTCCCAATGACCAGCTGTACTAGATCTGAGACATCCAAACCTATAAGTCTGGTATCAAAGAGTGGAGCACTCATACATGACATCCTTGGTGTCTCAAGTCTAAGGACCAGATACACCACTAGGACTACGGAATCGCTGTCTGACAATAAGGCATCATCAACCATCCAGCATTCCGTAAGCGGATCAATCAGTGAACTCATTCTCCAATGAGCACATGTACTGTATCCCTAGTATCCCTACACGAGTAGCTATGAGACCAGCTACATCCATCATATGGACAGATATACAACACACCAGTCTATCTGGTTATCACGATGTCCCTCTCGAGTAACCAATGACCAGGATTATTTAGGATATGTGTTTAAATGTGAATTGATCTCATTATCGTGATCTCATCACGATCCGATTCCCATTGCACAAATCCAAGGACATCACAATATATGTATGCATTTATGCAATAGTTATAAAGTGATATACGCCAAAATATAATAAGCAAAACGATTCTGTATCAAGTCACACGTGTCATCACTTACGTGATTGGCTTGCTGGGCACCTATGATTAGCACCCGAGACCACACCTACGCGGCCTGCCCACCTGCGTCGTGCTCCTCGGCTCCATGCTCCTGAGACACACCTGCGCGGCAAGCCCGCCTACGTCGTGCTCCTCGGGTTGATGCCCCCGAGACACACCTGCGTGGCCTGCCCGCCCGCGTCGTGCTCCTCGGCCGCATGGTACCCGAGACCACACCTGCGCGGTCTACCCGCCTGCGTCGTGCTCCTCGGCTCCGTGCTCCCCGAGACCACACCTACGCGGCCAGCCCGCCTGCGTCGTGCTCCTCGGCTCCGTGCTCCCCGAGACACACCTGCGCGGTCATCCCGCCTGCGTCGTGCTCCTCGGCTCTATGCTCCCCGAGACACACCTGCACGGTCAGCCCGACTGCGTCGTGCTCCTCGGCTCCACGCCCCCCGAAACCACCTCCCTCGTCGCGGCCTGCCCGCCCGAGACGTGCCCGACCTCATGTCACCTGAGACTACGGCATCACCAAAGGACAAAGCCATGCCTCGGACTTCCCCCTATTACAATGACCGACGCATAGCTTCTTCCGGGGGGAATATGATGAGGGTAATAATTGCGACATGACGTGTCACGACGTCAGCCACACCTGGGCGCCACTCTGCCCGAGGAGGAGGGCAATAATGCCGACTCGATGTGCGCTGATGTCACCCGCTCTCAGACAATGACTTCATCGTTGTCTGACCCGCGCGCTTGACTAAGGCAGAGGAGGACGACGACCGATGCTCGCCCATACCCTACGGCAGTTCGGTTCTCCACGCAACGTCAATGGCAATGTCAGACGCCATCAGAGGTACGATCCTGCCTCCCGCAGGCAGGCACATCAGGTAACGCTAAACTTACTTATAAATACCCCAAAGTTCTAAATGAGGGGGGGACACTTCTTCACTAAAAAACTCCTTCCACATCATCTAACTTGATCGTCGGAGGGGTCGGGTCGAGTTTCCGACCCGACCTGTGTGCAGGTACAAGGGCAAGGTTGCATCTTCCCAGCGTCGTGGAAAAGCTTCACTCCCCATGCAACGTCCCGCCCGGACCATCGTAACCGGCCACCCCAGTGGGCTCGAGGAACGCCGCGCAAGATCCCCGCGCATTCGGACCTGAACCAAGCCGCGTCGGCCCCGAGGTCACGA
Source organism: Musa acuminata AAA Group (assembly GCF_036884655.1). Taxonomy (NCBI): domain Eukaryota; kingdom Viridiplantae; phylum Streptophyta; class Magnoliopsida; order Zingiberales; family Musaceae; genus Musa; species Musa acuminata. The sequence goes on from NC_088335.1 coordinate 5,931,458, forward strand.
CATAAAGTTGTTTACACTAACAGCTGACATCATTATTCTTTGCAGTAAGGCCAAATTATTGTATAATGTGATATTGATAATAAAACATTTATCATTATCATGTACAAGTATTGGTCTGATGAGAAAGTACCAAATCCACGTGTCAAATATCGATGATTGGAAACCTCATAATTTTTGTATCAATCTATAAAAAGTTGAAGATATAAAAAAAAATATTATTATTATATTGATGATGTATCGAATTTATTTACAAGACGTTAAGATTTTGATTCAAACCACGATGAATTTTATCGGATTCCCAAGTAATATGAATGAAAATAATAGAAATGAAATTAACTATTTATTTTTACTTATCTTCTTGACCTAAAGCTAAAACTAGTATGTACCTTGAATACTGTTCATATCTTATGACATCTTAATTAGTCCACATGGGTAAGATTAAAATTAATTTATAAGAATATGATGAATATATTATTATTAATTTTAACTTAAATATTTAGGTATGAGATTTGAGTCAAACAAAATTGATATACTAGTTAGCTCATCATGCTCGGATCGTAATTTTTTATATCATAGCTAACATAGTATTTAAGCATGTGAAGTCTCCAGAAAATGATTATTCGTAAATGGAGTGACTCGTCACGATATGAAGTCATCATTGAGTTACGTCTCACATTCATCATGTTAGGATTTGATAATCTAATCAGTTTTTAATAATTTACCAGTTGAAAATTGAATTAGAATCGAATCTAGATAATTTGATTTTGATTCAATTTTATTAGATTAAAATTTTTATGTGATTATGAATTATTAAATTTAAATCAAAAGTTTTATGTTACTATTTTTGTGTGAGAGTACATTCAGTTTTGAAACTTTATCAAATTTTTAAATAAAATTAAATTTTTTTTACTACTATATATATACTGATCAAAATATTTCGTGGTTAAAAAAGGTGGCTGAATAATTTTCTCATTGTATTAATGATGTGTTAAGGGAGTTGAATATTCTATGAAATATTTTACGAGGGTAAGAATACTCCATACAATATTCATTGGATTTTTATCCATGCAGATACACAGATGGAAAGTGATGATTTATATATTAGCAAAATATTTCGTGGTTAAAAGAGGTTGAATATTCCGTTGAATATACTGTGTGTAATATTGGTTTGGAATCTAATCCACACGGTGTATAGATATGGATGAAAGTAACCTACAATATTTCTTAAGTAAAAATATATTATATATATATATATATTATATCATCAATAAATATTCTATGATAAAAAAGAGAGTAACAGTTCAGGTGGGACTCGCGCCAGTGAGGCGCAACGTGGCGTCTTTGATCTCTCTCCACGAGGCGCAACTGCAGGTCAATCGTACTTCCTCCTCGGTGAAGGTTTCTCTTCCACCCATGCTTTTGTATCCTCCTCCTGACCACCTCCCAACACTAAATCACCGTGAATCGAGGGGGTGATTCAGCTCGAGGTAGGGTTACAAGATGTTTCATTTATTTCTTTTTCTCTTCTTCTTTGAATGAGAAGAATAAACTAATTTGATACCTTTTTATTAAGATTCACAAGAAGACGGGTCTAACAAATTCTTGAGATCCATCGGGAATTGGGTTTAGGGTTTTGTCCTCACAACAATGTTGGTTTTTTCTTCTTTGATCCACCGATCGTGTTGGGCATTATGAGATATCAATGAACTGATTCATCATAAAGTCACCGTCATTTATTCTTGATGTCTTGCTCGATCTGGGAGTGCTGAAAACGTGCTCTTTGGGACCCGTGTCAGAGAGGAAGATGCAACCCTCGATCTCGGTGACGAGAAGGTTCCTCTTCTATGTTCTGTTTGCGTCGCTGTTCTTCTTGTTGTTTACGTGTTCCGATCTTTTGAGGCCCCGCAGTAGGCCCCTTGTACCTCAAACAGTGCTTATGTTCGTTCTTCCTAATAAGACTTCAGATGACAGCTTTAGAGCTAGAGATAGGACCAAGTTTCCCCATTCCGATCCATTTCCCTTTTCTTCCTCAATCGTCGTCAATGATAGACGAGGAAGATCTGAGAAAGACATTAGAGAAGCAAGCAGCAAAGGATGCGACTTGGATCGGTCTTTACTCAAGGTATACATGTATGATTTGCCTCCTGAGTTTCATTTTGGATCGTTGGGCTGGAACGGAAAAACCGATCAGACATGGCCGGATATCGCCGAAATGGATCGAATTCCGACCTACCCTGGTGGATTAAATTTGCAGCATAGTGTAGAATACTGGCTCACCTTGGATCTTCTTGCTTCAAATGTTCCCATTGTGGCGAGGCCTTGCACGGTGGTCCGTGTGACAAATTCAAGCTCGGCTGATGTGTTCTTCGTGCCCTTCTTCTCATCTTTGAGTTACAACCGGCATTCGAAGCCACAGGGGAAAGGTAAAGCTAGCAAAAACAGGATTTTGCAGGATGAGTTGGTGAGGTACTTAATGGGCAGAGAGGAGTGGAATAGAGGTGGTGGGAAGGATCATCTTATTGTAGCTCACCATCCCAACAGCATGTTGCAGGCTCGAAGGAAGCTTGGTTCTGCTATGTTTCTGCTTGCAGATTTTGGGAGGTATCCATCGAAGATAGCCAATCTCAAGAAGGATATCATTGCTCCTTACAGGCATGTAGTTCGTTCAGTCGGCAATGACTCTGCCACCTTCGATGAGCGTCCGATATTAGCATATTTCCAGGGAGCCATCAATAGGAAGGATGTAAGTTAATTGCAATTGCCTTATTCGGCTCTTTGGATTGTTTCTTTTAACATCTTGCTTTATATGTTGGTATCAATAGGTTTGAATCATCTATGGGTATAATTAACTTTTTAATAATTTTAGAAAACTTAATTTGCATTTTTAGCTCAAATATGTGGCAAGGGTAACATATTAGCTCAAATTAAGGTACAATCGCAAGTCATCTTATGATATAATGCATGTTAGGGTATTCCTTTGGTGCTTACATCATGCAGCTTATTTTCGTCATGGATACTTGTTTTCAAACATTTCCTTAGCATTTCAGACTGCACATGCTGTTCTTTTAATATGTTAATTTCATTTGACTGCCTTGTCAATTTGATATACCTGACTGGACTAATATATATCAGGGCGGTAAAATTCGTCAAAAGCTCTATTACCTTCTCAAAGACGAGAAAGATGTGCACTTTTCTTATGGTAGCGTAAGGGAGAATGGAATAAGAAGTTCTGGTCAGGGAATGGCTTCATCGAAATTCTGCCTGAATATCGCTGGAGACACCCCCTCCTCAAATCGTCTCTTCGATGCCATTGTCAGCCATTGTGTTCCCATTGTGATCAGTGATGACATTGAACTCCCGTTCGAAGATATCCTAGACTATTCAGATTTCTGCATCTTTGTACGCACCTCGGATGCTGTTAAGAAGGGTTTTCTTCTGGATCTTCTCAGGGGAATCAAAAGAACAGAATGGACTAAGATGTGGGAAAGGTTGAAGCAAATAGCTCATCACTTTGAGTATCAGTATCCATCAAAGCAGGGGGATTCTGTTCAGATGATCTGGGAAGAAGTTGCTCGCAAAATCCCATATGTTCGTCTGAGCCTTAACAAGGAGAAGAGATTACACAGATCACAGTTTGTGAAGCAAAGCAAATAGGATAATACTTTTGAGGACTCTTGTACATCAGGTTGAAACCTTAGAAAGCTATTTTCTGGGCACAGGGGAAATCAATATCATAGAATTGTGCTTCACTTGTTCAATAAAGAATGTGCAAGCTTGTTAATAGTGCATATAATTTTCTGGTATGTCTATTATTTCTATCCTATGCATTATGTTTCTGTTGCTTTTCCTAACCATTGTGAACCATGCACTGAGAAATACTGACACAGGACATTGCCAATGTGCCTGTAATTTTATTCATAAATAAACTCAAACATCAGACTGAGGAGGATCAACTGATCTACAGATGAATGCCATTAAAAGCTAACTTCAGCTGTCCCTATGCATAAATGAGTAGGAATTTATGCTTGAGATCTAGTTTCTCAGATGATAAATCATGGAGCTGTTGATTGTTGTTAGAACAAAATCACACTGCTGAGTTTACAGTAAGTCTTAATTGTTTATGAATGTCTTTATATATATGTATGCATGCTTTTAAGATGTGTTATCCAAGAAATGCAAGACAGACCCAAAGGGATCTAAATTTGTGATGCCCAGGTTGTCTTACTGTAATCCTCCATTCTTTCCCTTTAACCGGCTATTTACAGATGCCTCCTCTCTAGCAAAACCATTGGATGATTGAACTATCAAATGAGGAAAGAAACAAAGCATTACAAGCAGCAACGAAACCTCATGATCTCCTTGCAGTTCTTCGCGTGATGGATTTCTTTTCCCAGCTTTAGTTGCTTCATGGATGCAACATCCTCCCAGCTAGTTTTGGACGACGATAAGGAAGAGCGCTCACGAAGCTTCAGCACCGGTTGTGGATGGGATCTGATCCCCTTCGAACTCTTCGTTTGCTCATCTTGTTAGGATCCACAGGCGGTGGCTCTGCTGCAGATTTCTTGCTCGCATCAAGGCTGACGACACCAGTATGGGTAAGGCTGCGTTCCTTCTTTACTGTCCTTGCATGTTCTTCTTCGTTCCACCTGATGCCGTAGACCTCCTCTGGCTTGCAGGAAAACAACCAAACGCACACGAGAAGTACAAGGAGGAGGAGCCTACGAGTGCAGATTCCCATCGGTCCTCCAGTTAGCCACAGAGATGTGAGAGGCCCTTCTGGTTCGGCCTTAAAAGGCCCCATCCCCGTAGATATAGTCCTCTCATTCATCGGCATATGGGTTTTGGTCCAAAAGCACAAAGCTCAGTAACCCAAAAAACACCTAGAGAATTCGGATTCACTCCAATCATATGGCTGCAACCCAAGCAAATCCAAGGCTGTTTTAGAAGGTTCTGTCATGTATGAATAAAGAGATTGGCACGCCATCCTTGGGAAGCGAAGTATCTTTCCGGTGGTTCCCTTCCCTCCCCTCCAAATCCCCCCTCACTAAGCAAGCACTAAAGGAGATGTTCAGGGAGTACGGCAGCAGCAAAAGAAACACCTGCTTTATCTCTCTTCTGTGATCATCATCCTGTGCTTTAGGATTTCCTCTTACAACAAGGAAGCACTCTTATCCATGCACCCAATGAAATAAAACAAGTACTTGGTTTCTCGTGCTGAATGCGCTTCTTTATGCTTTTCTGCGTTATTCCTGCTGCTATATACCCTACTTTTCCTATATCTCATCCATTACTTCTCCCATGACTCTTTAATTTTCCTCTTTTCCTTTTTCCATGGAGAACACATTCCTCTTTCACTGTTTTTTTCATATTTATATTGCTTCTCAGTATCACATGCAGCTCGTAGGATTCCTAAAGCACAGGTTCCCTCACTTCAACAAAAACTACGAGCAACTCAAGTATCGCACATCAGGTGTTTGTTGCTTTTTCTCTTTGAAATAAAGCAAAAGAGCAACAGTGGATGCTGCTGCTTTCCAAGGGCACAAGACTAGAACTCACATGGAGGACTATGCTCCCATTGCATGAAGAAAAACTCAACAATATTGTTTCATGCAACATAAAAAATTTATCTCCATATTCAAGTGCCTTTCATACATACATCATGCACAATGTCAATTTGATTTTTGATTCTAGAAGCATGCTTGTTCACTTTGAAATAAACTCTCTGATGTTCTTTTTATTTATTTATTTATTTTTCTTGCTAAAAAGTGTTCATCTATTATTACTTAATACATGGTACTTCGGAAACCTCACAAGTTTGTGATCATTGAACAGGGAGAAGAAGGAAAGAACACAGGAAATAGAGCTGCAGGGAAATCCAGGGAATTATCATGATTTGGTCTTCTCTCTGGAGACTAGTTTTCTAAAGTGGGCAATTTCTTAATGTCACCCAAGTGCTTTTATATACTTTTGAAGCAGGCTATCAGATATTTGGGACCCAACTGAGTAATTCTATATTAGAACTGGCAGAAAAGTAAGTGAATCCTAGCTAATGTGGACACTTGTTTTAAAGCACCCTAAAGAACAAGTGTGCAAATGCTGACTGTTCCATTAATTTACCTAACAGCTATTTTATGTAGTATTCAGTGGATCTAAAGATATCAGGTCTTGGAGGAATTTAGGTAGAATTTGCACATGGTCTTCAGCCAGTTTGCCTCAGATGTCCTTCAAATAGGATCAATTACATCCATTTCATATTTAGTGAAGTTGTATGGCGTAAAAGTGATCAACCAAAATAACAGTCTGTTTCTCGTGAAGTGATATTTGAACTCAATAGGCTCTCTCCTTCTGTGATAATTTTTAGCATAGTTAAAGGCACTCATAATATTAATGTGCATCATCACAGGAACTGAGCCATCTGTCAGAACTCCAAGATATTTTAGAAATTATCTTAGCTATATGATTTCTCAAATTCTCATTACAATAAAAACATGTCTTCCTCTTATTTTGCCATCTGATTGGTTCAAATTAAAATTATAGTTGCCCTATGTTGAAAGACCATTGATGTTGAAGTTTAAAGGCTCCATGAACTATATATTGTAGCCTCTCCTCTTCATATGCTTCTTGAAGAGCATGATAGAAGTGTGCATTTTCTTTGAGGTGAGGCTCTCATCACCAAGATTCATGGATAATTTATGGTGGCATTTTGGTGAACCCTTTTAAATTATGTCTAGTACACTCATCTACCATGATCTTAATCATTTAATTAGGTTCAAATAGCTACAAAATTGCTTCACGGATCTCCGAACAAGCTTATTATATTCTTGTATGTGATGTGAGTCCTGATTGTACCAATGTGATATTTCAGTTTTTAAGTGCAAAGTTATGATCATCTCAGCTTCATGGGGTTTCCACATTGTCAAAGAAGTCGAAGAATTGCCATGCCAAGAAGATTGGAAGGAATGCGATGCCTAAGCAGTGACCCCCTCCGAAAGATATCTTTTGGGGTATATCACATAGCAAATAATTTCTCACAGTTCAGAGAGTTTATACTAGTAAACATTTTTTTATTAATCTTGTCACAAAGTATCATTGCAAATGTAAGAGGATGAGATGTTCAATGGAGTTTGAGGTGTAGATTGAATTGTGTATGTATCAAGTCGATCGTATGAATATGTTAATGACGCAAACGAAATTTGTGTTTTTTCTTTTAACTTGTTTAGGTACTAAAAGTACATGTTGATATGGTTTGAGTGTAATGCTCGTTGATGTTAGATTTTGGGATCAGTGGAAGCATCATCATCTTCTTCGGATCCTTCAATCACTATTTCATCTTTTTCATCTTGGATAATTTAAAGGCGTCTGGGATTGCTCTCGAGTAACAATAAGGTTACATATTTCATTGCTTTTGTGACTGCTAGGTGGATATTTATCTAAAAGCTTTTGTGATTGTCTATCTATCTTTATAGTCATTCATCAATTGCAATGGCAATTATAAGCTGATCATGCCATGCTCGAATGCTTGGGCTAAACTTAGTGGTAAGGTCCATTCTATCCTCACCCTATTAATTGATGACTAATCTAATTTTATTTTTTAGTAGAGATAATATAATGTGTTTGACATCAGATCACTTCCCTCATACATTCCTCTCTTCTAGGTGCCACTATCCTCCTAAGAGACTGCTACCATAGTACTCTCCGACTATCTTGTCTTCCCCAAATAAGGGGATCTCCACTAATTCTTTCTAATTTTTAATTCTTAATCAATAAATATTTGATTCTCATGAAAGCTTATCATATTTGTAAAAAGATAATTTTCAAAACCATCCATCAATTTTAAATATTTATACTCCACATTTTATATAATCCTTAAAAAAGATTTAATTTATAATATTATTGAAAATAAATTATAATATTTATGATAATATTCTTAAAAATATATTAATTAAAAAAAATAAAATCACCTTATTCTATTGTTGTAGCAAAAACATGAAAATTAGAGTCTTTACAAAAATCAGATCCCTAAGATCAAATTTCATATGATCAAATTTCTGAAGGATATAACACCACTAAATGAAAGAAAAAGAATTTACCAGATAGTTGATAAGTAAAATAACTGATTAATAAAAATATTTTATATTTGGTAATTAATGAGATTGCAACCTCATAATCATTAACCAAAACATTAAAAGTCCATAAATGATAAATAAAACAAAAAATATAAAAAAGACCACACACCTGCCGCACCTGCGCCGCATGCGCGGGGATTCACCGTTCACTTCGGATGCCCAAATTCACGCTCCTTGTAACGAGGCACAAATCTTGCGCTTGCCAACGATTCCGTGCTGCGTCACGCCCGTCTCAGACTCGGCGCGTGCTTCCCTCTTTGCAGGGCCACGTAAGCATTGGACAGAAATTGCTACGACGGATGTTGTAACAGATCCTCCACTGCGGAAATGCGGTCATCAGCTCAAAGCGTGACCGTCTGATGCGTGGGTCCCCTCTGTCGCGCTGGATCCAATTGGTCCGTGTCCTTTTTCCTCTCAGCGACAAAAATAAAACCAGAAACTACAAGAACTCCATCCGTCGCATCTGTCCGCCGCAGGAGGAGGCACTCCGGCGAGAATCGGCGGCGGAGGCAGGGTCAAACCCTAAGTTCCTATTCTTCATCTTCTTCTTCCAGGAACTCTGGCGATCCGACCAGACTTCCTAGACCTCACCCTGCGTATTGATGCGACGATCGAATGCTCGACCGCCGGCAGTCGAGCCCGAGCCCTCGCACACGATGAGCGCCTCCAAGCCCCATCAACTCCGCCATTTATCCGTATCCTCCCGCCTCTCCTTCTTATCTCCCTCGAATTCCAAGCACCACCGCCGTGCCGACGGCTGTGGCCGCCGCTGCGCCGTCATCGCCCTTGCGGCCGTCTTCCTATGTCTCTTCATCGTCACAAGAGGCCCTGATTCTCGCAAATATGCGATAATTTTGGATGGCGGGAGCACCGGGACTCGGATCCACGTATTCGCCTACAGGATCGGATGGGGATCGATGCCGACGCTCGATCTTGGCCTGACGGCGTCGATGAAAGTCTCCCCAGGGCTGTCGTCGTACGCAGCGGACCCAGAGAACGCGGGGCAGTCTCTGGTGGAGCTGCTGGAGTTTGCGAAGGAGAGAGTTCCAGGGGAACTGTGGGAGGATACGGAGGTACGACTCATGGCAACGGCAGGGTTGAGGTTGCTCGATGTAGCAGTTGTGGAGAGGATACTGGAGTCTTGCAGAAAGGTCCTGTGGTCTTCGGGCTTCCAATTCCAGCATGATTGGGCAGCTGTGATCTCAGGCAGGTGAATCTAGAGAACTCTATTGCTGCTTTTTGAAATGCTCTTTTGGTGTTTTTAAGCATATCAGAAGTTGTATAGAGCAGAAGATTTATGTGCAAGTCATTTCTTGTGGAATATTTGTTAATTTATCTTTTTTACCTTTCACGTTTGTTATCTATTGCTTGTCAGTTCAATTCTTTTGCATGCAAGTTTATAATGGTTAATTGAGTGTGCAAATCTTTCCAAGCATTTTTGTAAGTGAGACTATGGCTTAAGAAATTCAAATCTTGTTATTGAGCTCTGGATCTTATAAATGTTTTGTTTACTTGGATGCAAATGCATAAGCTGCATATGTTCTCTAGTAAAGCAGTTCGAGGTATAAGCAGCTGAAGTTCACGTGAATTCAATTGAATTAAGTTGGATAATCTTATTGCATGAGACCCATCTCCATGTTTCAGCCTCCAGTAGTGGGAAGCAAAACTAACAGTCACTAGATTTCTCTTTTTTGTTTTTTTTTCTTGTAAAGGAGTTACCTCTGTCTTCCCAAAATATCAGCTGCTTCTTCTGCTAGCTGCCTTCTTACCGTGCTAAATTAACTTCACTAAATTACTTTTAGACCCAAGTGAACTTATCATCTTCTTAGAAGTCTAAGTTTCTTGTAGAATTCAAGTAGTTTAAGTTTCAATGGCTTAAGATGCTAAGTTGCTAATTCTTCCATAGTTTCCAAAAGATTAAACTCAGAGGTCAAAGCATTTTAATATGACACATTTTCTTTCGTCTAACTTGTGAAAAGGAACAGTGGTCTATTTTAATGATCCAAATGTACCTCATAAGGTGCATCAAGCTGTTATTGATGATTCTCTCATTATTAAGAGAAAAAATTGGTCATGGTACTTGTCCTTTTAAGACTTAGGTTTTATTCCGTGTTGTCAACCTAGTACTTAACTAAGATGGATTATATTTTTTATTGAGCTGGCTTATATGAATTAGCTTGTTTAGATGCGTCAAAGAAGCCCATGGTCTGGATCATTATCACCCTGGTTGTATGTATACTTTGTGTGTTTCGATTTGGGTTCCTGACAATCTTGCTCTGGCTAACATTATTGAGGTGCCGATAGGAAAGCTATATTTCCTTTTATATTTGTTTTAGTTATCAAAATGTTTCAATGTCACCTATTTTCTCTAACATAATTGGCCTTGTTTTGTATATTATGGTTATCCTTCTACTCAATGTCAAGTGAACCTGCATTTACTAGAAAATTACACCTCTAAATTATTATATCTTTAGTATCCTCCTCTTGGAGGACTCCAGATGAGTTTTAGTTTTGTAACGTTGTATAACTTGTAACAATCTTCTTACAGGTTCTGATGAAGGCATCTATGCATGGGTTGCAGCTAACTATGCTCTGGGTAGTTTAGGAGGTGAACCTAAGAAAACTACTGGGATATTTGAACTAGGAGGAGCTTCCATTCAGGTTTTTTTACCATTTCATAAGTTAGCTAAATCAACTCTTGCTGCAAGCTCTTTCTTCTTAGGATTTTTTATGTTGATTGTAAAAATTTGGTTAATGGATAAAAGTTTTTCAGACAACGAATAAGTTGTTCTGCCTGATATTTGTTCAAAAAGGTTAATCTTGTTATAGATGTGGTTTGTACTCGACTTCAGTTAGTAATATGTAGTGCAATACTTGCATGACTCTCTGTCATTATGACTTATATTTCTTAGAGAAAGTTGTGGTAGTTTAGAAAAACATAAGCTAGGTATTGCAATTTGTTTATGTTTTGCTGGGTTGTGAAAATTGCTATATTAGCTCACCTCCATTAAGGATAAGTTGCATTATATATGCAATTTAAGTAAATAATATTTTTGAGTTCTTTGATGTCCTAATCCCTGGTTTAAGGCACTGGTTCTTTAGTTTGGTTTCATGATTTCATTGAAGAATGTAAATATATACAAAATGTAAGCTGTGCAACTTAAATGGATTTAAAAAACTCTAACATCTTAAATTTGTTTTTTTTTTATTTAAAAAATGATAACGACAACTACAACAGTAATAGGACACTCTTTTAGGAAGCTAAGTTTATTTTCTTAACAGCTATTTTGCTGAATTTGTTCTTCTTTCCTTGTTTTGGTTATTCTCCTCTTTCTGAATTTTCTTTTTTCTTGACCTATCAGTGTGATTGGAATTGAAGATTCTAGGAAATTTAACGTGTAACTGAAACCATTTGACTCTGGTAGGTGACAATAACCCTAACATAGGTAAAAAAATTTCAACCATTGGTTAATTTTTTTTTTTATAATACTGAATCTCCATTTAGTTAAATCCTGTTGCTTAAATAAGAACTAAGGAACTCAGTTGAAGTCAACTAAAGTAATCCAAGATATAGGAAAATTAGGCATGACACCCTCAGGGTTAGAGAAATGGCATTTGACATTTTATGTGGAAAATGACAGATAATTTCAATTTTGATTTGGTTCTTGTTACAGACAGATTACATGTTTGTTCCACAAAAAGGAGATTATAAGTGGAGGCCTGTGGTTCAATTGGGCTTCTCAGCTTATAGCCTCCTTTATGTGTGATGGTATGTCAAGAGTTGTCTTTTCCCCTTTTTGAGTTCTTAGTCTAGGATTACCCTGAGTTAAATAAAGCTCCTATTGTACTGGAAATCAATAATAGGAGTTCAATCACCTGTTGGTTCTTTCCGGCACCATTTTCTAGACCAAATGCTTGTCTTCACTGAAATAGGAAGGGCCTCTTTATAAGTCTTCATGTTGTCCTACTTTAGCTGATTTCTTTTTTGGGCCATGATGGGGCTGGTGCAGGTGCACTAGGATATCAGTGGCTAGTACATAATTTAGGTGGGAGCAGCACCGATTGGTCTTGTCCGTTATGGGGTCAACAATTTTCTTTTGTTATGAACTTGAGAGTTTCTTGTTGAAGTTTAGTTGTAATCTTATTCCTGAGCCATTGGGGTTGACAGTTGACATAGAAGCTTCTTTTCTTCTCTGAATTGCCATGAGTTGTCATAGTTTCTGTATTTTTGATGTGATAAGGCCAACCAAGCAGGGTGCTTGGCTAGCCAAGCCACCGGCCTAATTGGCCCAATGCATGTGGCCAAGTGCCTTGTTGCTGTCTACTGTCATGGGTGGCAAGGGGAGAGAGCTTGCCACATTAGTCCATCTCACATAAACAGCTAGTGTAAATCTCTTGTGGTTTGTATGATAGTGAAGACTGGCTTTGGTTAGGGTTTGACTAGGAAGCTCAGTCAACTTCTATTTGGAATTAAACTAGGGCTAACTTGAACAATTCTATTAGTCCTAATCTCGGTTAAAGATGCCTAAGAAGACTGACAATCTTCTTGAGAAGCTGAGTGATAGAGGGAGAGATTGATTGTGGTTTTCACTCCAATCCATTTGGATCTGATGGATGAATGTGCTACAATTTACTTCTGTTATAAAGCAATGGTTGCTAGCTCTACCCAAACATTGTCACTGATAAAGGTGGGGCACGAGGCAAATTGATTGCTGTATCTCTGTAAATTTTATGCAGTCTTAAGGTGCAATGTTACAAACACTAAGACAGCTGCAGGTGGCCATGCTATATATGGCTTGCCCATCAAACTTGGTTGTGGTGCTTAATTTGTAGATGGAATTATCAACAGCGGTAAATTTTAAATTTTGTAATAAACAGATTCTTTATCGTCGACTTAAAAGTCAAAAATTTGATAATGCTGATGATTATGCCCTTAAAGTTCCCAAGATCTTGCTTATAATAGGTTGGTCTTCTTATCTATGTGCATAAAGGTGGGTGGGAAGGGGACACGTTTAGGATAGCTATGCCATATATCCATACACCCAATTACAGTAACACCCCATGACACAAGTATGGTAAATTCTGGCCTTTGCCTGTACTGGATCTGTTACGATTGCAACACCAGTCCTAGAATGGCCTCTAAAATGGTCAAGGGCAGTCAATGGTAGTCCCTTTAGATTGGCCTACATCCTAAACATATTGCTTCACCAGCCTGCACAACAAAACAATTGAGCAGATGGCCACACCAAATATCAGCAATATTGCACCATTGATGCTGTTGGTAGATCATCAAACTTACATCAGACTTTTGCATTGGAAAATGCAATTTTTTTTCCAGGTTCAGTTAATTATTCAGAGCTAAGCAATCTTAAGCATAAGGACAGAGCTAACAAGATCAAGGTGCCATTTCAAGCATTCCATCTTGAGGAGCGAATTTTGCAATTGTGCAAATTCCTGAGTTGGAAGATTCTACAATCTGGAAATTCCAAGATGAGCAATTCTTCTACATTTTTGTGATGGAATTCGACAATTTTACGGGAGAACGCTAGGATCCTTGATTGGAGGCTAAACTCATAATAAAATTTTCGTTTTAATATGAATATGACCACTAAATTATTGAAAGTATTTGATAGAGGGGCCCAGTTACCATTTTTAATAATCACTTTAATGATTATGTTGCCTGAAACAACAGATGTAGGATGATGATAGTTGCTTCTTCATTTCAGGAAATTTTAGTAAATAGCTAGATGCTAGTACAAGCAAATTATGCTATGTGGTTGAGCTTTGATCAAAATTTTAAACTTTTGTAATTAATATTTTCTTGTATTTCAGAATGAAAATTATTCTGTAGTGCATAATTGACCTTCATTCAATGTTTCAAAATTTTGTAATTATGATCACCATTTATGTTACTTTGTCTTGATTCTCAATTTCAGGCAACCTTTGTTTCAAGTGAACCTTTGGCCCCAGAGCTCTCACATGTCCTTCAGTTTGGAAAAATTACATATAACCTTTACAGCAATAGCTTCCTGTATCTCGGTCAGGTGAATTTCCTGCCATAATAAGCTTGATCATTTCTACTTATTAAATATGTATAACTGCCATAACTTGAGAAGTTATTTCCCTAGATTCTTGTGTGCACAAATATGCACTTAATGGCCTAAATCTATACACTGAATATGTTACTCTATTGACCAGTTGCACTAAACTTTGTCAGGACAGTTCCATACAAGTCATGACTTGAATAGTCAATAGAGATCATAAGGCATTTGCTATTTCAGATGTTTGTTATTTGATTTACACAGGAGAGTTTATAAAATCAAATTGTGTTCCAAATTTAATTGAGTAGATAAAAGTATTAAGATTTGTTGTGATAGATTCTGAATAACAAATGTGGAAATATATCATGAAAAGTTAAATAGGTTATTTGCATATTTTCAGAATAAGGTGCATCAATCAATCTGGCATTTTGTGGTACCATTGGTCAGTTTGGGATAATATGGTGCCATTGACTAGTTTAACCATGCTACAAGAGAAAAGCTAAAAGATACCATAGAACTCATCACCATTATTTGAAAAGGTTGATCCTCATAGATGCTACAACATTAAAAAGAAAACTTTGTATTACCAAGTTCTTTTCCTTTCAAAACATTATAAATGACAGAGAGTATAGCCATTTGGATGTTGCTAATCAATAATTCTGAATAACAAAAAAAATGTCAGTTCCATGTTATCCAAAAGAGATCTGGGTGCTATTTGAGTCCACATAATCACATTATAATTTTCTTTAGTAAGAATGGCACTGTTCTGAGATTCATCAATATTCGTGTCCTTGTAGAGACTCATCTAAATTTTTTATTTACATTGCTGAATGAAACCAGTCTTGTGCTTCCACTTTTGCTGCTTATTCCATAAGGCATTATATATATGTTGGATGGGTTAAATATGTACAGCAATATAGGTTCATTGAAATCTTGTATATAGGGAGCTAACTGATGTCATCCTGCAGAATGTGGCTTATGACTCACTTCATAACTTGCTTAGCTCAGGAGACCTTAGATCATGTAAGTTGTTAGTTTTTTTACTCTTCTTTCTGATTACTACTAAGTTTTGTTTGTTGAGTTTCTACATGGGAAAATGCAGATTTTTCCTATTGCTATGATAACAACATAGCTTCCTTACCAAATTGGTTTGCATAAGCTTAAAAGATCTTTTTGATGCTTTGTAAAAGATAGGTCTCTAGATAGAGGGTTAGTAGTGTTGGAGTTTGCAATTTCTATATTGGGATTCATTTCCTACTTATGCTTGCTGGTCCTTTTTGTTATTTAACATTTGGAGATAATATGATACCTTAGATATCATAAAATATGTGTGGTTGTTACTTGTTAAGTTCCAATGAGTGGCTGAACTTTTGAAGCAATTTATGCATATTTCAGATTCTTGCTACCTGGTGTTCCTGAAATGAGCCTTAGCTTTTGTAGGAATGAACAGGGCCTTGTTCTAGTGGTTGTTTGCCCTCTTCAACTTGAAGAGTTCTAGGTAAAGAATTGTCATGGAAGTGATGCCAGGTATTTGACTCCTTAAGGTCCATGACAAGAAAGTTCAGAATTTTGAGGATGATTGGACTTCTCTATGTAAAAGTTATGGCAAGTTCAATGCATTTTCGTTTCTGAGGTTTAAATTGATCTTGATATCCTTCAATGTTCAGCAGTGCATTATGTACATAAGAGTGATTCATCATGTTTGTTATGCCCTCAATCTAATCCAAGTAGTGTTACAAATGAAAAGGCATGTAGCATAGATAATAATCAATAATCCAACCTGTCACTGCATTTTCTGGCAGATGTAGTGTTCAGGTTAGATCAATTTTAAGGTTTATGGTTCTAACGCCATGTGTCTCTATGAGTATATTAGGAATGATAAATAGTAATATTTGGACACTTGTTTCCAGCTGCAGCTTTTATCCAGGAAGAAACCTATATAGATCCTTGTATTCCCAGAGGATATATGCATGGTGGGGGACCAGGAAAGCTTTCTACCAGTCTCCTCAATTCAAAGACCACATATAGGTCTTCTCGTGCAATTGGTAACTTCTCCGAATGTAGACTAGCTGCATTGAAGCTTCTAGAGAAGGAAAAAGGTAACTAGTTGTTTTTTTGCTACTGCTGAAGACCACATTTTATCATCATCTTACAAGGTTTCTTTTTTCTATTTTTTCACCTTCTTAAATGTAGCCATGTTAAGTTAGTTATATCATTTTTTTGGCCTAAGCTATTAAGATATGAGATTACCACTTCAGTTTGCCATAACTCCAACGGCAGTCATCAGAGAAACAACCTTAAATTTGTACCATGATCTTTTGATTTATGGAGGTCAAATTAATGGTGTTCTGTCATGTGCCTTTGCTGACAGCCTCACAATTGTGAACTCTCTGATACAATTTTTCAACTCATTTGAAATAAAGCCACTGCAAGTTTTTCTAGAAGAAGATTAAATTTTATGGGCACAATTACCTTTATGTGGAAAATGGGTGGTTATCTGCAGTATCCATCATTATGATCAGAAGAGCAACGGACTCTCTACTTATTTGGACATCTTAAGATTTGTCAGTCCATTTTAAAATGTATATCTTGCCTTATGGACCACACATGTTGATGTCAAAGGTTTTATTCTGGCCTCTTTATCTCCTCATCTGATTTCTTTCCCGTATAGTTTTGAAAGAGAGACTAAGCTAGGTTCAGTTCAGAATGCCATATTAAGTAATGATATATAAGTAATCACATATTATTGATTTCTTTTTGGGAAGAAATCCTTATGTATAGAATGAATTTAGTGGCTATTCTTGTAAAAGAAAATTTTTATTTTTTTGATATCTGCAGAAAAATGCTTATCCCAGATCTGCCATTTTCGGCTGACATCTATGCCTAAGTTGCAAGGGAGATTTTTGGCAACTGAGAATTTCTTTCATACTTCAAAGGTTAGTTAATTTTGTTTTCTGTTCACATATTGTTTTCGATAGACAAATCTAGGATTTGCCAGCAACAACTTAGGCCGCAATGCCTTCAACCAACAGCATGAGATAACGCTGGATATGACTGCAAAACTTGTTTTAAAACTATAGAACATGATGGAAAGGAAAATAAGATTCTTGTCGAATATGCCCAATGGCAAGCTCAAATAGGCTGCATATGTATCCTTTCTGTGTGCACATGTGCTGATATGCATTTGCTCTTTGGAGCTTAGCAGTGATTATTTTGGGATCTTACAGCAAGTTTTAGTGAGAAAATTGCTCTTTATGGTGTTTTTCCATGGCCAAGCTTGTTTATGACTCATCATTTGTCTCTTTCTTCTACTTGATAGTTCTTGGGCTTGGGACCAACACCATTACTATCTGATTTGATAATGGCTGGGGAACAATTTTGCGGTGAAGATTGGCTGAGACTCAAAAGGAAATATGATACTTATGACGAGGAAGATCTCTTGAGGTTTTGCTTTTCTACAGCATATATTGTGGCTCTACTACATGACACTTTAGGATTTCCTATGGATGATGGAAGGTATATGAGCTATGCCCATTGCATATCTGCGAGTAATTTATATTTTGTTCTTTTTCCAATTCAGATTAGAACATGAAGATAGTAAGATTATATTTTACTTGTTGAAGTTACTTTACTTTAATTTGGTTTTTTTAGCTTCTAAATTGTTAGCTGAACTTGCATATATGCAAAAAAAGAAAAACTTATTTTAGCAGTACATAGTTCTAGCTCTTGTTTTATATATGCTAAAATCTCATGAGGTTATGTTCCAGGCAGTATCTACCATGAGCTTAATATTCTAAACTGAAAAGGTATCATCATCAACCAACAAGAAAAATAACAAGCTGTAACGTCTTGCGGTTCACTATATAAATGTTTTTTGTTCATTTTTCTATATAAGACAATATGGCTATAATTAATTACTTAACTACCCAATACCCTAATCGATAGAGCATATATCTTACAACTACCTTATATATGTGTTCTTAACAAACACAAGAATCACATAAAAATTCGAAGTTCTTTTGTACTTTACTACTTAGCTTTTTTATTTATGATAATGTCTTTGTCAATTTCTTCTTTTTGTTGTATAATAGATCGAATTTACCTAAAACCCATATTTGTATAATATATCTTACAATTACCTTATATATGTGCTCTTAACAAACACAAGAATCACATAATTTAAAGTTCTTTTTGTACTTTACCACTTAACTTTTTTCTTTATGATAATATCTTTGTCAATTTCTTCTTTTTGTTGTATAATAGATCAAATTTACCTAAAAACCCATATTTGTATAATATATCAAATTTGTATAATATATCTTACAATTACCTTATATATGTGTTCTTAACAAACACAAGAATCACATAAAAATTCAAAGTTCTTTTTGTACTTTTACCACTTAACTTTTTTCTTTATTATAATATCTTTGTCAATTTCTTCTTTTTGTTGTATAATAGATCAAATTTACCTAAAAACCCATATTTGTATAATATATCAAATTTGTATAATATATCTTACAATTACCTTATATATGTGTTCTTAACAAACACAAGAATCACATAAAAATTCAAAGTTCTTTTTGTACTTTTACCACTTAACTTTTTTCTTTATTATAATATCTTTGTCAATTTCTTCTTTTTGTTGTATAATAGATCAAATTTACCTAAAACCTTTACTTACATGAAATTGTTCATCCATCTTGAATACACTTCAATTCTTCTCTTAGTATTATTAAAACTTTGTTACTTGTAATTGTTGTTACTCCTTACTCTAAAACCTTTAATTTCTAAAATTTTACAGAAGTTTCGAGTAAATGCTATCTATCTATCATTGACTAAGATAATATCATGAACAAACAACATATGTCATGAGATTTATCCACCAAATTTAAAAGTCTAGGACTATTATCATCCACTGAAAGCCCTATAGACTTTCCATATTAAAAGGGGCTTAAAGTAGATATTCAATTCAAGGTTGAGTGTGCTTAAACATGGATGATGACACCCGAGAATCTTTGCAGATTCCACCTTGAAGTTGATACAATATCTTATTTAGGTTTACTTTAGCTGTATATAATAAGGAGACATAACCCACATATTGTCTATGTTGCAGGGTTGTTTTCGCAAACCAGGTTGGTAACATACCACTTGACTGGGCATTGGGTGCTTTCATAACGCAAAAAGCATTAAGACCAAGTGCAGAGAGCTCTGATTGGATCTTTGCTGTATTAGGCGAAGACCCATCGGCGTTCTTCTATCTATTCGTCTCCATTATGCTAATCTTTACAGCATGGTCTGTGTTGAAATGGATGAAACCAAAGCTGAAGATTATATACGACCTGGAGAGAGGCCGTTACATCCTAACTCCTGTGAACCGATGATCCTGCTTGACTTCTGGATATATGTCCCTGAAGAAGAGGTAGATAGCTTCACACTATACCGAATAAATAGTGATTATTGTATCATCCTAACTCCTGTCAACCGATGATCCTGCTTGACTTGTGGATGTATATGTCCCTGAAAAGAGGTAGATAGCTTCACACTTTACCGAATAATGATTGATTATTGTATTTGGGGATTACCCTCCTAGCGAATTGACATATCGTAGCCAGGGATTCACAGGTCCCTCTGTATTTATTAGATAATGTTGTAGTAACGTCCATTGTATTTCTTAGTATAGAATATAAAGTCATTTGCATTCAGAATGCACTCACATGGTTGTGCCAGTTCGGCGATGTCCGACATTGGCCGACAGGCTGCTCTCATGTAGCTGTGTGAAACGAGATTTAACAGTGTGTTATTGAATCTGTAGCCCTATCTTTCCAAGTCGAGTTTCTCGATGCATTCTACTTGCAGTCGTCCATTTCTCACCATTGCTGTCGGTCGATGGTCTCGCCATTACATTCTACCAAGCATAGCCATAAATCTAGTACACCGTACCTGAAGTAAGCATCCGTTCAGAAGCAAGCAAGCGTTACACCTGCTCCGCAGCGTATTCACATTCAAAGTTCTTACAGAACAGGTTCTCTACAAAACAGGAAAAAGATTCCCTCACAAAGGACCCCCGCAACAGGTCTCCTCATGATCATTCCTCACCCATCACCACGTTCTGCTCCTCGTACTTCACGGCAACCACGAATCGCATGCACACCTGCACGTCACCGCACGAGATTTGAGCAAACCCCGTCGAGAACTTACGCTGCTCGGCAACTAAAGCCGAAGTAGACAAACATCATCACCTGTCTCGGATCGTAAACAGCGTACTCGTTATACTCGAGCGGCCTGTCGGTGTGCTCGGACGCAAATAAACGTCCGCAAGGCACCTTCACGTCGTCCACCCACTTGAAGTGCTGCGACCCATCGGGCTTCTTCCTGCCGAGTCCTTTTACGCTTACCTTCTCCTCCTCCAGTTCCTTCGTGTCCTGCTACCCACAGACGAATCAGTTCATTGTGCGGATAGCTTGCAGCAGAAACCCAAGAAAGACTCATTCTTACATCTGGTGCAGTAGACATCTCAGTTATCTGCTCTCCCAGGGAAACCACGGCCAAGAGCAAGAACCCATCTGGCCTGTCAACTGCGGTGAATCCGTATCTAGCGGCCTCAGCCGATGCATCTGAGCAAACAATCGCTTTTCCAAACTGAGAAATTAAAGAACAAGAATATGATACCGATCCCACCATTTGCCGATCATGAAGTCGTAGTCTCCGCTTACCATGTATCCAGGCGCTGGTATTTGACATACTGATGGGAGCAGTCCTTTCTGTAAATGCCTAATCAAACTAGAACTCCTCGTTCCTGCGATCGTAAATGGAAAACGATTAATCTCGTCGATTGCTCCCTTTCCGTAATCAGACGTGGATCGGACTGCAACATACCACACCACAACAAGATCTTGTTTGGCAGCTTCTTCACTTCCTCGTACGAAGGACCAGCGCCCGATTCGACGGCAAATATGTTCTCCACCGATACACCGTACGTCTGCAAGAAAGATTGAATCTTCAGCGTGAGATCCTCGACGAAAGCTTTCGAGAAATCACAAGAGTTGCTAACCACGTCTCCAACTTTGATGGGCTCGTATGTGGTCTCGAGGTACTTGAGGATCATCTTGTGGTCGTCTGATTCCTTGTCCAGAGGTGCCACAGAGCAGCCGAGTCTGCCGTAGCGATCGGAAAGTGGGTCGTCGACGGTCGCACCAGACATGTCGCCGACGAGGCGGGACGCAACGTTGATGTCCCTTATGCACTCCAGTCCTGCAGCCACCTGCAAGTTTCAGCAGGCAAGCCGTGTTAATCGATGTCGCTCGTCCACAGCGTTCCCCGAGACAACACAGGCGTTCGTGTTCATTTACGTGAACCGCGAGTTCCTGGAAATTCTTCATGATGAACGGCCGGACGGAGTGCATGAGCGTGAACCACTTGTTGGTGAAGTCCAGCCACAGGACATTGGCCTTGTCGCTCGAATCAGGTGCTTTCTTGATGTCCTCTCTGAAATTGAGCAGCTCCTCCTCACCTGAGAGCAATAGATTCTTGATCGGATGATCGGATATTGTAGAAGCAGTAGACATAAAAGAGTCGGATGGCTAACTCACATCTTTCTAGATGCAGATCGGTGACCGTTCCCACGGGTAGGTCTGGACAATCATATCCCATTTCCATCATTGCATATCTATTCAATACATGCTTGTGAGCGGGAAGGCAGAGATTTTGATGCATGGAGTTCGCATTCTGTTCTACAGAATCCAGCAGCATGACCTACCTGTAGATCTCCTGGCTGCACAAGACCTTCATAAACTTCGCCACCAGTGGCTCCAGCTTACAGTGAGCAGCTGCAACACCCAGCTGCCGAGCACTCAGTCCCCCGCGTCTCACATCAATACCATCGTCCTGCAACACGAATGATCTTGACTGGCATATATTTGCGGAAATAATTTGATTTGGACACCAACAAATCGCCGCAAAAAGAAGCTCAAGTATTAACCTCACCATGTCGATAGGATAGAACTTGAGAGGCATCTTCTGGAACTTCTTCTCCCTCTCCCATGTCTCAAACTCGTTCCCTGTGACCTCTTTGAAGAGGCGAACAAACTCTTTCAGCGCATCATCCACGTTGTTCCACTCCTCGACCCTCTCATCTGCCTTGGGGTCGTCTCCTACTCGGCCCTTCTTATAGTACAGATGCACGTTTTTCTCAGGAACCTGAATCAGCTGCAAGACGCAATATCTGCAAGAAGATGCATGGACAGAGAATATCATATGATCCGAAACACACGAGCTTCCAGTAAATCATGTGCAAGGTCGAGATATACTCGTTGATTCCCCTCCCCAGATCACAAAGGGAGAACGCACAGTTGTATAAGATTCCATCCTTCTCAAATATGAACCCTCCTTGCTCCTGCAACATGCTATCCTTGTAGACACACCTCTTTCCATACAGCTTGAGCTGCCAAAACCAGTTGGAATCCCCCTTGGCGGTGAGATCATTTTCTCAGTCCAAACGAAGAAGAAACAAGAACAGCTTACTTCTGCCGTCAAAGATTCGAGAGCTTCTTCGTTCGGGTCCATTTTGTCCCATGGAATTCCCCTTCCCTCGGGGATAAGATCAGAGACGACGTCGTAGGCATCGAGGGGCTGCGCCTGCTGCTTCTGGATGCTATCTATCAACCAGTTTTCACTCACCACAGCAATGTTCCTTTCCCTGTTTTGATGTTTCACCACGAAACAGAGTAAAAGATAATAATATATCTAAAGTTCAAGTTTTGACTTGAAAGTAAACAATAGAATCAAGTCGACGAGTGTGATTCGTCGATGAGTATACATTGCCTCCGCCACTCTGGATGAACCTCCTCTTTCACGTTCCGCAGGGGACACAACCAAGCAATTGGCACCTGTCAAGGCAAGACTACCAAGTTCACAACCATCTTTTTGCAGAGGAGAGAAGGAAGAAGTCCCTACATACCAATAATGTTATTAGAGACCTTTCCGCCATGCTTCTCAATTTCCTCCCTCCATGTTTGCTACACCAGTCAATTCAGAAGTTGGTCGCCGGGGAGCAGAATGTAGGATACGTAGGAACTCAAAGATAGAGAGAAAAAGAGACGTTACATGTGTTCGAGACAGACGACCGGAGAGGGAGATCACCAATCCAGCAAAAGGCTTATTCGACGAAGTCAACTCCCGGCGAGGGTAGATTCTCGATTCTTGTTTCTTGATCCACTGCGATGAGACGAACCCAACAGGTCATGTTTCTCGTGCGTACAAGTGGGAAGAGGAGAATGATGCGAGTAGAGAGACTATATCACCTCCTTAACCGTCTCATCTCCAATCCCCTCGGGGATCATCAACGGCTGATCTCTCCTCCGCGCGTCGGTGGTGGTGTATATACAGGTGCTCCATTCGCTGTAAGCCCCTCTGCATAGGTAGTTGCTCCCGCTGCAATCCACCTGGTTACGGCAGACCGGGCATTTCTCCAAGGGTCCATAGAACATCATATCTTGGCTGTGGCAGAACGACGGAAGCAGGAGGGTTAGAATGAATACATAGCTCAAGACATCAGAATGCTCGAGTAGTATTAGGATGCAGAACTACCATCGAGGGACGACTGCATCATCAGAACCAGAAGGGTCTTGCTCGTTAGCTTCCAGTATCCTGCGCATCTCGTTTATCGACAGATGCTGCCTCGTAGCCTTGCAGAACTCCTCAAACTCGACAGCAACGTCTACTGCAGGTTTGCCGTTTGCATCTCGATTCTCCCCCTCGACCTTCGCCTTCTTATTTTTAGATGCCTGCTGCTGTTCACCATCTCGCCCTCCGTTCTCCGCCTTCTGTTTCCCTTTCCCGATCTTGCCTTCCTCCTCGGCGGAACTGCGTGTATGGGACCTTGTCTCATGAACCTGTGCATGAGTCCTCGATTAACATCCATTGTATTATTCCAGTTGTACACGACAGTCGAAAAGTAACTGCGACATGGTTAGGGAAACAAGAAGAGAAGGTGCTGTTCATATATTTTCGGTCATTAATCGCATTCGCCACCGAGTAGCTGCTGTAGAAATTGAATTATAGTACCAGTTCATGGCTTCCCAATACAAAACACGGTAGGTGCACTCTCCTAAAAACGAAACAAAGAGAAACCTCGACAAAGTCCATTCTCGATCCACCATCACAAAACATGTACAAGGAGAAACGACACACCTTCATGTTGTCTCCGGCAAACACCACTCCAAAATTACCCTCTTCGAAACAACGCTTGGCAAGCGGCAACGTTATCCGCGGCTATAAATAAGAACATCCTCGTCCGAGACACCTGTTATGCCGTTCGTGTCTGTCCCCGTCCCGGACGAACAAGTGTATCGCCTGCGGCCATATCCTGACACGGGGCCGCTGAGTGTTCCACGGACGGTGGCCAGCGGTCACGGGCGCCCGACACGGTAGATGGTCAGGATTTACCGCCTCGTGTAAAGAGACGGACGATGAGCGGTGCACAATTCGCAGGGGATAGTGTTGGAGATATCCATCAGAATGGTGTTAAACCTTTTGCCTTGTCCTCTCATCATCATAATCCCTCTACATACCAACCAATTACCGCCCTCATATCCAATCCTTTTGAGGCCTTGGACCATGAGGAAGAGCCGTATGCACCCCGCCCAAGGCACCGTTCGACAAGGGCAGTTCAGCTGGCGATGCTTTCGGGGCTTTTGGTTGATAGCGTCACCGAGGCATTCAGGAGAGCAGCGGATAGCATGGCAGAGGACGACAGTAGCTTTCTCCAGGAAGAGGAAGATCCAAAATGGTACAGGATCACGCTTAAGCAGGGTCCCAAATCTCGCAAACCACGAGTGCAGGAAAGTCCCTACCTACCTCTCCTCAATCTCAAACGACGAACTAAGAAATCCAAAATTGATCTTAACCTAGCCTCGTCGGCTGACACCCTGATACCGGATCTGCTATTACATCCTCTGCACAGTGTTCCGTTCTCTGTTTGCGTTACTGCTTTCTTCCTGTTCCACTCCTTGATCGAGCAACTTTTACTGGAGAATTTTATGTAGTAATATGGTGGATACTACAAGAGAACACAATAAGAAACTTAGACATAATCCTCCGCATGACCGTCTGCTCGCTTACGAGTACAACACTAATTGCTCGCGCCCGCACCACCGGTCGCCAGTCCCCTCTCTCCCCTCTCCTTTAGCATCATTCCGGTGCCACGCCACTGTGCATGGGACGCAAGGTGTTACCTTCTCCTCATCTTGCACGCTATAAGCAGTCCCTCCACTACCCCCACCACCCCCATACTCTTCCCGTCTTTTCTTGACCAGTAGGTGGTACTCACACTGCTACTATTCTTATCTCCACGTATCAGATAAAGCTCCGCCATGTCCCCTCTTGTTAGGTGCTGTTCGTGCTATATGGAATCTTCATGCGCCTGCAGTGCCTTTTAATGTTTGCAGCACTGTTGATTTAACGGCATCTTTATAGACTCTCTGCTTCAATTTTTATGGTAGAAACTCGTCTTTCCTTGCTCTAAACTGGCATTACATATGTTTTCCTGCAGACGAGTCATGGAGAGGCTCAACACCTTGCTGTTTTGGCAGAACTGCTGCGTGATGAAGGAGACTGAGAGGCTGTGTAAGAAGGCACAGCTCTTGAACCAGCGGAACCATGCACTCCTGCCTCAATTGAAACAGAAGACCACACTGTTCATTTAGATCTGACTTAGAATGGAAGGAAACAAGGAAAAAGATTAATTAATTATTGAAATTATTTTTTTTACTAAAATAGTAGGAGCTTTGTTTTAGGAAAAAAAAAATCAAATTAGAGATATTTTGTGGGGAAGAAAAATCAAAAATAGATATTTTTTGCCTTCCAAGTTTCCTCCCAAAACTGTCCCCAAATGTCAGATTTATGAGAGTGCGATATGAATGAACTCTTAAGGTCAATTACTGTAAGATGGCCACCTGTATGGCAGCCTTGAATGCAGATTGGACTTGATTGACGGTGATGGCATCTCTATGCAACTTTCTAATTTTCAATACCCCACAATTAATTATTATATGTAAAATGCATCGGGTGAGTATTTTTGGTACCGAATCTATTCCATTAGCTTGAACCGACCTAAGATAAATCGGATTCGAGTTCAGACACGTAAGTAGATTCAAATATCGTGCAAATTGTGATCACCTATGATCGCCACCAACCCTGCTCGCGGCGGCGCGTCGTCATCATCAATTCGATCGACACCCCCGGAGCACGAGCGACCACGCGTGCGAGGGTCACCGTCCAGCGTCTGCCACGCGATCGCTCGTGGCTGGTATCGCCCCGCATAGGTGGGGGCTGCCAACTTGTCATGCTTAGTCATCCCTAAAACGAGTTCTGAGCGGTGTGGCAGTCCCTCCGCGGAGGCCACATCAACCCGGGCCGATCTGGTAACATCCATCCTCGGCTCGAAGTGAAAAATCTGTATCATCAGCGCCAACCACCAGCCGTCTCCGAGCAAGAAAGAAGCCGCTAAGCGTCAAATGGGCCGTCCCTACCTTTGACGCTTCTTGCGCGGAGTACTACAAAGAGAAGCAAAAGGAACAGAAAGGAGGAGAGTAGCAGACGAGAGGAGAGGAGGGTTAATTGATAATGGCGGTGAGTGATGTCAGGATCTTGAGGCCGTTGGTTCACTTGTTGGTGCCGTTGTTTATCCATTGGATCGCCGAGGAGATGACGGTGTCTGTGCTGGTGGATGTCACCACCGGAGCCCTCTGCCCCGGCGAGAGGTCCTGTGCCGAGGCCATCTACATCACCGGCCTCCAACAGACGGTGACTTCTCTTATGTCCATCATTTTTGTTCTTCCGAATCCGGGCTTTAATTTTTACTGTAGTTGTAGTCGCCGGGCATATTCGCCCTTCGATTTTCCCAGGTCTCTTGAGTAGCTGTTTTTGGGGTTAGATCTTTGATGTCCCTGAAAACGGGATGGATAGCTTCATGAGTTAATTTTCCTGTGAGTTAGCTATGTTGGGATTAGCTTCCTGCGGTAAATGATGTTTTATGTTTATACTACAGACTTGGATCAAGAAGTGACTTGATTAGATGACACTCGTAATTGTGTTACTTTTTTTCGTATCGTTTTAAATTTGATTTGTTTATAGTTGTATTCAAAGTTGACCGAATAAAAAAATACGGGCTTGTTGTAAGTTGATGAATTATTTGGTTAATATATAGTCTGCTTTCAAGAATCAAGATTTCACATTCTTATTTGTTAAACTCATACAGTGCCTCTTTAATTGATGTGCTTTTCATAAATAATCTGATAATTTATATGTTGCCAGCACCACTTGTGTGAATCTTTAGAGCATTGTTCCACTTGGATTGGCAATGGATTATTCCCATGTCTGTAGTTTTATTTTAAAGAAAAAACTAATATCCTTCTGTTAGTATCACATTAGTTTACAGACAAGATGCTCTTACCTGTACTTGAATGAATTCTCTAACCATCGGGGGATGTGTCAATAGTCACTTCCCATCTCTGTAGTTACAATGATAACCTTGACATTGGCAAAACAAAATGTCGTTAGTCAGACTCTTTCCTTTTTTTGATAGGTTGTCACAACAAATTTTGGTTGTCCAACATGTTAGGGGTTTAGGGCCAACCTGAGTCTAACAATTACAAATTAGCAAAAGGTTAAGTGGTTAAGGCCAAAGGTATGGGAAGCCTTGTGGCTTCTTCATCAGAAATTACAATTAGAAATCTGAAACAGATCACAAAAAATGAGATCCTCATTCTGCTCTTGATTATTACACTTCACAATGGCAAGCAGAAGGAATCGATTTATACTCCAAAGTTGTATATTCCTTGCAAATCAACCTGTGGCAGTAGAAAATCCATTTTCGACTTGCATAATTTTCTGTAGGGAATAGGATCATTTAACCTCCCTGTTAGACTTATGAGCATTGCTTCATAGCTATGTACTTCCAGTAGGATTATGGAATTAAATTAATTTGAACTTATTGAACTGTCTGATACAACTTAGATGGCCTCCTGGAGTTGGTCTTATATCAGTACATAAACAAATGTTTGCTATTGGATGTTCATTGGAGTTTTCGTTCTTATTTCTTTCTCATCTTTTTGAATCTAAAAATATAAAATGAAGCTTGGTATTTGATATATCCATGATTCTCAGATAAATTCTGAGGAGATTAGTTGAAACTTCTAAGATCAAACATCAAAGGCGGTTGATATCTTGTTGGGCTTGATTTTAAATTCTTCAATGCCCTTGTAGGTTGTTGGAGTATTTAAAATGGTGGTGCTTCCTATTTTGGGCCAGCTAGCGGATGAATATGGGCGTAAACCGCTGCTTCTCATTACTATTTCTACATCTATAGTCCCATTTGGTATGAATCTTCTGTAATCCTTCCTAGACATATAATTCAGGCGATCACTATAAATCACTTAGTTATGTTGTTGAGCATGGTCTATTAGTGTACAACATAGTGTCAAAAAGATTTTCCTTTTGCTTTATATTTTCAGTCAGTGTAGACTGAAAATAAGCACATCTCATGGCATCCAAGATAAATAAGTGTCAAAAAGATTTTCCTTTTCCTTAATGGTCTATTAATGATCATAAACGTATCCAAGATAAATGAAGAAGCATAATTATACTATCAGTGAGTACAGTACTTGAAGTTATTAGATATTTCATTTGACATTTCATGGCATTGTTGTATTGATGCCTAAACTAACTTAATTTGTTATGTTAACTCTCACATATTTTTTTAACCTTTTCATTTTCCAATTAGTCAATATTTTTTATCAAGTAGAATTTTGGTAAATCTCTTTCCCTTTTATTTCTCAATATTCACTTTGTACTTGTAATTGCAGCCATACTTGCTTGGGATGATTCCAGGGCAGCTGTCTATTGGTATTTTGTACTTCGCACAATATCATATATCATAAGTCAAGGAAGCATATTATGCATATCAATTGCTTATGCGGTTAGAGGTTCTCCTGCTTTGGTTTTTTTTTTTCCTTTTATATGCAAATAGAGTAGACTGATAATATGTTTTCTGTTGGTGTTCAGTTTTATGACTGTCTTATCTTAATTCTGCTAATTTATGATAGATTATCTTTCACAACACTTAAATTCTATTCCATGCATGTCTAATAATAACTTCTTAGATATTTAATATGTGATCCAACAATGAAGTTTTGTGGTAATGAAGAGGATAGACTAGCAACATAGTAATGGGATACTAATTCGCTTTTGAACAATATTTCAAGTAAGCACTCATTTTAAAATTTTAGTGGAGCCACCACTAGAGGTTAGCAACGTCTCTGCTAGAGTGTCAAAGGTGAATCCGGCTTCTGACTTAAGCCATTGCTGGAGGCCATTGATGCCTTTGGTAAAGTCTCAAAAGTTTTGTCAAGTTACATGCAGTAGCCTTGTAACTTCCTATGCACTAGCTTCCTTCTTATATGGGCCACTAACCCTTTTGAATATATCATTAATAAAGTCCTCACTACAACTTTTATCTGGCAATACTGTGTCTCATTTTGCCACATCCATCAGTGCAATTCAAGTGCTTATCTGCTCATGCAAAACCCTGGGGCTGTACTACTTCATAGCAAAGTTGACAATTGAAAATTTCCCCGGTTTCTTCAGAATACTCTTCCAACAAATAGAAACCATACTGTAAGACACCTATTGAAATAAGAATATCTATATATCTGAATATACAAAGGTCTATCCTACATGTGTGTTGCCAAATCCATTTCACACGCAAGGGATAGTTAAAATCTTTTAAATTGTATATCCCAGTTTATTATGTCCTCTTCAGTTTCATTCACTAGATCCCTTCCATATTCCTGTGTAGATTATCTAACTTTCTAACATCAACTATTAAGTGTGTTAAGAGTGTTTTCACTTAAAATGTTGGTACATATATAACTATCCTATCTATCAACAATCTTTCTTGTTAGCTCTTTCTTGAGAAAAAAGTTCTTGTTACTAAACATAAAGAATTATATAACTATCTCCTGTTGAGCCTCATATTAAAAGCTTTGAGTTGGCGAACATATACATAGATTCCTATATGAATCTCAAGTGTCATATACATGCACATATTCCTGCCCATGCTACGGATTGATCCATTCAGAAATTCAACTAGGCTGATGTAATTGAGGTCAGAAAGAGATCTGCTGCATTTGGATGGATTACTGGACTTTTCTCTGCTGCACATGTACTGGGAAATATCCTGGCTCGCTTTCTACCTGAAGGGTGGATATTTGAGGCATGTTCTTGATCATATTTATAAGCCTTCACTTTCTTTTTTCAGCATTGAAACTTTGTTTACCATCATTTGTCATTCTATTATTTGATATCATGTATAGGTGTCAATATGTTTGTTGGTTTGTTCCACACTGTACTTGAAAATATTTCTGGTCGAGACGGTCATGGTGTCTCCAAGACAAAGTGAAAACAGATCGTGTTCATCCATTGTTCTCAAAGTCTTCGTGGAACGTTGGTATTCGATGAAAGATAATATTTTTGTTATTAATAGTAGGTAATTATTTTGATCATTTAACCTTTTATTTGAAGTATGTGTATTCAATTTTTGTAACTTTCCTCTATGCTGCACCTATTACAGTGTCCGAGTACAGGTCACATTCTTATCATTAATTTACAGGAACTGATCATTCATTTGTCTGTTAGTATTTAGTAATAACATTGCTCAATTTGGACTCACTGACAACAATTTTAGTGTGTCCAGCAGCTTAAATTTTAATCTGTTTTCATGGATACATCCATGGAATATGATGATTGTTATCTCTTACTAACTAGTCTTCTTGTATATAATATGTAGTGCAACTCTCAAGTGCATCTCATCCATTTCCTTCTTCTATGAGTTGGGGATGTCTGGCATAAGCAGTGTTTTACTGGTATAGTTCTTTCATTGTCCTCCAGTAATATTTGTTTAGCTTTTTGTGAAAGTTTACTTTTGTTTACATCCTTGTCTTCTAAATTCTTTCACTAGATATTCTCATGTTCTAGATCTATTATCACATATGAACAAGTGGGTTCTTACATAAATTTTTTCTGCAGTACTATTTGAAGTCAGCTTTTGGTTTCAACAAAAACCAGTTCTCGGAAATTCTACTGATGGTTAGCTTTGGGTCTATATTTTCCCAGGTGCCACAATGGCTTTTGTTTGTACCACTTCATTCTTAATCTGCTATTTGTCTCTATCAGTTCTTTTCCTTTCTTTGTTAGTGAAGCATCAAATATAACTTTTAGATGTAGAAAGAACTTTCTCATGCTGGAAACTGTATTTACTATCTTCAATGACTTGTCATCCTCTGAATTAGATATTTCAAGTGATTGGACTAGTACCAGACAGGTAACTTGGCCTATATATGTAAAATTATGTGTATATATTCATGAAAATGAGTTATACTAATAAATTTATTTATATTGTCATTCAATAAAAAAGAATCAACATCAATTTGTCTTTTGCAGATAGAAGTTCTCCACTATAGGAACATCTCCATCACCATAAAAATGTACTTCTTGAGTATAGCTGGTTGTAATTTACAGTTCATCAAACAAGTTTTGGCTGTGTATAACATAATGTTTTCTGAACCAGCAAACATCTTATGTATTTTACCCAACTCTAAAACTGTCTACGTTACAGAGAAATTTAAAGAGAGTTACTAAAAAACAAAATTTGGTAGATCTTTCAATTACTTAATTTTCACAGAGTCACTATTCAGCTAGACCGGGTTTGAGATTCTCTTTCTGATCCACTTGCTTCTGATAATAATTCTCCATCATTTGTTGTAAATCTTCGCATTAATTAGAGATATCTTCTGGTCAGATGGTAGACATATTACAACATCCTTTGCCTTGCATTTTATAATCATTGCACATACTCTAGAGGAGCTAATTTTTTGTTTTAATTAGTTAACAGGATGTTATATTATATTTGTGCTGCATATATGCATTGGCTATTTCGGCATGATCAATGAATTCTTTATCATATGTTATGCATCGATTTTATTTTCAAGTGATTGATGTGTTCAATGCCAAAACGATTTATTTGTGATAGGTTGCAAGTTCCTGAAAACATTTCCTACTGAGTCAGCTACTAATGCAACCAGACGTAATCATGTATTAATTTATCATTTTTTATGTTGTGCTTGAAGTTGCTGATTTGACTCTTTTGTTTGTAGATCTTGGTTCTTCCACTTATCAATCCTCTTATGGGAGAAAAGGGTGTACTTCTAATT
The DNA here is from genome assembly GCF_036884655.1 of Musa acuminata AAA Group. Lineage (NCBI taxonomy): Eukaryota > Viridiplantae > Streptophyta > Magnoliopsida > Zingiberales > Musaceae > Musa > Musa acuminata. Next base: position 5,963,891 of record NC_088335.1, read on the forward strand.
GCTTTGGGTGCTTCAATTGCTTATGTTAGTCTTAATCTTCTTCGAACTTTTGGAATTTGTTTTAGTTTACATATTCCTAATGTATCTTTCTCTTACAGGGTATGCTTTATGGCTTGGCATGGGCGCCTTGGGTATGATTTTTATCCATACTTTATGTTGAGTTATGTGTCCTTTATCAGTTTTTGTTACACAGCCAAATACCACTCAAGCAGAGAACTATTTAGCAGATGAAGTGATTTGCATGTTGTTTAAGATATCTCTAGCTCTGATTACATAACTTCTACAGGTTCCTTATCTTAGTGCTTCATTTGGAGTCATCTATGTCCTTGTTAAACCATCGGTAAGCATCTCGACTTTCAGAAAATTTGTTTCTGTAATTTGTCTTACTGAAATGTTAAATATACATAGAACTTTACATTTAATGACTATACCTTTAGATTTGTTAATTAAATTTATTTGTAAAAATTGTTTTTCTTCACTGCTTGGATAGTTTTATATTTGTGACCTTATACATTCTAAGCTAAGATATCATCATTGGCAGACATACGCCATCATCTCAAAAGCAGCTATTTCAAGTGATCAGGTATATTGCTAAAACTTTGGTTTTTAAGTAAATATTCTAACAATATTGCAAAATGCAAATGTCTGTTCATAAGGAAATGCCAAATAAATTTATCAACTGGTTTCTTTGCCAAGTACTGAAAATTTTTATATCATGGAGTTCCTTTATGTGAAATAGGTGCATGGTTAGGTAGATATTCCAAAGCAAAAGAAAAGTTGTGCTCATTCAACTTATAGATCTAACATCAATCTAATTAGCTTTTTACATAACAAAAAATCTGTTTAATATGAGGCTTTCTCATTTATAAAAAAAAAAGAAAATTCTTTTTCAATTCTTAGCAACTATACTATACAAGGTTCACAAGGTAAGGAACAGAATCCAGATCACAGTTCGCCAAATTTTGCCCAATTAGTTAGGAATTAGCTGAATTGTCAGGATCAGTCAGAAGTGTCAGTTGGTAACAGCAGGGCTCAGTCAGTTTGGACTGGCATCAGTAGATTTCAGCCAATTTCTGGTCAGGCCTGATGAGACTCTGAAAAACTGGGAGAGGATCAGGATCAAACTTGGTCAACGGTGATCAAGGTTAGCTGATCTAAGAATTACAGGGCTAGCGTCTTTCTTGCCCAGTTTGTTGTTCCCAAATTGTTTAAAAGTAATTTTTATTATTGATTTTTAAATAATTTAAACCAGGTAGTTAATCACGTAAAATCCCAAGGGAGCTGGCCTACACACCCCTTTGGAGAGAGGACAAAGAAAGTTGGAAGCTATGTTCGGGGGTGTTAATTGGGCTTACCCATCTATGTTGTTATATGCCAAACCATAACATCCGGTATTACTTGCAAAAACAATTATAGAATAAACATTAATTGTTTACCGAGTGATACCGGTTGTGTCCATTAGTTTGATAAGTATTTGAAACCATGATTTAAGCTATGACCTGTTGGCAAATTCATTGTGAATGGAACACTCCATCTCTTTGTATGAGAAATAAAGCTATACGTTTGATTGGGAACAAAAGGACTGCCTGCAGTCCAAGTATTTAGTTGTCCATGATTGAGTGCGGAATTTGGTTCATTTACAGGGGAAGGCACAAGGACTTATTGCAGGTGTGCAGTCAGTTGCAAGCTTTCTATCACCTCTTGTAATGAGTCCACTAACATGTAAGTAGAGTATTTCTCTCAGATTTGTAAGACTGCAGAGTTGCATTTCTAACATCTAACATTTTTATCTCTGCAAAATTTTCGAATTCAGCTCTGTTCATTTCGGGCAAGGCCCCTTTTAATTGCAAAGGTTTCAGCATTCTGGTTGCCTCAGTTTCTTTGGTATGTTGTATCTCCCTTTGCTGCACACACATTTCCACTTGTAATTCCACAGATTCAACATCCCAACAGAAATTTCAGGTATGCACCGACACTGTAGACTTGCATTCTGATCTAAAGTTGCATTTGTATGTAGATCATCTCATTGGCCCATGCTTGTCTGCTTAACTCGGAGAATCCAGATAAACCACCTGAACATGAGACTAGCCAGTGCGGGGATGAAACTGTAGAAGCACCTCTTCTGGCACAGTCTTAATTTCCTCGAGTTGTGCAGTTTGCCTTTTGCTATCACTTGAATCTCAGCAAAGCAAGTCATCAGTTTAAAGGATTCTTTTATTCTATCAAGAGTGGAGAAGAGTTTTACGCATGTGAAACGCAAAAGGATCTGCACGCTGGGTGATGTTCCGAGTGGCACCAAATTGACCTGTGTAAAATTAGTCAAAGCATAGTAATATACTGTACATATTAATGTAGACTATTGAGGTTTTGCCTGGTTCTGTAATGTAGAGAAGGTGGACATTTTCACTTCTATTTGAATAATATTATTATCATGTTTTAGATTCATTTTATAGGTCATTAAAGATCTCATGATGATCAATTTGATTTTGTCTTATATGAGATCATATAACGTGACATCACATACCATTTATGGGAGATTAAGTGCAGAGATAGAAATTTTACTCCACTGATATATCAAGGACAGATAACCTTAATATCTTATAAACAATAGGATAAAGAAAATTGGATGGAAAACATGGGAAACAATTTTGAGAATAAAGTATATGAAAATATCGTACAAATCGACGAGAACTGAATTGGACCAAAATATAATTATAAACTTGGACCGGCCACAATCTAAGGGCAAAAGATCTTTCTTAAATCAAACGAGTGATCTATGGTTACTGTGAGAAAGTGAAAATATCTGGGTTTTTTATCCAGTATTTTTTTTGAAAATAAATATTTTTTAGAAACTATCGTTTACAACATATAAGACGCTCAAAGATTGAAACTATCGACAAAGACTTTTTAGTAAATTATCCTTTACAATATGACTGGCCATAAAGAACTTTCCATATCATGTATAACATCATGCCATCAGAAACAGAAAAAGAAAGGAGCATTGTAAGTCAAGAGAAATAGACAACTTTGACGTTAGCCTTTAACTTATCTCTTGTCTGTTCATTCGACATGGAGATCAGTCTCCAGCAGCCATAAGCCAACTTTTGACGACTCGAGAGGCCACGAAGGGACTTTCCCTGTCGTGTGTTCCCTTCTGTTGGTGGTCAGAAGCAACAAACGAGGAGACCCATCAATCTATCGAACACCAACCGGCCCGTCCATCTCGAGCCTCGGAAAGATGCGGCACAAAAATGCAAGTGAATCGTTGAAGTAGATAAAAAGGTCGCAGCACATGTTTTTCTTGAGGAGAGATGCACAATTTGTTTTGTGGGTGGAAATAGAAGTCATGAATGAAATGCTATCCAGCCCTCATCCACAAATAGAGTAGTCCTTTCTAGTCTATTTCAATATTAATTATCAGATTTGATAGGATAATTAAATTAATAAATTCATCGAGCTTGAATCATTGATCTTTAATATTTATTTAAAAAAACAAAAGAAAAATAGAGATCCACCAAACTCTTCAGCTTCAATGGACAAAATGAAAACTAGTACTGTACATTTCTTCCCATCCTTCTCATACGTGCAGCGTTATCAAAAGATACAAAGAAGAATACATCAACGACTCATTGATCATTTTGAATAGGACATGTAGCGGCGTTCCACAGTCTTTCCAAATCTAACTCGTCCCTATCCTTGCGAAGTCTTCTTTGGAAAATGCAATGATGCCTCTCGAATCTGTCGTGCATGGCTTTCGCAAACAACGTTACCTTTACAACTCCACCTCTTTGGAAGAAAAGAAGAGCCAGAAATAAATGGTTCTAATCTTCCCATTCTGGATTAGAAGACTTGCAATGCTACGAGCATCGACATACTCTTAATCATTTCTACTACTGAGTTATATTGTGAACTGAGCATGTGTAGAAATATTTTTTATTACTTTGATTTCTTTAGTGTTCACACAATTATCGGAAACAGAATAAGCTAACACATTAGGTTACGAAATATTGATTTTCTATAGAACTCCAAGAAGAAAGGTAAGAAGATAGTAAAAGTAACGAAATATTGATTTTCTATAGAACTCCAAGAAGAAAGGTAAGAAGATAGTAAAAGTAACGACGAGTACTTCCGATATAATTTTTTTAAAATAATGAAGAAATCAATCATAGCTTATAAAAGAGAAGTTCGAAAGTTCTCTTAGAAGAAGAGAAGGCTAATCATAAAGTCTATGAACTGTTTCACTTTTGGTATCATTAAAATAATATTTTTAATTCTAACCATTAATTGATGGTGAGAGAATAAGTAAATCTCACTCATAATATGCATGAAATCATGGAAATGTTTTTCAATAAAGCATCAAGTTCATGTATTATCATGTATTTTATTGATTGCATATCATGCGTATGATTGTTGAACAACCAACGGTACAAAGTTCTACTTATAAGATTCATTTACTTGAGTTGATGTAATTTGACATGTGACATATACCATCTCGAGTCTGAAGAGTAATTTAACATGTTTTGCACGTGCCAATGACATATAGCACATTCTCCGCATGCGGCTAGGTCTCAATATGGCCCCTATTCAGTTCTATAACTCGTATTTGTACACCATTGACGAATCCATTTGGATCTCAGTATGAACCCTCATCTGCCCATTGGAAGCATAAGAAATATATTGGATACGATTTATCTTTAGTTATTAGATCCATAGTGCATAGTTATACATGTAATATCTGATTTCAACTTCAATGACTTCAAACTATTACAGGATTTAATTAATCCTCGCATGATCATATGTTTTGGTAAAAGCAATATTATACGACAATGGTAGGTTTTATTTTGTATTAACTTTACGGTTTACTACATAACTTCATCGTTATCAATACGTAGCCTTTGACACACGGCAGAGACAACAATAATACTCGAGACAACGTAGACATATGCTTGCGAACTAATAATGGCATAGTGATGGCTTCAAGCGCTAATCTCGTTGGTGACCACCGGGAAATCAATGGCCAGGATCTTGTCAATGGCTGCACGGAATGCCTTCCCGAATGCCACATGGCTGGGGTGCTTTATGTAGGTGGCAAGGTCTTCGGCACTCCCGAAGGTCAAGAGGAACGCATGAGTGAAGCCTTGGCCGAGCCTCTCGTCCTTGAGCACGTCCTCTCCCCTGAAGAATTGTCAGGTACCGATGTGCTAAACGATGCATGCAACTCCTAACTAAGACACACATAGCACAGACGAGGAATGCATTTATGGATGAGTTCCTTACCATTCAAAGGATTTGACGACGTCTATCTCCGAGACGAGTTTCTGCAAACCTTGCAGCAGCTCCTCCACCGCCGCCTCGTCCTTGAACTTGGCCAGAACGAGATGCCTAATGCTCCCCATATGTTATTGTGTTCTATGGATACTTGGAGCGAGGGATGGGGAAGACTGGGAGGATGGCAATGGTATTTATAAGCAAGGAGAGGGCTATAGGGATCACCGTGGAAGGTCACTGGCCACAGCTTCCGGAATGCCCCTCGTGCCTTCCGACTACAAGCTGGTGGGGATGCGTTGGTACGAAGAGCAGGAGACTTTGAGAAGCCAGAAAGCGGGCGATGTTGAATAAAGGAGCCAATCATGCTTCTTATAATAATGCCTGCAGCTACAATATGGTGGTGCCATTACCGACTATTCTGCCTGACAGAGGGGGCCGACGCTCACTGTGTGTCTGCTGCTGCTGCCTTTTATCCATTCAACACGATAGACATATCTTTTTCCTATATTTTACTATAAAAAAAGGAATTAAGAGAGTCGAATAATCAATAATTTAATAGTTTCAATTTTAAATTCTATCTCATATATGCTAATGTTAACCGATTTTTTCAGATAAAAAAGAGGTGAGGGGATTTTTGAACCCAATTCTAAGGTAAGATATTGATATAGAAAAAAAAAAAAGAGAAGAGTGATGGATGATTCTAAGAAGAATTTATTTTATTTTTCTGTGGAAGATACCTTCAAAAAAGAAAGATGTAAAGGGTCTCTCCATAACCATCCTTTCCTAACAAAAATAAATATCAAAATTTGTTTTCCAAAAAATTGAGATGATAAATATATGCCATCACACAGTAAATCTCATTATTCTATACTCGAGAAAACGAAATAGCTTTCGAATATAAAGAGTTACAATAGCAATGTATACTCGGATATCAGAAATGGCCACAAAAACACATTGGCAATGTATAACACGTGTAGTGTGGATATGATATTTTCTAAGTGCATTTGCCGTGGACAAGTGAAAAAGGAGCCCTCAAGCCTGAATTCTTTAATGTCCTCCAACATAAATAAATTAGAAAGCAAGCGATGCAGATCATAATCTAGTAAAGAACGAGATCCATTTATGCCAAACATGAAAGGCCATAGAAGTTGTCTTGTATGAAGTAAGTTTATATTATCTCTTAGAAGTGTCATGATGCAAACCCTACCTAATCCCACTATAGAATCTTTAGTTAAAGGCTACATATTTATATTATCTCTTACTTTTTCTTTCTCTCTCTATGCCATGATTCATCCTCAATCGCTAAAAGTCACTATCTACACATCAAAAGGGACGAAGAAATAAAAAGAAAACTTTGAAGTTCTAATAAAATAAATCAAAAGCCACCATTATCTCAGCTTCTATATCAATAATTTTCTGTCTATTCGAATTACGGCAATGAGTGGTGACGAAGGGATCTTCATATCACGTGCAAACATTGTGTGATCGGGAAAAAGTGAGCCATGGAGTTCTGATAAAAGGACAGCTTCGACATCTTCATCGACACGGAGATCAGTTTCCGGAAGCGTATCCTATCGTTTACTATATGAGTGGCCACGGAGGGACTTCCCTTCTCATGCGTCTCTTTCGATCGGTGGTCACCACCGGCATTAGGTATAGAAGCCGACGACGAAGAGGCCGATCTCCCATAACAGCCATGCCGGCCATACGTGAAGTCAAAACAGGTCCGGCATGCACCACAAAAAGGGACTAATTGACCGAAGTAGACGAAGTTTTCACTCCACGTTTTAATTGACCGGAAGCTCTCAATGATGCCACTGTAGTAATCATGTACTACACTTTGTGCGACTACGTAGTCTACTGTCTCATGCCAATAAATGGAAGAGAGAGAATCAAAGTATTATTAATGGTGTTACTCAAATGTTTACGTGTGCATGTAGCGTAAGAATATCTATTGAATAAATTAAAAATCTTAGAGATGTGTTTAGTTCTGAGATTGATAATTATTTTGAGATTTTTGAAATGGGTGTCCTAGAAGAATAAAAAAATTCTAATATGAGAATTAATCCTCCTATAGTAATCAACTATTCTATAAATATTATATGTATCTTTAGTTTGATAAGGGAATCGGGGTTTGACTATTCTATAAATATTATATGTATCTTTAGTTTTGATGGGGGAGAGATGCGAGGAGTATTTGGGTGCCTCTCTAAGAGAAAATAATAAGTAAAATTTTCATGATTTGTGAAGTGTAAAAAGGGATTATGCTTAAATGCGACAATTTAAAGTAAGTCTTGTAATTGATATGAATAATTTGATCTTTTTCATAGATAAGGAGTTATCGAGTAATATTAATTTTTTTTTAAAAGAGTTTATGATTCCTCGTGAAGAGAGAAAACTATAGTAATCATGGTTTGGCTATTCTATAAATATTATATGTATTTTTAGTTTTGATGGGAGAGAGATATGAGGAATATTTGGGTGCTCTCGAGTTTCATCCTAAAATGTTTAGAGAGGGTAAGAGAAAATATATAAGTAAAATTTTTATGATTTATGAAACGTAAAAAGGGATTATGCCAAAGTGTGATAATTTAAAGTAAGTCTTTCATACAGCGAATAATTTGATCTTTTTCGTAAACATAGATAAGGAGTTATGGAGAAATATTAAATCTTTTTTTAAAGAGTTTATGATTCACAATTGTATCAAAGAAAGGAAAAGGAAAGCATTGAAGTTTTGACGAGCAGACACAAGATTGATATCAACTTTTAGATTTTTGTAGGCTGTTCATTGGACATGGAAATCAGTATTAGACTCACACTCTTTGACAGGCCACGAAGGGAGAGTTATCGTATGTATCAACTTTCCTTATCATACAGAAAAAGAAGAAGAACAAGAAGAAGAAGAAACTAATAACCCTATCAACAGTAGACAGCTGCATTCTCGTGTCAGAAGTCAAACAGATATGGACACCAAAGAGATACCGAATATATTTGACTTGCCTCGAGTCGAGGCAAGTCGCTCTCCACGTTTTCCACAAGCTTAAACCCAATAAATTTGACTTAAATTGACGTAATCAAGTTCTACAAATTTCATTAGATGACAAATAGATATCAACGCGATCATACGAAATCGTGAGTAATTTGCTTTCGGTGGGTATCATATGATGTTACTCGATCTTAACTTTTTTTTCTTCGTGAAACTAAATAAGCTTATTAGTATTCCAATAAGTCAAGTATTTGTTTTGGATGGGCCCAACATGATTTTACCTTATGATATTGATAAGGGATAATTTGGTCACTCGATTATTGATGCGACCAATAGGCTCGCGAGGAATTATCCGTTTTAGACGATGGGGGTGTTAGGCTGACAGCTCATATTCAGCCCAAGGTGGGCTTTATTAACCCATAGCTCACCCCCTCTTAACTTAATTCTAATTTATATTAGGGAGGGTGTGATGGTTATAAAAAGAGGTAGAAAAAGGTTGCAACGAGGTAGTGCAAAACCCACAACTATGACAGATGATGAGTAGAAGAAGAGGTTAGATCAAAAAACAGTTAGGTTTATTCGACAGTGGCTTGATGATAGTGTCTTTCACCATATTTCTACTGAAAGTTCCGCATATTCTCTTTGGAAAAAATTGAAATGTCTCTATGAAAGAAAAATAGCTGGTAACAAAGCTTTTTTGATCAGAAAACTTATGAACCTAAAATATAGAGAAGGTGCTTCTATTGCTGAGCATTTGAATGAAATGCAAAGTATTACTAACCAAATATCATATATGAAAATATCTCTTGATGATGAATTATAAGCATTGTTACTTCTCGGTTTATTACCAGAAAGTTGGGAGACACTAGTGGTTTTCCTTAGTAATTCTACGCCAGATGATGTTGTCACCATGAGTCAAGTAACAAGCAGTTTGTTGAATGAGGAGTTAAGAAGAAAGAATTCAGCAACATCTCAAAATGATTCATAGGCACTTATCTTAGAGAACAGAGGAAGGTCAAAGACTAAAAGCAGTTCACGCATGGGTAGGAGCAAGTTAAGATCAAGAAAAAATATTGTTTGCTATAACTGTGGTGAGAAAGGACATTACAAGAACCAATGTAAACAACCTAAGAAGAGTAAGAAAAAAGAAAAAAAAGTAGAGTCTACAAAGTCAAAGAATAATATTACAGCTACAGTGCAAGGTGGTGATTATTTGATTTTGTCTTCTTCTGATGATATTTTTTTTTATGTATGTCAGGATCTTGAGTGGGTGATTGACACAGGTGCTTCTTATTATGCTACACCACGGAGAGAGCTTTTTGCTACATACAAGTGAAAATTTTGGTGTTGTCAAGATGGGCAACTATGACACAACAAACATCATTGACATGGGTGATATCTATTTAAAGACCAACCTTGGCTGCAAGTTGGTGCTTAAGGATATGAGGCATATGGTTGATTTGAGGCTGAATTTAATTTCAGTTGGAAGACTAGATGATGAAGACTATGATAGCAGATTTTACAAAGGATAATGGAAGCTCATTAAGGGTTCTCTTGTTATAGCTAGTGGAAAGAAACATCATACTTTGTACAGGTTGCAAGCTATAGCTTATGGTGAGCAGTTAAATGCTACAGAGAAAGACTTCAATATGAAGTTATGGTATAGGCGACTAGAACATATGAGCGAGAAGGGGCTGCAAGCTCTTTCCAAGAGAGAGGTATTGCTAGACCTCAAAGGTACACATTTGAACCCTTGTATTGATTGTTTGGCTGGTAAACAACATAGAGTTTCATTTGCTAGTCCTATTGTGTCTAGAAAAATGCATGTCTTAGACCGTGTTTATACAGATGTATGTGGTCCTTTGAGGACAAAAACTCCTAGTGGATCTGTTGATATTCCTAGTATAAGTGGTGCATTTTATTTTATCACTTTTATAGATGATTTTTCTAGGAAAGTTTGAGCATATGCTTTGAAGACCAAAGATCAGGTGATTAATGTCTTTAAAGAGTTTCATGCCAGGGTTGAAAGGTAGACAGAAAGGCAATTGAAATGCATAAGATCAGATAATGGTGGTAAGTACACAAGATTATTTAATGATTATTGTAGGTCACATGGGATCCAATATGAGATGACAGTTCTTGGTATACCTCAGCATAATGCAATTGCAGAGAGGATGAACCGCACCATCATGAAAAAGATCAAATGTATGCTTTCACAGGCAAAGCTACTTAAAAGGTTTTGAGATAAGACTTTGAGAACTACAGTTGATGTGATCAACTTGTTATCATGCATAACCCTAGATGATGATGTTGCATAGCATGTATGGTCAGGGAAAGATGTTTCCTACAGGTATTTGAGAGTGTTTGGTTGTTATGCATTTGTACATGTTCCAGACAATGAGAGGTCCAAGCTAGATGGTAAGACTAAATAATATATTTTTCTTGGTTACTCGCATGATCAGTTTGGTTACAGGCTTTGGGATCCAGAAAAACAGAATGTGTTCAGAAGCAAAGATGTAATTTTCTTTGAGGATCAAACCTTTGAAGATTTAAAGAAGAAGACACCAGATAAGACTTTTGCAGAAGGATTAGCAGATTGTGACCCAGTAACTCCTCCAGTATATCAGAGTGATGGGGGAGATATGCAGGAAGATGGTGTAGAGCCTGATGTTGATATACCTGTAGGAAATGTTGAGCAAGAAGAAGTTGGAGAGTAACTTCCCGTAGAACTTCAGTTGAGAAGATCTTCTAGACAATGTCAACCTTCCAGAAGATACTTTACAAATGAGTATGTGATACTTACTGATGCAAGTGAACCAGAGAGTTACTAGGAAGCAGTTGAAAGTGAGCAGAAAGATAAGTGGTTAGTTGCTATTTTGGAAGAGATGGATTCTTCAGAAGAACCACACTTATAATTTGGTACTACTATTAAATGAAATAAAGGTCTTGAAGAACAAGTGAGTTTTTAAGTTGAGGGCTCAAGGATATTATTCTCAACCGAAGTACAAAGCTAGATTGGTTGTGAAATGAAAGACTTTGGTCAAAAGAAATGTGTTGACTTTGAAGAGATTTTTTCTCCTATTATTAAAATGTCTTCTATTCGTGTTGCTCTTGGTATTGCTGCTAGCCAGGACTTGGAGGTCGAATAGTTAGATGTGAAGACAGCTTTCATTCATGGTGATTTGGAGGAGAAAATTTATATGGAGCAACCATAAGACTTCAAAGTCAAAGGTAAAGAGAACTTTGTTTGTAAGTTGAAGAAGAGCTTGTCTGGACTGAAGCAAGCTCCAAGACAGTGGTACAAAAAGTTTAATTCATTTATGATAGAAAATGGATATAAAAGAACGGCTTCAAATTATTGTGTGTACATCAAATGGTTTGATGAGAATTTTATTATTCTCTTACTTTATGTTGATGACATGCTTATTCTTGAGAAAGATATGTCTAAAATTGACAGGTTGAAGAAGGAATTAAGTGAGTTTTTTGCAATGAAGGATATGGGGCCAGCAAAGCAAATATTGGGTATGCAAATTTCTCGTGACTGAAAAAATAAAAAGATTTGGTTATCACAGGAGAAGTACATCGAGAAGGTATTTGAAAGATTCAGTATTAGTAATGCAAAACTAGTTGGTTCTCCTCTTGCATGTCACTTCAAGTTGTGCTCAGAACAGAGTATATCAAGTGATGAGGAGAAGGAAAGATGCAAAAGGTTCCTTATGCTTCAACGGTTGAAAGTTTAATATACGCAATGGTATGTACAAGCAAGGTCTACCATACCGAATCGTACCGCCCGGTACGGGCGGTATGTATTGGTCTGATAGGCTAACGGTACGTCGACCGCCCGCTACCAGTCCGCTGTAGCAGTGCACTATAGCATTGTACCAGTGCACTGTAGCACTGCAACAGTACAGTTTACTTTTGCAATACACTGTTATAGTAGTAGTACAATGCACTAATACACTGTAGCAATGCTACAGTGCTCGGTGCACTTGGGTATACCGCTCGATACACCGTACCGTACCGGTATCGAGCCTAGGTCGAAATACCGGTACGATACGGTATTGTAAACCCCGTGTACGAGGCCGAACATCGCATATACAGTGGGTGTTACTAGCAGATTTCTTGCAAATCCAAGCAAAGAGCACTGGGTAGTAGTGAAGTGAATTTTGAGATATCTTAGAGGGAGCTCTAATGTTTGTTTAAGCTTTAGAGGTAGATCACCTGTGTTGACAGGTTACACAAATGCAGATATGTCAAGAGATATAGATACGAGGAAGTCCACATCAGATTATGTACTTACTTTTGCAGGGAGAGTTGTGTCATGGCAATCTAGATTGCAAAGGTGTATTACTCTCTCCATCACAAAGGCAGAATATTTTGCTAAGGTATGAAAAGAAATGTTATGAATGAAATAATTCTTATAAGAATTAGGGGTGAAATAGAAAAACTATGTGGTACATTGTGACAACTAGAGTGTCATCTATTTATGTAAGAACCCATTGTTTCATTTCAAGTCAAAGCATATAGATGTTAGATACTACTGGATTCGAAATGTATTTGAAGAGAAGCAGTTGTAATTCCAGAAAATTCACACAGATGACAACAGAGCAGACTTGTTGATAAAGACTTTACCAAAAGAAAGATAGGAGATATGCCGATAGCTAGTCGGTATGACTTCACATTGAGGAGTCATAGGACAACCCCCCTTATGGGCTGAAGGGGGAGGTTATTGGGCTAACAGCCCATATTCAGCCCAAGGTAGGCTTTATCAACCCACAGCTCACCCCCTCTTAACCTAACACCCCTAATTTATATTAGGGGGGTGTGGTGGCTATAAAAAGAGGTAGAAAAAGACAGTAACGAGGTAGTTTTTGGCAGCCACGGAATTCCAAAGAAAAGGATGAGAACAAGACAGAAAAGAAAGAGAAAGAAAGGGAAGAAGATAAGCTTTCATCTTAGGTTAGATCAGATCTACAGTAGATTCTTATTGTGATTACTTGGGGAGAATTAGGGAGGATTTAAATATTGTGCACAGTGACGTGATCCTTGTATCCCAGTTATTCTCTTGTGATTATTGCTAGAGTTTTAGGCAAGAGATTGAGATTTATATATTCATTATTCTTATAGTGGATTATCTCTACTTTACCCTGTGATTTTTACCCTTCACATTGGAGGGGTTTTTCATATATATCTTAGTATTCTATTTCATTGTAATTTCATTTAATTCCGTTGCGTGTTATAGCCTGTTAGTATTTGTTCATATACAAAAGTTTATTTCACTTTATATCGCATACCCGCACGATTTTATCCTTTCGAAGCATATGAGTTTCAAAAAGTGCCTCCGAGGGTAAGGAAGATCTGGCGAACTTATGAACCCTTGATTCTCATACTTCTCAACCAATGTAAGTCTAAATGATCTTATCAGATATTATTCTTATAAGTTTGTAGTTTGTCTATTTCTCAATTGATGTTAGACTAAAACGCATTTATCACATCCACATGTTTCCATGCCAAAGAACAGTTCGTTGCATGGCCCTATAGTTCAAAAAATATTCTAGGGAGACGTGTGAAACGGAAACCAAATAGCTGAGGATCAACAGTTCATCGTTTCATCGGACAAGTAACAATGGGAGCCTTGCGGAGAAAAGGTCAGGAAGTGCATTAAATTCATGTGGATTCTGTAACATCGTTGGCACAGTAGGTTAGGTATTATAAACCTCTGTGGTACGCAAAATTGTGGTCAAGACGAAACGCGAGAGGGCGTGAATCACACGGATTAGGTGCAACGTCATCCGTCATGGCGTCCACCACATCAATATACGGACATTATATGACTCTTCTATGGCCTATTGATTTGAACTTTTAGTCCCCTTTGAATTTTTGCGTAATGCTGTCGTCCAACTTCTCTCTTGGAAGGGTATCGATATTAGAGAGAGAAATTATATGTCATCAAGAGATGGACGACTCGGTAGAGCAGTTTTATGATGGATTAATGGCATGCAAATGTAACGAGCAGTGTTTGATTGCCAAGTTGCAAATATCACGCACGTGATTCATTCATGTATCCCTTTCACCATTAAAGGAATCGAAGAAAACTTGAGTGCTTCAGACCACTTGCGGTTCACTGGCGACCAGCGCGATGGTAGAGGTGATTCATATCCACGGTGGTCCGTCTTGGTCGAGAGATAAGCCTTGGCTCGCCTATAAATACCCATGCAATCCTCTTCGTGTTCCGCCATCCCTCGTTTCAGTATCCATAGAGTGCAAAGCATATGGGACACATCAAGCATTTAGTTCTCGCCAAGTTCAAGGATGGAGCGGCGGTGGAGGAGCTGCTGCAAGGCTTGCAGAATCTTGTCTCGGAGATCGACGTTATCAAATCCTTCGAATGGTAACTCTCTCTCTCTCTCTCTCTCTCTCTCTCTCTCTCTCTCTTGTTTTCCTGATGGCAGAAATAATTATTCAGGGGAGAGGACGTGCTCAAGGACGAGAGGCTCGGCCAAGGCTTCACTCATGCTTTCCTGTTGAGCTTTGGGAGCGCTGAAGACCTTGCCGCCTACATAAAGCACCCCAGCCATGTGGAGTACGGGAAGGCATTCCGTGCAGCCATTGACAAGGTCTTGGCCATTGATTTCCCGGTGGTTGCCAAAGAGATTAGTGCTGGACGCAAAAAGTATGCTTCGAATATATAGTTCCGCAACTATGAACTCTCATTTAAGCTGCAACTGTTGTTCTTGCGTCTGCTGTATCCTAAAACCAAAGGCTAAGTATTGATGATGATGATGGAATTATGTAATAACTGCAAAAGTTAATCTTATTATTATAACATAAAGGGTCACATACCACCAGTCTCTTCTTCCTCATCCTCATCTTCACCATGCCATACTAGTTTATTTTATAGATATAGGGAAAATTTATTTCTTACCGAATAAATTACAACTTTATGATTCCATAACCAAAATTGTAAATTTATCACTTCACAGTTCTGCAAGAACTGATCATAAAATTGTAAATTTGTCTGTAAAAAACATTGGTGAGCACTCTACAAACATCGTCATAATATATACGTGACATTTTTTTTGTTTTGATCAAATAACAACTATGAGATTCGGATCAAATAACAAAAACCCACTGATGTTCAACAAATTATATCATTTTACAGGAAAAGATTGAGAATTCAAAACAGGTGGGATTGTACCTCTTGTGGGGTCATATTGATCCAAACCAAACATAGTAACATGTCTGCTATAAGCTTTTGACATGTGCAAAACATGTCGAGTTCTCTAAAATTTAAAGATGATGGTTGCATTGTCGCCGATATGGGCGTCGGAAGCTGATTTCAAGAAAACATTTAGGATGATGTGATTTGGTACCCATAAGAAAACGTGACATAAATAAACAACATTTCGTACCGTATTTATAAAATAAGCAAAACTCGATCTTCACAACCAATTCAAACAAAAATTGTCAACATGTTGATGAGAGATTTCCACAAAATACAAATTAGTTGCCTAATTATTAGAATTATACAAGACTTTTGTTAATCGTAAAACACATGCGCATGGATGAATACTTGAATAGAAATAATGGAAAATATACGGTGCAAATAGCTACCAAGCACTATGCACCACTCAAGATTTATTTGGATAGATGACTCAAACATGACCGTCGTGTACACTGAGAAACTTCTTATTGAATAGATCGATATCGGGATGAGTAGATGCGAATCATGAATAGTCAATGGTGGGAGAAGTCGATGATGTCTAAATCAATTTACTTTTGTTCAAACCCAATAATATCTTAGTCGACGAATAAATGTATAAAAAATTTAAATATTATCGAAAAGGTTTCGGATACTTGATCGGATGTCAAATGATACGAAGATCAAGATCGGATCGAAATCCCACCATTATTCCTCCGATCAAACAATCTAATCAACCACGAAGTTGAAAGCGAGTATTTTGAAAAAAATAGTAATTGACCTCGATTAGATGAGATTTTATATTTGACTTAATAAAAAAATATTTTATGATATAGATGAAATATTCCTTCAAAATTTTATATTGGGTTAGGCTTATGTCGTTCTAACCAGCGAACGAGTCCTTGTCACCTTAGTCTTACTTTAGTTGCCGCGTGTCGAGCCTTAATAATAATAAATATTATTCCTATCGCTACAGTATAAGCTAGAGAAATTAAAACACATGTTTGGCTCTCTTGGATTGAGCTCCTTTTTGAGGCAAACAAAATAACCTTGCCAAAGGTAACAAACTTTGCCTACTAGTCTTATATCATTTTCCCATTAATAAGAATTCTTTTTTACATCCATTGAGGAGTGTAACATTTTCAAATTGTAGTTACAAGAAGCGAGATAAACTAAATGTAAGATGAACAAAAGGAGCAAATATCTCTAAATAAACAACACAATGACCTCAGACAAAACCTCGTAACTCGAGATTTTTAACATTCACACTTTTCCTTGGATTCCTTGGATTAATTTAAGACTTATATGTTCTATACGAAGACTTCTTATTCTAATCCATTCCAATATTTTATATATATATATATATATATATATATATATATATATATATATATATATATATACTGTACATATATATACATATATGTATATATATATACATATATATATACATAGATATATATTTATATACATATATATAATTGAAAAGAAACTATTCGTCAAAGAGAGGCTAATTATATATTACCCTTTATAGTTATACGTTCCTAGTATCCTGGTCTCTAGACCTAAAAAAAATTATATTGAAATCCATATGAAAGTAAAATATCTAGCTTTATTTACCTTAGCATCATTGATTTTACTAACAAAAGCACACAAAAAAAAGAGCAAATAGATAATTTTAACGTTTCAATTATTAGTGACGGACTACGATGTCGTTGGGAGCCATGGGTAGCTGTTGTGGATAAGAAGAGTAGTGATAAGAGATGAGGACCGCTCGACAATTACATGGGTGTCAACGTAATTGTCGAGTTGCCCTCATCTCTCGCCATTGTTAATTGTCGATCAACAATGCAGTTGTCGAGCATATCTCATTTCTCGTCGTTGCTCTTCTCATCCACAATAATTATCGTTGTATACCATCATCAATTGGAACATTAAAAATATATTTTTATATATTATTTTCAGTATTTCGTTAGTAAATTTGACGATGTTAGAATAAATAAAGCTAAAGATTTTACTTTCATAATAATATGAATTTTAATGTAAATTTTTTAAGTTTACGGATCGGGATACTAAGAAGATCTAACTACAAAGGATAATCTGTAATTAACTCGTCAAAAAATACCTTGTAACATAGCTTTAAACGAGATGATCACTTCCCTCTTTAAAAAAAAAAAATAAATCTCACGTTCATTAAGATATATAGTCAATCAATTGACTATTTCGTTTAGATCTCTAAACACATGTAAAAAAAATACGTAGAAAAATGACCTAAGGAGGGCTCAACTACTATGCATAATATTATGGATGATTCAAGAAATTAAAATTTTTCTTAATAAAACTTTGATTAAAAAAAAAAAACACAGATTCAATATGCACTCGAGACCGTCCAGCAACCATCACTTCCCTGATCCCACACAATGTTATATTTCAATCGCAGAAACTGATCGCTCCAATGCCAACCTATCCTTGTGAGTTCCCGCTCGAAGAAAACGTGGAGTGCGACCATCCAATACCTTTTCCGATGCTGACATATGTGTTTGACTAGCCATACGGCGGGGTTGGCGCGACGCTTTATAGGATGATTGGTTCTTTCGTCCTTGTTTTCCGTATCTACAGAAAGAAACGCATGTTTCGGAAAGTCCCTTCGTAGGCCACTTGAATAGCACACAGTCGATGACATCTATCGGTAACTGATCTCGGTGTTGAATGCTGAATCCTCGGGAAAACGATTGAACTTTCTAATTAATGAGCCTACAAGCAACGTACTATATAATAGATCATTGACTATACTTAATATTACATCGACTTGATATTATTTGTATTAATATTAATATGATGCTACTATACTTACTATTGGACCGTTCACTATTTAATATTTTTTATTAATATTAATGGCAGCATTTACAAATTTCCGCTTCACTTTGAGGCGCTTGCTATGATACAAAATGGATAAGGAAACTAAATTAGGAAGCACAAAATGAAAAGACAAGAATACAAGCAGAACTTGCTATGCAGCTAAAACTCGCATGTCAAGCGGTGCCGGTTATCAATCTCTCCTGCTGATCTAACTTTTTTATTTTGAGAATGCCAAAGAGGACTTGCGTCCCGAAAAATGCACATAGTAGGTATGCAGCCACAGCAGGCACCTGCCCACTCAAAAGATTTATTACAAAAGAAAACGAGGAAAGCAAAAGAATAATTTTCAAATTAGCAAGTGTTCACTCGGGGATTTGCTTACTCGAATGGAATTGAAATATAAGATTGTTGCAAGGTTTACTAAACTTCCAGCAGCAACACCCTGTCATTTGCATACAGAGACATAAGCATTTCTTGTATAAGATAATCTTACAAATGCAGACACTGCAAGAGAAGAAAAGGAGTGCCAAACAATATAATAAAATTACACATAGAAGTCATCAGATTTGAGTAGTGCATATAAACACTGATCATTTTAAGCATAAACAGTAAGCGATAGTTAAAAATAGTAGAACAAGATCTCCAGAAAAAAGTATTAACTTCCTGCTGTGGTATTGTATGCTGATTTACTTGAGAGCACTTTTTTGGATTTGTTCCCCTACTTTTTTGGTTCATGTGGGTGATTCATTCTTTTCCACAGGAAGATTCTTATACAGCCCACACAACTCAAAGACAATACCAATCATATATAACTCTACTTACAAGAATTCAAATGACATGCAGATTAGAATGCAATTTTTGGCCCCTTGTTTATGTCAAAGTGTACAAATTTTTTTCTTGAAATATTTCATTATTGTTCAACAATAGAAATCACATAATTTATATCACATGTGGATCTTAATGTTATGTGAAGATATACCAAATCTAAGCTATCACAGAGCCCTATCTTGAAGCCATGGAAAAAAAAAAAAAAAGATCCATGCATCAAGGAAGCTGCTATTTAGGTGGAGTGATCACTCTTACAATCCATGCATGTAAATCCCTCATATCAGACTTGTGAGAGACCACATCATCGATGCAATTTTTCAGGGGTGATTTAGTCTACTTGAATAGTATTTTCCACATTTTGATAGTCCAAATAGAGGCTTAAACTATACCTAGTACCCTTTGGCTCATAATCCCTTTTCACTCGCAAGATTGTTTAATGGCAAATTATCGCTTGGGATTATTTTCATCTTAATGAATTTAGTATTATTATACTTAAGGATTGAAATCTCAATCTGATACAACTTTATGTGATTGGTCAGCTTTTCAGTCTGGAAATATTGGATGGTATAACAGCTTTTCGGTAATGGCTTTTCAGCATGAATCTGAAGGCTTACGTTTCCAATTGTCCTTTGGACAGCAGCGACTCTTTGAAATGCTCTTTCTGATTCCAGTGTTCGCACCCGAAGTTTGAGATCACCTTTCTCCTGTAAGACATCACAACATAGTAAATGGACTTCAAATTGTGAAAAATACTGCCTTGAAGCAACACAAAAGATGGAAAAACAACAAAACATCATGTTGAATACCAATCTTTGAATTATTTGTGCCAACTTTTCTACTCTGTCAGCCTGTCTAAACAAGTTATAGAAAGCACTCGACTGTCTTTCCCATCTTTTCTTAACGTCCTATAAGAACAAAAAAGTTATTAGTTCAAATGTAAAAGCATAACAGCTTTGAGGTACAATACATCAGGCAGTAAGAAGCTTGCCTTGACAATAACTTCAATACCAGCTTCTCGGAACCTAAGCAATTCCAAGGCATACCTGGTGATGAAGATGCAAATATAATCAGCTCTATATGATGCAAAAATCAGCAAATCACAAATTATAATCAAGCAGAAGATAATTAAGAAAAATTATAAACCAGACTCACGGTTTGGCAATCTCAGTAATGTCAAATCTCGGATCAAGTCCCTTTCCTATTCCATCTAGTACTGTGCAGACGAGAGTCACAATTTTAGTGAAAGTTTAGCCCAAAAGTGGTACAATTAGATAAAAGAATTGTTTCTTGTTTATTACACCTGAAAATGCTCTAACAACAAATGTGAAAGTAGCTGGAAAACGGAAAGGTTGATCAGCAGCAATGGCCAAAAGATCCTCCCCTGAAGATTTAGATCACATTTAAGCATAAAATTTGGCACATAAACCAACCTTTTAGAAATTATGTTCTCGACAATGGGTAATGAAAGCTAAAATTCCACACCCTACAAATTGAAACATCATATGTCTCACCTATTGCTGCCAGCCGTTGCTTCTTCTTCTCTAATCTTTCTTCTTTAGTCAATGGCTTTTTGAAGCCCAGCTCTGTTGTTGCCATCTCCCTCTCTTTAACTTGAGCTGCAAGGCGCTCTTCGAAACTGTGAATATAGAATAACAAAAGTAGGATTTACTTGAGAGTCACACTTTATATGGTTTAATATGCATTATATTTCCTGAAAATCACCTATTAAGAAAGAATTGAGCTGTTCGTCTGACAGCTGTCATATCCCCTGTAGGAACAAGAACACCCATTTGAATCATTGCTTGAAGCACCTGCACACAAGATATTTTCACGACTGACGTTAGAGGTTCAAACAGCTACTGAGCTGGAAGAACATAGAAAAGAAGAAAACACACTGAAGGACCAAGGCTATAAACAGTTCATACAAATAAAAAAACTTAAAAGATATAAAAAGCAATATTCTGCAGATCACCCAAATCTGGTAATTTATAATATACAACTACACATAAAAACAGTTTTCACTGACAAGAAATGTTTCATAATTTCACTGACAAGCAAGGCACCTTGGACTGCCTTGTTGGCTTGGAGTTCCAGGGGGGCGTATGATGCCACCAAGAAGTGATAAGCATCCACGAGAACAATGTCTCACATTAAAGTTTTTTTTTTTCCAAACAAGCTGACTTGCAGGAATTGCATCTGTCCCTGGAAATCTATTTCTATAGCTTCGATGCCCCAAAACTTCCATATCTGATACCATAATATCATCTGAATAGACTGGCATCAAAAATTTGGATCTAATCAAGAACTTAGTGGTGAAATTTTCATTTAGAAACAGGTTTTCAATGTTTCATCCTAGAATTTTCTTTTAATATCAGAATGACACTACTCTCTATTCAATATTTTACTCAAACTTGTAACATATGTAAAATGAACAATGACCTAAACAATCTTCAAAGTCAGAAATGAAATTATGAATACTATGCATATATAGAAAAAGACTACTAATTAGATTCAACAGAAGTTTCTCATGTGAAGCACTTGAGTGACGAGTCTGTCCTTTAAGAAAGATCAAGCTAGCTACTTAGTTGAATAAAAGAAAAATCAGAGTCATTGAAGGCACTAGAGGAAATTTAGCTTTATATGTATAACAAAATATTCAAGAAAAGATCAAGAGTCAAAGGAATTATATCCTTTTAACAAAAGTCAAAAGAAACTAACCCGGTCTGGGTCTTTCTCATAAATTCCATAGAATGCTTCAAGAAGCCCTTCCCTAATATTGGAGCTAATGCTGCAAAGGTTTGTAGAATGAATACTTGTTACTCAAATATGAGCATTTCAAAAGTATGATTTCTTTCCATGAAGAGTGTAGAGGCAACAAGAGTTCAAGACACAACCTTCCCATCATTCCAAAGTCGTAAAAGATGAGCCTCCCACCATTTACATCATCCACAGCAATATTCCCAGGATGCTGAATGGGAAAATATTTATATCAATCATGACTATTTACAAAAAATAACAAGTTAACAAAAAATCACTGATGTTCTATTTGTTTGTTGCATCTAGAAGAAAGAACTACAGCCACATTTCCTATTAAATATTTCACCTTTAGCATGGTCTTGATAGACAGTTATCTCTGAAAAATTTACCGGAAAAGTAAATATGTCAAAAGCACTTACTACCACAAAAGTAAATTTTCTAACAACTGTATTTAAAATTTTCTCTACTCATAGTGTTTGTGTGTGGCATTAAGATATTACAAATTTACTAACAGTCCCAATATAATTGCAGGAAACTACCACAAAAGTATTCTAAATTTTATATCAATCCAGCTTGTTTTCTAAACTTATAGACCATTTTAGGTCGAATACAACAATTATGTGATAAGTATAATTTCAGCCAAGCGTACCGGGTCAGCATGGAAAAACCCATGGGACAAAATCTGTTCAAGGTAAGACTCAACAGCATATCGGCCCAACCTATAAAGAAAGGATGCCAATGTGAATCAAATCAGAGAATCATCTTGAAACTGCAATCAAGAAAGGGAAAACCTTTTTGTCCTGATATCTAGACAAGAATTTCATATTGCACTACCTTTTTCGATCGACACCCAACTGATCTAATTGCTTTATCCTGTTTATCTTTATTCCTGGAACATATTCCATTGTGAGTACCTGCAACAACAAAAAAATATTCTGTTTAATCAGGAAACTAAAAAGAATTTCTCTGAAAATCCCAATGTCTCGCACGAACAATGAGATAACGAACCTGTGGTGTGGTGTATTCCCAGTAAATTTTAGGCACCTTTACGTAATCCATATCTTTGAAGTTTTCAGCAAACTTTTCTGCATTAGCTGCTTCTTCTGTATAATCTATTTCCTGAAGGAAGATACGGGACTATGAGATACATTTATAAGCAAGTTGCTCTAAGGATAAGCCAGAAAAGTTGTACCAGTATATTATAAGCAGGCACATGAAGAGTGAATGGTATTTTATAAGAAGAGTTGCTCTAAGGATAAGCCAGAAAAAGTTGTACCAGTATATTATAAGCAGACACATGAAGAGTGAGTGGTATTTTATAAGCAGAGTTGTACCAGTATATAGAGTAGTTCTAGAAATGGCACATACCATAATTTGCATCAATCTGGTTAACATCAGCTGCTGCTGTCCTGAAACACCAGTTTCTTTTCCCTTTTTTCCTCATTTTTTGGTTATAAGGAATACAGGGTCAAGGATTGGTCGAGCTTGGGCTGGATCAATTTGGATCAATGATCAACCCAAATCTCATTTAACTATGTTGGTGTCAGGCTCAAGTTCTGTAACACTCCAGTCAACATCACTTCCCATGAGAACCAAATCCGTGCCTACTCACCCCACCTCAACCTAGTAGACTGTTGCCAATTGACTTTCCTATATTGGTAAATTATACTGGAGTTTGGCACCAGCTATTTAACAGATTAAAACTAACCGGGGAAAGGCAGAGGAGCATGAGGACGAAAAAAAAGAGATATTTCGTCTGGCTGCTGCTGGCATCTAATAGCCACCGAAAGTAGAACAAAAAGGATCAGGAATCAGAAAGATGAAGAGAAGAAGAAAAATATTAGCAGCTGGAAGGAGGATTGGAGAAGAATTACTCTTAATTTTTCTGTCACCCTGAATTTTTTGTCCTAATTTAATCATATCACTCTCTAACCTTTTAGGTTTTTTATTAAGATATTGATCCATAGGTCATATCTGCACAACCTAGTATGATCCTGATCTGAAATTTGTAATAGATCATGAAACCAATCCATATTCTTCAAACCATGTTGTATGAACAGATATTCAGACTGAAGGGGTTCAATATTTAACTGAACCATCTCGATGCAAATGGATGCACAGGCTCATCCACGTATGCAATAGTGTGGAAAGAATGCCACAGCATCCAAGGGACCAGTGCAATGACTGTTCTGAACTGGGAAGAGAGTATTGTTTTGAGATGGTCTCTTATTACTAAAAACTTTTGTGCCCAAAAGCTTGCTAACATGGCAAGAACTAGTGGAATTTCACACCGATTGTTAATGTTACGGAATTCTGTGACCATACAGCAGTTGCTCAATTGAATGATAATTCCTTATTTTAAGAAAAGAAAAGAAAAATCAACCACCAATAATACAGAAAAGAAGCACGATGCTCCTGCCTAAATGGAACCTGAGGAGGTTCAACATACACAATGTTACCCCTACAAGCAAAGAGCCCATTTTCAATGATAATATATAGGCACTAAAACATTAATTGGTATCGCATCATCATCCAGCCTCTTTCAACTCAAGAATTAGAAAGGTCCATAGAAATTTTGTTAATAATATAACTAATAATTATCCTAATATCAGGAAAGTTGGTGCTGAAGTTTACTTTCAACAACTGAGGATTTTAATTTAACTGTAAGACTATGCAAAGGTAAGTGAAAATGTAATTAATTGCTTGTGCTTTAAGCTAACACAACATGAAACCAACTCCAGAAATTCCACTATGTAAGAGTCTAGCAGCACTGTGGAACTTTTCTAATGAAAGTCATATTTAATCTCAAAGGCATGAATAAGGGTAGGCTTATTTGTTATACACTGACCATTTAACATCATTTTAGATGCTCATAAAACATCACATTTGTCATTTAAAGTAATTGAGCTAAATATATTTCAAATTTGCTTGATATGATAACTAATTCAAATTTGCTTGATATGATAAAAGAGTTCCATGATAACTAATTCAACAGTAAAATAACCTGATAAAGGACACTGGCACATTCATCATATATAGCAACCCAATCTCTTCTGGCACCATCTGACTTGGGGTCCACCTTCTGAAGGTATTCAGCTATAACCTGTAACAACATAATATTTACATAAAAGAACAGTTGTGGCACTTTAGCAACTATGTTTAACTATATAGAGAGTCCTCTGGTTTTCCCAACATAGCAAATAAGCCATGACAAAGAGCAGCTCATTTTAAGGAAAAAAATTAGCATATATTTGTTATACGTAATGCGAGTATCAAATTTGTAAACCATTCGCTTTACCGCACTCATCATCAGCCATATGAAAGGTAAAGCTGACCTTATTTTCATATATCACACCTATTCATAAATCATAATCACAATCTGGGAAAACTAAAACTTAAAAGTATACAAGTATCCCAAAGCTAAATATTTTAGCTGTATATGGAAACATGGAATCTATTTTTGGTCAATTGAGAAAATCATTCCCAGCAAACTTTCAGAAATTAAATAGATACAAAAGTATCATCAAAGACAAAAGAGCATGTGTATGTATGTATGTATACACACACACACACACACACACACACACACACACACATATATATATATATTGCCAAAGTGCCTGTTTTATTGTGTCCTAGACTCCTAGTTGTAAGTTGTCACTGTAACATTCAGATAAACAGTTGTCTCTTGTTTATAGTTTCACTTTCATGTGTGTATATATTTCCAGGAATATTTATTGCTTTTGGATATTGAAGACAAATGTGTTATCTACCATGTTGGTTATCAATAAGGCACTAGATCCTTGAGCCATGCCCTAACTTCAATCTCATGCCATGCTGCCAGTATAAGCAGCATGTACTCAACTGCCAAGAAGACAAGACCAACTTCCTCGTACTGAGAACAGGCTTAGTAAAAGCATTTTACTCCGTTCTATGGAATACAATTGTTTTATCCAATCGTTTATGTGTTTTTTATTGTGAAATGGAATAGAAACTCTATTGGTAAAATAAGCTCGGAGAAGAAGCATCATCCTTGTTCATATGTTTGAGAGGAACAAATTTTCAGACATACGGACCTCTACGACCACTAGATCATGGATCTGCTATCCTCTAGACACGCAATAAGAAATAGCAATTATAGATCATCCAAAGGAAAACGAAAACATTTACCCTCTCTAACTCTCACTTTCTTGTCTCTTCCCGTACTTTTCCCATCCGTATTGCAAGGGAAGGTTCTAAATATCATACCGTACCGATATACCGATCAGCTATCGGTATGGTATGTACCAAGCTGTACCGAGTGTACCAACATAAAGTACACTAAGATGTACCGATATACCACCCGTACCAGTCCTCTATTGGATCAGTACGTACCACCCGTACCGAGTGATACAGTACGGTATTGCAAACCATACTGCAAGGACAATAGTGTTGACACAACAACCCAGTGCATGCCAACATCACAGCATTAATTAAAACATTACTATTTACATGTTATCTAGCAGAGTTCAGAATCTAATAATAACAACATATAAAAAGGGCAATCCAGTTTATGAGACTTCCACCAGTGCAGGGTCTAGCAAGGGCCAATTGATACAGCCTTCCACTCTAAGCAGAAAGGTTGTTTCTGTGACTTGAACCTTAATCATCTAGATCACAAATAAGCAACAGTACCATGACATCAAGGACCACCTTCTAAGAATTGAAAATCATATACTATATGATCTTACACTAGTAATGATGTTTCAGGTGTCAAAAACACATGTAGATTTTCTAATAAGTGATAAGCTGAAGATGAATATGCATCATAACGCTCAATAACAAGTCATAATTTAATAAACACAAAAGAAGTTTATTATATTCCAACATGGTTTTAAGCGTGGTTCGTCTTACCACTCCGTACCAGTGTGCCGACTAGTTATTGGTACGATACTGTACCGAGTCACACCGAACATACCGTCCATATCGGTTCCCTGTCGGACCGGTACATACCGTCCATACCAAGCGGTATGACAAACCTTAGTTTTAAATACTACAGTATAATAACTGAACCATACCAGTAAATTCATGTGCCTATTGTACTTACAGATCAAACATTTTTCAGTATTTTCCTTGTTTGTTTACTTGGTCATATCATACATGTTGGTTAATACATACTGATAATGATATATTAAAATCTTGACAATGACACCAATGTTTTAAAACCTTGCTCTCAAGAGAGAAATGTGCAAGGAAGAATTTCACCTAAGAATAACTCTCTATGCAAGATATGATGGATATCATTCCCCAAAACATGACAAAACACCAATTCCAGGAGAAAAAAAAAATTGGTACCTTAAAACCTGATTGAAACTTAAAAAGAGTGTTACCAACACATAAGGCTAAAGTCTGATTGGTCTTAATGCGATTATATTAGTTCATAACTTCATATATGTCTAGAAGTTAAAACATGCTAGCATTTCCTACATAAGCTGAATAAAATATAAAATTCACAAAAAAACAAAGGAAATGTTGGTGCATCAAGCTATTTCTATCACCTGCGAATAACCATCATATATCCACTATCCACTTATTTAGATGTCATTCCCTATTTATATCTACATAACTTTAAAGTGGATATATTTACAAATACTGAATGGTTGACATGGCTGATGGGGTCTACCATAGTTTATGCATCAAAAAGTGAAAATCGACTCAAACATGCAGTATAGGTGACAAGTTGTTTGTGTATTATCCTATTACAAGCCCTCATTAAATATCATATGCCTTACTGTGAAAGGCATTGAACAGGGATCTAAGTAATGACCAAATAATGTAAAGAATCAAGTATCAAGTAGAAGAATGTACTTTGAAGTTTGAAGTTTGAACAGTCACAAAGCACTAACCCTCAGATTCTTCAGATCAATATCAAATAGCTCCTTAAGGGCAGGTCTTTGCACTTTAATCACCACTTCTTGGCCATTCAAACTTGCACGATGCACCTGACCTGACAATGCAAGAGGAAGTGTATCATACGTTTTCATACCACTTATTCTACATGAATAGATTCCTTGCTTATTAGATGAAAATTGATTACCAAGACTTGCAGCAGCTATTGGCTCATAATCAAATCGATCAAAAATATCATCCAAAGAAGCTCCAAGTTCTTCTTCAATTATTGAGATGGCAGTTTCTGAAGGGAATGGTGGAACTTGGTCCTGCTTAATGCATAGATAGGTTTAGCCACTTGATATGAAGCACTGAAAATTCTTGTAATTCCACAGATTTAAACACCGAGCAAAGGCACAGTAACATATTGATATAACTGAAAGTAGCAGAATATTATCTGCATATATAGCGACACCAAAACATGTCATAGCCCTCTATTAGAGGTCAGTCACAAAAAAAAAACTGTACATTACTAGATAATTTGGTACTTCTATAACTAATACTAGGCTCCATACGGAAATTGAAAAATTAAATAAGCTCATAATTAATAAACTGAAAGTAACAAAGATAATGGCCAGAGTTGAACAAAATCAATCAAAAATAAATTGTAACAACACAAGCTCATTGGGATCAGCCAGATTGAAAACAATCAGCTTATTCTGACCATAAAAGCCAATTCCATTGGATTGAGGCATAGAATCCCATCCGACATGGATGCAGACATACTCAGACATGAGGAAAAGAGATTTAAAAAGCGAGACCATCTTACTGTGGTGTTTCCAGTGAGATGCACCTATGTACAAGAGAGGGAGGGTGGTAGAGAGAGGGTGGTGAACGCAGGTGAGTGGCATGTTAAAAGATGGAAAATCTTTTTGAGTTTCATTTTGAAGTAATTTGGGAAGTTCAATAATGTGATTGTTAACAATAAAAGTATAATCAAGGAAATATACACAATGCTCTACAAGTTCAAAATTAAAAAATGAACCCAAAACAAAAGAAACAAACATATGTGTGGTATTTTTTTTTTTCCCCTTCACTTGACAAGCATTGTAATCTATCACAAGCAATTTGTTGATGTTGCATTACAACATAAGTCGATTTAATAAAGCAACAGTACCTGAGAAACTAGATATCACCTACCACAGCTTTGTTTATAAATGGGATAATTAATCCATCCTTCACTACAAAAGGGGGGAAAATATTTTATGATATATGCAACAGAAGTTTGCAATGACCACTTGACTTCACTTTCTATATATCTTGCTTACATCCAACTGTTAACATTGTGTTGCAGGGGATTTAGAACCTCAGAAACAAAACCTCCTCACTAACAAAAGTATGCATTGAGAAAAGGTAAGTACGGTATTATCCAATATCCATTATTTCTTTCGTCTAAATTTCTACATAAAGCTATAAAAGAATTGTAAAGTATATGAATGCTAATAACTCCATATCCATTCATGATTGAAAAAATCAAGAACAAAGCAAATTCATGACCATAAATTTGTCTACAGTCAAATATATGAGAGCAGATTACTCTAGTGGGCAATTAGAAACATGACCTGAAGTTCAGACAATTGATCCACATACTCCTGTGGAAGAATATCCACCCTTGTGGAGAACTGCTGACCTGTTTTAATGAATGTGGGACCTAACCTCAGGATACTTTCCTTTAACCATTTAGCAAGGGCTTTTCGCCTTGAAACCTTTTTCTCCTCAGTCATTCCTCCTGCACATTGTCAAGACATAAATCTTAACATCCAAAAAACAGATGGTGTGTCATAATAACCTGATATCTTTTATTGTATGATCCTCAACACTCCTGTTTTACATGAATGCACCTACCAAAAAGTAGTGCTAAGTATTAAGTGAATTAACTGACAATGACTTGTAAAATTAAATAACATTAAAAAATATTTATAATTGTTACACTTACACAATAATTTAGAGTGGAGATTCATTAAAGTTCAGCTTCATTTTGATTATGCCCTCGATTGATGTGTCTTCTTATGGGCTATAATATCTGAAATCATGCATATATGATTGAAGCTGGCTGTCCTTAATGGGACATAGGCATGCCTCGAGGTTCCATGTAGGTGCTAGCTATAACCAATCTAAAGAACATAGATCTCGAAGACATGGGAGGTGCTAAACACCAATCATGTAGATGGATTAAAGATAGAACATCTTAGGGTTGGAAGAACAAAAGTAGGAAAAAGGTTTATTGATTTAATTCATCAATATTTATGAATATCCTGGTTCATCTGTTATTTAGTATAGATAAGAAAAAGCTTTTCATCATGAATTACCACTTCAATAAACAATGCTTCGACGATCAAGGCACCAATTCACACCTTTTTAAAAAAATGGCACTGGCACAAGGCTCCTTCTACCCTAGAAGAGTATAGGGAGGGTCAATTTATGCAGTTTCACCATTACAACCAGACAAGCTCTTCCTGTGACTTAAACCAGCCCCTATAAACAACCCCATCTTTTGCTAGGCCATTATTAGACTGTATAAGTTGCTCAAAGAGCCAAATCTGTATTTACAATAACAAAAGAATTGATTTATCATGAGAGATTGGATGACTGCAAGATGATTCTAACATAAGATTCAGAAATTTACCTCGGTAAGAGAACTTCTGGTTGTTAAGCCAAGACTTAAAAAGAAATGCAAAAACAAAGCCCCATATTTCCAAGGTTCTTTGAATTGTAGAATAAGTTCTGAACCTATTCCAACGCCCTCCAGGAGTAACAGAGACCTGCAAGTGTGAGCAAATCATCAAAAATTGATAAACACAAAAAATTTTAATTGATATGTTAATTTTTAAAAATTTTAATTAGAAGCTAACATCCAAAAAGGTACAGATGTGAAGAGAGAAAAAGAAATGTAATTCAATCATTAATTAAGTGCAAAGATGCATAATTTGATTGTAATATTAAAAAAAATCATGTTAGCCTATGGAGTTTATGATTGTTTCCTTTGAATACATATTGCCATAAATCTACTGACACCAACTTTCCCCCAAAGATTAAAATGCACCCAGTCATGTAAAAGTTTCATTACAGTATCAAATAGAAAAAGGAAATGTTATTGATGAAGTAAAAACATATATGATAAGTTGATGTTTTCTTTTCTATAATTTTTTTAAGTAAGAAGTATTTTGAAAATGTTGCCAACTAAGAACTTTCCATCATTATACTTGTCATGTTGATCAGAAGTCATATATAGCAGTAAGTCGAATTATCAAATAAGTTAGTTGGTGATTTCCTTCAGAGCATTCAAAAGGTTTTCTTCACAGCATGACCTGCAAATGGACCATGTATAAGAAGACTCAAAATACTTCAGCATTTTTTAAGAATTCAAATTATACTCATAGGCTCATAGCACATTTAACATATGCCACGATAATGTATTGCAGCTTGACAAATTACATGAGATTGACCATAGATATTCAGAAGTAGAAAGTTCTATACCACCTCATAAAGCTGGCCCATTATACATATAATATACCTCTTGACATCAGACAAATTAACTACTTGAATGTCTACCACTCAACAGTAAAAATTAGAAAACCTAGTAGAAGTAGCTTCTGCATAGACATTCAGTCTAATTCGCACTTTTGCAGATCTCCTTAAAATAACTTGTTATTTCTGTAGCTCAGAAGTTTTTGAAATCTAAGATTTGGGTGGCTAACATCTTTATTGAAGCTCTCAAATACAGCCCCAAGAATCATTATGGATACATATTAATTAGATGGTTATTGTTCTGCAATAAGATATAAAGATGTAACTAGAAGTCTATAAGGCCTCTTATATATATCCTCTCTTTTTTATTATTTTTTGTGGCATTGAGCTATGTGGTCTTTGGAACCACCAAGTTACAGTTGATGGGGTTTATGACATTTATAAGCATGTAACATCTTTATATATTTCAAATTTTCAAGAAGGTATAGGTGAGTCAAATTACTTCTTTAGTATCCCAGCAAAAGCCATGGTCCCAAAATCCATTTGTTTGAACACCAGATGACCTTTATGTTCTTTCATTTTAGATTTTTCATTATTTATCATTCGTATCTATTTAAATGAAACCACCACTTTGATGTATTTTTTCATTCCTGCCTATACCCTTGCACACATGACTTCTTTTCTGAATGGTTGTTCTTTCATCTTACCTTGGAGCCTGACATTTACTTAAGATTCAACGAGCCATAGCCTGGTCTTGGTAAAAGATGAGATTGTATTTATTATTAAGAAAAACCACAACATGAGGTTTCATTAATAAGTGAGGGTGAAGAATCATCTTAATTCACTCGATCAATATGATATAGCAGGGTATATGTATGAGAATTGGTGGGGCCCCGTATCTAAACAATTGAAAATGAAATTTAACTTCTATATAATCTCCTAACATCAAAAATAAAGTTATTAATATTAAGTAACTAATGCTAAAGAAATCATTGACCACAAATAACATTCAGATGGTTCAATATATTATACAAATGTATTTAGATTTTCTCTTCACAGCAACAATGACAAGCTTTTATTCCTCATTATGTTAGAAATAAACTATCTAGAAATATTCTTATAATATACAAACATACATGTATGCATATATTATATCCTTCCATGTTGATGACTCTTTAGGTTTCAAACTTAGTTTACACCATAATAAAATAAAACAAGGTTCAATTACTTAAAACCTTCACCTGCAAAATCTATGCCAGATGGTACTCCAAAACACTGAAATTATGTTTAAAAACTTTAGTAACATAAATTCCAGCTTAAAGCCCAGTTATAAAGTAAAAGAAAATTGTATTATTCACAAGCAGTCATAAAATTATGTTTTTCTCCTAAATACAAAAATGAACCCTTCAGATGATGTAGTCTAATTGTATGACAGACCAGCAAGAAAAATTGAGGTCGCAGACATCTTTGAAGCACAATAGTGGGACTAAACTTTCTCCCAACTCACTACTTAAGCCATTAAACCCGCCTATCTTGAAACTCACATAGCAACACTTATTTGTATAATTCTCTGGGAATCTGATTTCAAGAAGTCTGAGAGCCACAAAGCATTAAATATCATGTAAGCAAATTAATGGCACAATAACATATGCCGGCCAGCATGAGCAGGTTGAGTCATAAAGCTATTAGTGGCCTGTAAATGAAATTGGATAATTTGAACATGTCATCAGTTTATATAATTACTTGATTCAGCACTAGTAGGACACAGTTTTCTCCTGTTCACACCACTAGTGACCAACACATCATCTAGATTGCCTCTTTTACATGTATGTAACTATAATCCTCTGTCTATGCACCATGTCAAGGAGATGGATATCCTAAACTTTTACTTGTCCAGAGTAAAGGATGATTTTATTTCCTCCATCTCTACAGTTTATGTTATCCATATACAAATATGCAGAGTTTGGGCGTAAACCTACATTCCAAATTTGTAATCTCTGAAAATGAATTTATATTGATTCACTAGCAGGTCCACCTGCAGCGACTGAGAAAACGACTTCTTCTGTACGTGAGCATAAACCATTGCACTAGAATGAGCTAAGGTGATGATTCATTAAATACTTCGATTTCAATAAATTTACAAAACCACTAATGAAAGTGGTACGTACCTGCGGTTGTTCTCCACCCTTTTTGAACCAAGCATCCTCTTTTCCTATATCTTCAACCCTCTTTTTCCGCTTCGCCTCCTCAAAAACCTCATCCACTTCCTTCGCTACCGCTCCATTCCCATCAGTGTACACCAAACTCGCACTGCCATTACTTGCCTCATTCCCATTAAGTATCACCTCGATTTTCCCATTCGCACTCCCGTTAACTACTTCCCTGAACCCGTATCCGCTGCCGCCACCGTTCCCATTCCCGTTCCCCACATACCTATCCAAGTCCCTGGAGACCTCAGTGACCGAAATTCTCTCATTGGAACCCGACTGAACAACGACTCGAGACGAGAGCCTCCGCAGTCGACGACTCTGCAACCGGCAGTACCCGGGAAGAGGGTGGAGGCGGCCGGCGGTGGGGCGGAGGAAGAGAAGGTCTTGGAGGATCCGCGGAGCAGATGAGAGAGAAACTGACATCGATATACTGGTCGATGGATCTTTAGGGATTTGGTAGATCGCGTCGGCGGCAGGGGGCGAAGAGAAAGTGCCTCGGAGGAGACGGAAGAGTCGAGAAGCAGGAGAAGCACAAGAGGTTGGTAGACAGCGGAGGTTGGAATCGGGCCACGTGGAAGAATGAGAGACAGGAAGTGCCTATGTCGCGTGCTCCTCGTTGGTTGCCGGATGACGCCTCGATGACCACAAAATTTCTTGTTTAAGAGAGACTCTGTTTCGCGAAACCCCAACGCTTCCCCTCACGGGAACCATGCGGGACCCAATGCGGGTCCCAATATATGGTGCATTGACCAACGAGAAAAGCAAATGGGACATTTTTTATAGGTGGGTTTGTTTCTTCTGTTGTTTGTGGTCGAGCGCGCATCCAACTTATACTGAGTTCAATTACCCTGTAATGGACGAAAAGTCCCTTCATTATCGCTCATCCAATGCCTCTAACTTGAACTTATACTGAGTTCAATTACTCATCGTCAATTTCTCATGGGGTTTCATTGATACTTAGGCCTGGGTATGGCATTACTCTCATTGAAGACATGGATTTCACGCATAAGTGGGAGATCACTCATTATAACAATCATATCATCATCATATGAAAGGTTATGTATGGGTAAGTGAATCAGTACATGAAAGTAATAATTGCTTCTCACTTTATTTATCATCATCCTATCCGACTATTTAATATAGAAGGGATCAACGCTGCCCATCCTTCTTCCATATCTTGCGTCTTTCACGACACCGCCGATCATGACGCATTCCTACTGCTTGCACTCGTATCCTTTTGCTCCAGTTTCTTGCTCTGGCATTCCATCCTCAAACACTACCATGTCATAACCCACACCCTCCGAACAGAGGAGAAGTTAAGCAGGTGGAGAACACATGAGCCCACACTCCAGAGAGTCCATCCAACCCAATGCAATCAAGAGAGAGAAGAACGTCTGTCCCAGCTAGCCTCGTGAACCAACCTTACATCAAGTGCCTGATATAATACATCCTCTCCTCTAAAGGACATAATGTCTCATTAAGTGGTTGCCAGTCTTTGAAGGACACACACATGGGACAAAAATCTTCCCCATCCCTGTCTCTCCCACCATGCATGCATGTATGACATCCAGTCACTGTTGGCGAATGTGATGATCAAAAGCTCAATCATGAAGCTGACAAAAATAAAGATGATACATTCATTTTTGGTAGTATCTACTTAGACGCACCGGACCTAATCCAAGAAACCTGCAGCATTTCCTGCAATGCTGTCCAATATCTCTACTGCTCTCTCCTCCTAAGCTGGTTGGTAGTAGCACTTCAGTTGTGGATCGGAGGCTTCCTGTTGGCAGGAGAGTAGTCCATTCCTGCTATGTCTACGACGTCCGGGTAGGTCTGAGGTTGCCTTGAAACAGGCGGGGCCTTGTGGAGGTCGTCTTGGCTTCCGGTATCGTTCTGTGAATGGCCATGAGATGATGAGCAAAGAGGATGCAGGATCTACTGTTCGATGCTAACTAGAACACCAACCTTGGAAGTGGCCATCGCATCGGTCATGAGTTTCCTAGTCTTTCCTGCATCAACAGATAAGGAAGAACCTATCTCAGAGTCATGAAGTCTGTCCACGGACTTCATCAGAAAGACACAACTATTTTACAGTGTTCTCTCGGAAAAAACTTATTTTCATCAGAAAATAAAACTACATGTTTATGGTCAAGCTTCTTTTATGACGTTCAAATACAGAAAACAAAAGGAAAGTGAGAAGATTTGTGGAAGAGCGTGCATGAAGAATAATTTCAATGGTGCTCAGGCATGTGATTCCTAGGTCCAAGGTAATCTTCATGAAACCCAGGAAGCCTTCGATGGACTTCTCTAACTTTGCTTATGGATCTCCTCTCCTTCACACTACCTGAACAATCCCCATGGCATCCACGTAGAAGCGCTCCTTCTTTCATCAAGCTCTTTTCCTCCTGGTATCAGCATGCAGTACAACAGTATTAGTGACCCGGAAGAAACCAACGAGTGTGGCCACTGTAGACGCAGTACTATCAAGAAGCTATCTACTGACATGCACTTGGTTGCGTAGGGAAGCCACTGATTCTTCTTCCAACAATCTGATCCCTGAACGAGAGGAACAAATCAAAAACGAATACCTTATGGATTTAAATGATCAGCGATAAGGCCTTGAAGGTACCTGCAGTCCTGTTAGCTGCGAGGAGAACCAGAAAAAGGAGAAACATCACTGACACGATAGGCGTCATTGGAAGGAGCTTCTAATCCTAGAAAGACTCCGATAGGAGAGATGTGTTTCACCTCCTCTATGCAAGATGTGGAAGGAGAGAAGATGGTAAGGAATGAGTGTGCAAAACTTTCTGACAGTGCTAATATATATATATAAGCTATTGGACCTGATCATCACTGTTCCATACCACGGACTATAGATGTTTGAAAGTCCAAAATCCAAGATATGTCTCGGCAAATAAATTATTGTGACTGACAATTCTGGTTTATGCCGTGTTATCTTATTCTATGTTGTAACTGTCACTCATTGAGGAAGGATGTTCCCCAAATATTTGGACCTTGTTCATGTTTGGTCTTCTTATTACAAACATGCTTTTACTAGTCAGATCACAAGGTCTCTTAGACACTGTTCATAAGAGCAACTGGTTTGCTATTCCACATTACATGAAATCAAAACATGTACTTGCTACATAATGTCATAAGATTCTGCATCATACTGTCACGTACGCTTTAATCTGAAAAGATGGTGCACCCACGAATTTAATTTAATGAGGAAGATCTACAAAACCTTGGATCAAGATTTTAATTACCTCCTGCTCCTTGTTAGGTGGGCATACTTGGCTTCAAGCACTCGATCTTATGCTTTAACATTTAGTTAGTCCATGCCCAGCGGAGGTTCCCAATGGCTCCATATCTTGGATACGGTGGGAACGAGGAAGAGCGAGAGGTCAACCACTGGTTTTATTGTGTGAAGTATGAAAGGAGAGATGAAGAGGTGGTGGGGGAGGAGGCCACGCCGGTGTCCATATCGAGGAGGGGCCCCGGAAGGGAGGATGGAGGTGCAGGAGAGGCGCCACGTGTTTAGAGGATGGTCACGATGCATGTCTGTGCTTTGGGTGGCACCGAGACAGTGGTGGTGGCGACCATGTTGGGGATGGAAAATTGCAGCTCCTCTTACGATACAATGACAGCCATTCTTTCCTCTTCCTTCATCTTAATGAATCACATTATAATATAACAAAATAAGCTCAATCATCTTTGGGCTACGATCGATCAATCAATCTATCATCCAGGTTAATGGTTAGTATATGAAGGTTCTTTTCCCGGATGTCAGGAGTTTGATTACTCAGCGAAGCCATACACCCAATTATCTCGAATTGATTACATGGATCTCTTGTCACTCTTTAGGGAAAATATATGATGAATTAAATCAAAAGTATTTGAGTTTTCATCTATAGTTTCTAATAAGATCCTTTAAGGTTTTCCTATTAGGAACAGTAATTGTTTCCTCCATCTATTGAATCATACTTACCCAAATGCCGCAGAATTTCTACACTTATTATACTTTTTTGAGTGAAATAAATGCTGCAAAATTATATATTTTCCTCAAAGGTACATCAATCGCCAACATAATTCTATGGGGCACAATATAATGTTGTGAATGGAGACATTTCATGAACTATTTCATGATTAAAAAGTCACAACAAGATTTAGAATTATCTGAAATTAACTCGAACAAGAAATCATCTAAAAATACATTTCAGTGGAACATATCCATGTTTTATACCTAAAATTAAGAACCATAATGTAACTATCTTGCCGACAACAACAAGATTATGATGGGTTTTCTCTGCGAGACAAGCCCTCTTGCTCTCCGAGAACGAAAGGACTGGATGAAGGGATTTGCCTGTCCGAATCTGCCGACATGCCAGGCTTTTGAGGATGGAAATATGGGCTTTCATCTCACCGTGCCTTCCATCTCCTCCTCGTGTGCATGCATGGAGTCAAAGATTCTCCTTTCGAGATCCTTCATCCCTAGCTATCTCCTTGCAACCAAGTACTACTCGACCGTGAAAGTCCCAAAAAGGTTTCAAGAGCTCCCACTCCCGAGTTCCGATGTCTTGGGCATGCTCGAAACAAGTCTTCGTTGTCATTCAGACACCTTGTGTTCCAGTGTCCGAGTATGCTTTTACTTTTAGCTGGCTTCGGTTCGTGTTCCCTCCATGAGTTACAAGGTTCCATGTGTACGTGCATGGGAGTGTTCAAATCCCTGTCTTCCTCTCAGGAATGGATCGTAGCATACGTTAAGGACTACATGATATGCTGAGAAACAGCTTGCTGATCCTTGTCATGCTCATCAGCTTTCCAAGATAAATACGTTGCAAAAACAAAGCGATCTACGGAAACAGTGTGTCATTCAAATGGCTAACAAGATTGTTTTCATTTGATAGTCTCACTATCAAGTTGAAGATGGGATGGATGTACCATCCAAGCAGACAAAGTAACAATCTATAGAAATTTGAACACACGGTTTCTTCAACGGTGAACCAAATGTCAAGAGACGAATAGATTTGAAGCAGCGGAAAACATGCTTGTCGGGGGCATGTTTGATCTTGGATGTTCATGTCCGATTCAATGATATCGACTCATGTTTCTGCGTCTTTTGATCACAAAACACAGCAACGCTACTTACTGTTTATCATCGACAAAACAAATGGTGGTGTGTCATCACAGGATAAAGACAATAATAAGGAAAGGCAGTTATAATTTCTCACCTATCTAACTAATTTTATGATGTACAATAAAATTTCAATGATTATATCAAAATCTCAGTTATAAAAAAGTATTGTAACGATTAATCCTTGTCCACCAATT
Source organism: Musa acuminata AAA Group (assembly GCF_036884655.1). Taxonomy (NCBI): domain Eukaryota; kingdom Viridiplantae; phylum Streptophyta; class Magnoliopsida; order Zingiberales; family Musaceae; genus Musa; species Musa acuminata. The sequence continues at coordinate 6,002,727 of NC_088335.1, forward strand.
GGATTTCATAAAGACACTGACGTAAAAGAAAATGATCGAGTCATCTCCTCTTCGCCCACTAAACTATGACGTGGGGAGGTTATAGTCTATCGGCTCCTATGGATAATAATCTACGAGAAATCATTTGAATCAGTCATGTCAGTCTCTATAGATTGTAGTACACGAGAGGTTATTTGAGTATATCACTTCTTTATCGGTCTTCATGGATAAAAGCCCATAACATGTTATTTGGGTCTATCATCCTTATGAATAAACCAGGATGTCGAGACCATTACAAAGAATCTCTTCGATTAGTTATGTATATAAGTCTGACCCTCGCGTTCACCTAAGAGTCAAACCTTTTTTCAAAAATCTTTCACACTAACTAACTTGAGCATTAAAGTGATCGAATCAGAAAATTCCTTTCAATATTGACCTTTATGTAGGAATCCATCAAGGAGTTGGATTTCATCTTAGTCTAACCTTAGGGACACATCGGACACTTAGAAACAACTCGAATACCACCACAAAGCTATCTCGGATATCTCGATATCGTACCAACCATGTAGGACTACTATATAGATTCATTGAATGTCTCTCCTCTGAGTTCGAGTCGAGCTGACGCAGTCAATATATATATATATATATATATATATATATATATATTCTTTATGTTGATTCATGTTTAGGTTTTGCATGACAAATTTTTCGAACATAGAATATATGTGATCAAATATGTATTGTTGTTTATTTATATTTTGAGATGTTATGTAGATGGACATAATGGAATCAGTGTACCTCAAATCTCAAGTCTGATAGTTTTAAATTATACATGTTATGAAAAATATGGAAGAACAAAGGCCGAAGACTTCTATTATGCTTCCTTGGGCTTTGTTAAGCTATGCCCCTATCTCTTATTATTATTATTTTAAAAATATTCTTAATAATGTAAATACTTTGAATTTTTCTAGCCAAAAAAGTTTTGCCAAGTGCAAAACTCTATTATAAATAGATGTGTCTTTTTGTCACATGATTATAACTAACTTAAAAGTAAATAAATTTTTATTGCATAATTAATAGGTATTAGGTTCGAATTAATGTGTGAGGGTCATATATATTATTTAATATAATAAAAATATTTTAATTTAAGAAAAAACCTTAAAAATATAACAAGAGCATAAATTATTCCGAAAAAATAAATATCTTAAACTAAATTAGATATTTATTTATATTAATCGGAAACATAATAATATCCATTTAGACCCATTCTAACAGTAAAAATATGTTTACTTAAAAATCCACGTCAGCATGTTGATTATATCCATATTCCCAAAGCATCGACCAACAATGCTGAACGCACATTGTTACTTAATCTGTGGCGGGTTTCAGGTCGCGACCCGGATCCGATTCGAAACCAATCCCGGGTACGAGTTCGGGTAAGACAGATGGACCCGTTTGGCAAGTCATGTCTCATAAATCCCATCAAGTATTCTCATAAGGGCTCTTCTGTGACCCAGCAAACCGTCTCGTTCTCCTCGATCGCCTCGTCGCCGCCGCGTTAGAAGGCCTATTGGCCTATCTCCTACGCTCGATCGGTCATGGCGGAACAGGTTGGATTGCTTCTCGTTCGAATGACTCCCTTTCCACCTACATTGGATATTTCATTTTCTCCTGATTTTTTGGGAATTTTTTTCCTCTTAGATTCTAAGTCTGCCGATCCACTGTCGCTTTGGACTCTTCTGTGACCCAGCACGGTCGCAGATTCCTCAGGACCATTTGAAAGGGTTCTGTTTGATTAGAAGGTTTTTTTTTTGGTGAGAGTTTCTTCTGAAGTACACTGTCTTGCTGTGGTGTGTTTGGAACGCCGATAGCAATATTTGTGCGCTGTGAGGCTTTGTGTTTGTTTCCCTAAGATTTCTTGCGGTTAAACAATGTCTACTTTCTCCTTCTCTCCAATTGTCCCATAGTTAATTAGTCAGTTATTTTCCATTTTCTTTTTACTATACTGACTTATTTTGATTTTGTGTCATACTGTTATGCAGACGGCGAAGGCTTTTCTAAAGCAGCCAAAGGTATTCCTTTGGTAAGACGGCCGAGTCGTTGGAGTTACTTAATCTTTGAGTATATTTTCAAATGGTGTTAATATAATGATTCTGGAAGAGCATTGGGCTAGGATTCAAGACACCCAGAGAAGCCATTGAAGGTCTAAAATCTACTTTTCTCGTTGCTTTGATTTAGAGCTGTCAGGCTTGTTTTCTTTATCTTGGTCTGAATTCATACGACAAAGCTCTAAAATAAATTATTCAAATGTGCAAAACATCTTGGTTACCATTTTATAGGAATTACTGTGTTTGACGGTCCGAGGGAAATTCGGTAAGGGGGCCACTCCGCGGGAAAAGGGGGAAAAGAGAGGCTTTTCTAAGGAATTTGTCCATTTTAAATTGAATCCTTTTGGTCTTTTCTAATTATTATTTTGGGACTGAACAAGTTTGGTAACGACCAAAATCTTCTTTGTCATGCCACTATTTCTAGTTTTGATTGCTTGATGATCGAAAATGCTATTTGTTCATTAGGTTCATCACAAATACAAAGTAGGTGCTTAAGTTATGTGCATTATGGGCTACACTGGGTACTGCATTACTAAGCATGTCAAAAGGTTATGATTAATAAAATTTAAGTACCAAGTTTAAAATAAAGGTCTGGCCTTCTACTTTGGTAGAGGTCAATATATTTTTGGTGAGGCCCTTTGTATGTCGTAGATTCAATGTTATAGATATTGGTCACTGAGTATTTTATGTGGAGCGGTCCGTACATGTTAGTATTAGCTTCTATTTAGTGGTTGTTGCCGAGTGTCTCATAGATAACTGTTTCCTTTTCATCTTTTGTGAGGTCCATACTATCAAAAAATAAAAATAAATACAATTTTCTTCTGAGTAGTTTGAGATCCACATACATTGAATGAGTTAGTTGGGTTTCTAAAAGCCCTGCAAATATGCTTCTCATATTTTGTTTTTCATATAAATTCCTCGATTCTTGTTTATATCATATTCCTAATCTTGCCCCTATTTTGCACTTTAATCTCTCTGTCCAATTCTCTGTAGCTATAATCAGTTTCACTTTAGGAATGGAAAATATTTTCTACTTCTGGCAACACAAGTCCAACTTGCATTTATATTAAGGGCTTTTTCTTATTTTTTAGCCAAATCCTCTTGCTCCCCTTTCTACTCTCTTTCGTTTTTGGCTCTCCTAATGAGATCTGTTGTTGGCAAGGGTCTTCAGATTTTTGTTGACTTTTTGGGGGGAGTAGGCTTTCTTGTTATTTTCTCAGAACATCCTCACCAAATTTAACTTGAGGTATTGATATGCACAGGATAATAAGAATGGAGGTACTATGAATAACTACAATTAAGGGAGTTGTACACATTAACAAAATTAAGGGGACTAAGGTGCAAAACATTCTGCTTCAGTTACTTTTTTTATATTAGAAAAAAAGTCAAAAGTAAATTATCTTCATACTATTTTGGTACCTACATAAACAGTTTGATCAATACATTTGTTTGATGTGTTTTTCCTTGGAGGATTCTATTGTTTGCCTAGTATTCTACATATAACAGAAAAACAGAACATTAAGACATGTACTTGCAGATACTTACATTGATAAGAAATGCCCATTCACGGAATGTGTCGATTAGGGGTCGAATCTTGGCAGGCACATGCCATAGTGCCAAGATGAACTGAACCATTATCATACGCAGAAACTACCTTCATTATGTGAAGAAATAACAAAGGCAAGCAATACTCTCTGTTTTCTTTTTCCAAATAAATTCCTATTTTAATTATTTTCATTTTTTTCTAGGTATGAGAAGAGACACTCTAATAAACCAGCACACATCTCGCCCTGCTTCCGTGTTAAGGAAGGAGACCATGTTATCATAGGCCAGTGCAGGTAGGTCATCTTTTCTTACACTATTGCCAAGATCCAAAATATAAGGAATTACAGAATCTTTTAAGTACATTCTTAAAACTTGTATGATGTGATCCTACATCCTGTCAACCCACATAAGGCAAGAAAGATAATGATCAAACACCGAAACGATATTTTTGTATGAAGAAAATAAGATGCTTTTTTTAACCAGTAGCATTGGCCTGGTAAAAATATTATGATAGTCAATGCTGCTTGCTCTTACAACACTCACTGAAGTGATGATTATTAATTTTGTATAGGCTATTGGCAAAGACTGTGAGGTTCAATGTTTTGAAAGTTATACCAGCTGGGTCAACAAGCGGAGGCGGCAGCAAAAAAGCTATTGCAGCTGTATGAGGATAAGGCTTGAAAAATAAGATACTGGCAGTTGGAAGTTTTAAGTAGAAAGAGATATACCATTGAGGAACAAACTTTATCAAATTAGCGGAGTTTTGGAATATCCTCTTAGTTAAGTGTTTCGTAATTGTTATGACATCAAGTTTTTGTTGTTGAACTACTTAAAAGAGTGAGGAAACTTATCTGATGAACATTCAGAGTACAGGACATTTAAATATGTATGTGAAGTTGGTTTAGTGGTTTTCTAAGAAATTTTGAAATTTCATTACGGGATGACAATATATCTTTATTGATACGGAATAGCATAAGTTGGTATCAGTTTGTTTTTGTTGTAATGCTAAATATTATACGTCTGTATATTTCAGGTCCCTGTTGTCATGATAAGTGCTTTACATATGTGTAACCTAGAAACATTATATAGTCTTTATGAACATTAAATTTAAAAGGCTTTGGTCAGATCGACATGCCTACTCGTAAGTCGATGAATCCCACAAAAGCTCCTCCATTATCATTCGTTAGATCGATAGTCCCAACCAAATGTTTAATAATCATTCATAAGATGGTAAAACAAAGCCCACCGTTCCAAATGATCACCCACTTTAAGTTCTTGGCCACATTTGGATTTGGTGGGTGAGAACCACCAACGTGGCTGAGCACATCGTAGTGTATTAATCTATTCCACCGTTCCAAACAACCCGAATCTAAGTGTATTAATCTATTCTTTTTGTAGCCCTCGTCCCTACCTTGTTTGGGATTGGGGAAATAATAAGCGTGCGCTTTTCAGTTGCAAATCGTAGAGTGGTATCCGATATACGTCATCGATAATGCGTGGCGGTTCGGCTGTCGGCAAACTTCACGAAGAAAACTACGAATGCCACGTAGATATCGCCACGTGCCGCGCCGCTGCAGTGCGGATCGTTTCGTGTCACGTGTTTTGCGAAACGTGAATCGCGGCCTGCAACGTGTCTAGTTGCCCCGGATCGGGTACAAGCTGCGGCAACTCCTTTTCCGGAACCTCACCGATTCACGTGGCGACAAAGCGGCGGGCCCACGAATGCCGTACACAAGCCGCAGGGACCCACATGGAAGTGCCCGTTTCCCCTGGTATCGGATTGGCTTGGCTTTGGCTTCCCGCGTTTGGATCCGCTGAGTGAGAATCGTGGATTAGCCATTGGAGGTGGGGAAGAGCTGACTGGTTTCAACGGCCGGTCTCGCATTGTCCACCAACGGAAACGAAGGCGAAGAGATGGCTTATATGTGGTGGAGTACCGAGGATCCCGAATCCTTCGTCGTTTTCGCGCTGCTCTATCGCCGTCTCCAGCAAACCAAACCAGATCATATTTCCCGGAAGACCCTTCTCGGGAGCGGAAGGAACAAAATCTCTGTCGTTTTCTTTGTGATTTAGTGACAATAATACCCTTTTGAGTTGTGCGTTTCTGAATTATTCGCTATAAAAAAAAGATCATTGGTATCATCGATTTCATTATAAATCTCGATCAAATCAATTGCTGAAGTAGTATGAACTAATATATCATTCAAGCAAGGAAACATCTATCATTGGTTGTCTAAATATGCTCACAGAAAAAGAAGGAAAGACAGAGTGAATACGCGCTATAAATATACTTACACTATGCCAAAATCTTGGGAAGAAAGATGCGATGGGATTTTTGCCTGAGATCTTTCATTGCTATGAAATCCAAGATGACAAGAGACCACTCAAACAAATGCAAAGCAAAAGCACGGTTGTGGCTTTCGAGATCACGCAATAGGAAGAGACAATTGTTGGTGGCAAACTGGCTCGACCTTATCTTAGATCATCACGCCATAGATTTCTCTTTATATTAAATTAAATCCACAATGTGGCAAAATAGGTGTCTTATTCCGTTGGATTCGGCACTCAACTGTGCCATCCTACTCCTGTCGACTTGTTGAGTGACGATGAAATGGCTTCTTCGGAAGATTTAGGTGTCCCAACATATGACAAGATATGTCGTGAAGAGAATATACTGCTGTCACATCTCCAATGCTGACTCCTTCGATCACTACTATCACATCACTTGGTTTTTTTTAGCTAATATAACGTTGATCAACACTATGTTGCCTTGTGAAAACTTTACCTAAATTTTGTCTCAACTGTTGGTAATATCTTTCTTTTATTGCTGGGAACGATATCTCATGCATAAGAAGAAAAATAAGAAATAAAATGAGAGAAGTGGATATAGAAAGAGAAGGATCAATGCATGATATCCTATGCACAAACTTACTGATCCATTTTTTTCTTTAAGACGAGAACAGTGGCAAATATGATGTTTCGTGGAAAGTCTGGCGGCAGATATGTGAACATAATTAAAGGGCAAAGCCACCAGCGGTATTGCTGCATATGATATTTTGTACAATGTCTGTATCCTTCCAATTTCCACCTCCCTGGAAAGAATCGAACTGGAAGAGCTCGAAAGGGAAGGAATTCCTGCATAAAACCCCACACTTCGAGCACCCTGGAAGGGAGTGACCGAGCTCCGATGAGCATGGCATTCTCTAGATTTCCAGCTTCACTCCTCCTGTCCCCTATCGTCGTCCTCCTTTTCCTTCCTCACTCGATCTGCCACCCTTCTCTTGAGATCAAGAAAACGTCCTTACCAGGTATTCTATTCTTTGCAATCTCGTTTTCCCAGCACGGTGCTGAATTTTATTGCAGGGATACCGCTGTTCTCAAGGAGAAGATTTGTTGTGCATGTGCCCTCTTTTTTACGCTGAAATAATGGGTTATCTTCTACAGAATCCCCCTCTTTGCGCCCCTTTTTATTCTTTTTGAACAGATTACTTTTTCCTTGTCAGCGTTCAGGAGTCCATTGGAAAGTATATATTTGTGTGTTACGCATCCAGAGCACATGGTTCGTTTAGGAGTAGCTTGTTGTGTTCTGCAGAATCCCCCTCTTTTTGCACAGGAAGAAAAGAGATGATTTTTATGTAGTTTTTTTTTTTCTTTTTTTTGAAGTTAGTATTTAAGACGCCATTCAAAAAAATCTGTCTTTTTTTGTTTGAGAAGCGTTTTTGTGTGTTAAAGATGCGAGTGGTTCGAATAGGTGCAGGGCTTCAAGACGGCTTGGTTCTACCAAGGAGATTTGTTGCCGAGGTGCCACCTCCCGGCGATCTTACAGTGGATAATAGCTCCTTCATCCTGGCTGCGGCGAGGACACACAGAAAAGATCCTTTAAATGGATTCAAGCGTTACACCGGTGGTTGGAACATCAGTGAAAAACACTACTGGGCTGTAAGCCCTTTAGCTTCTCTTATACCTGTTCTCCTTCAGCTGCTTAATGGTTACTGAATCCTATATTTACTTTGTTTCTGATGGCAGTCTGTGGGTTTTACGGCTGCTCCCCTGTTCGCCATCGCCTTGGTATGGTTCCTGGGTTTTGGGTTGGCCTCGTTACTTATTTGTTGCTGTTACTTCTGTTGCCGCCGGCGGACTTACTCATATTCTCGCACGGCCTACGCCCTTTCGCTTATTCTGCTGATGCTATTCACATGTGCCGCAATGTAGGAAGACATTCTTTTTCTCTTGCTTTCTGATTGTTGCATTGTGATATGAGTTGTTTGTCATGACGTGGAAGTTCTTAAACTGAATTTTGAAATCTACTCAGCGTCGGATGCGTGGTTCTGTACCAAGGTCAGGGGAAGTTCCATAGCAGCACTACCAAAACTCTGGACTATGTTGTGGATCAGGCGAACTTCACCGTGGACAACCTTAGGAACTTCTCAGAGACTTTGGCTGAAGCTAAGAAGGTTAAAGTCGACCAAGTCTTCCTTCCAACTAATGTCCAGGGTGAAATTGATGCCCTTGAAGCAAAGGTCAACTCTTCAGCAAATAATCTTGCCAGTCAGACATCGGACAATTCTAGGAAGATAAGCCGTGTACTAGATAGCGTGTATGATAATTGACTTCTGTATTTGAATTGTAAATTTCATATTGTGGAGCTTGTAGTTGGGAAAGACTACATATTTTGATTCATTTTGTAATGCATTTTCACTTTGCTTTATTTTTGTGCCCTGCAGGAGATTGGATTTGATCATAATTGCTGCTGTCATGCTCCTTTTGGCATTCCTTGGGCTCTGTAAGCATCTAAACTCGGAGCAAAATCTTAAGAATTTTGTTTTGCCAACTTGCTGATCTTAGTGTGTTTTATCATGCAGTATTCTCTGCACTGGGACTACAGTTTCTTGTCACCATGTATGTGAGATAATGTCACCTTCAGTCACTTCTCTCTTGTTCAATCCCTTATCTGCAAAGTTTTTGGATACTCTTTTAATAGTTACTTCCTGATTCCAAAGTCAAATTTTCTCATCTACTTCTCTGCTGATAATGTATGCAGTTTGGTGGTTATTGGGTGGATTCTAGTGACGGGCACATTTATCTTGTGTGGTGTTTTTCTTATTTTACACAAGTAAGTTCTACTATAACTATACTAGATTACTGCACCCGCAAAATTTGTTCATTTTAATTAGAATAATGTGATGTTGAACTTCCTCTTTTCTTGTTGGATGGAGCATTATGGGACATCATAGCATTAACAACTGGGACAGTTGAATGATTCATCTATTCTCCAATAAATGACTTTCGCTGCTGAAAGTATCACATAAGAACTTGTTATGTATGACAGAAAGCAACTTTGTTATCTAATTCTTTTCTTTTTAATTTTTTTACTCATTTGTGAATCCACATATGGATGCAACCTTTCACTTTTGCTTTGTGCATGCACCTTATTTGACACTTATAAACAATTTCTTATCATATTGCTGATTGCATAAGCCATAACAACCGATTGCACTTTGGAGTCATCATTGGTGTAACACCCCTCCCTAGTTAAGTTCCAAATAGGAAATGAGAGAAAAATTCAATTGGTTTATTGATTTGTGTTCAAGTATTTTGGACCACTAGTTCATGTTCATCAAGTAAACAGAGTCCATTATTTCATTGAGTTGAATCACGACAAATGACATCAAGTATGAAGAGGGGCTGATGAAGTGCTTCAGTAGGAAAGGGTTTACCCTATTAAGGGCCGAACACATGTGGCGAAATGGAGCCACCATTGAGCTAGACCTTATGTGCAGCATCTCCAGTTTAGTTTCACATGGGAATTGAGAGAGGACTATTACTAAATTGGTTATCAAGGCTTGACGTGAGCACTATTATTAATTTGGACTCAAGCATTTTGGGCCAATGGTTTAAGTTTATCGAGTCAATTGGTAACAACGAGTCGAGTCGCAACATTAGCATTAAAATATGAAACATATAATGTAGGCCTCATTTCATATCTCATCAGGTGTTACCGTTTGCTTTCTGTACTAGTTATGGCTTGTTTTTTTGATCTTTTGAGCTTAAAGCTCCTTTTGACCATAGGACTATCAAGTATGTCACACCCTGTTCTATATGAATATTGGACTATCCTCATCACCTAATATGTTTTATGTGACTAATTGCTTCATTCTCTATGATTTTACCAGTGTGGTGGCTGACACATGCGTCGCAATGAGTGAATGGGTTGACCATCCTCATGCACATACAACTCTAGATGATATTCTTCCTTGTGTTGATGCTGCCACTGCCAATGAGTCTTTGTATCGAAGCAGGGAAGTTACCTTCCAGCTAGTTAGCATTGTTAACAACGTGATCGTCAATATTTCCAACAGGAACTTCCCTCCTTCGGTGCCTCTGTATTATAATCAGTCTGGTCCACCGATGCCTACACTCTGCAATCCATACACACCTGACTTGAGTAACCGCACTTGCATTTCTGGAGAAGTGGATTTCAACAACGCCTCACAGGTAAAGTAACAATCATAGCAGAGCCTAATCATTTTGAAGCACAGAAAACTTCATCCCAAAGGAAGAAGGAAAAAATATAGAAGGAATTTTAGTATCAGTCACTGTTAACTTGTAGTAGTTACATTCCATATGAAAAACTAATTGGATATGTAAATTCTTTCTTTTACATTGCAGGTATGGAAAGGATACGTTTGCCAAACCGCTGTTGTCTCTGGGTCCGAAGTATGTACAACCATCGGACGTGTTACTCCAAGTATCTATAACCAAATGATGGCAGATGTAACTGTGAGCCGAGGATTATATTACTATGTGCCGTTCCTCACGGGACTGGAAGACTGCAGTTTTGTCCGAGAAACCTTTACTGCAATACACAAGAACAATTGCCCTGGCCTTGAGCAGAACAGCAAATTGGTCTACATTGGTCTTGTGATGGTTTCGGCTGCAGTGATGTTGTCGTTGGTTTTCTGGGTGATTTATGCCAGGGAGAGGAGCCGTCGCAAGTTTAACAAGCGATTCTACCCGTAATAAAAGGAGCCTTGAGTTTTCGACAGCCTTATGATTATAAAGTTCTCAATACTAATTTGAGTGTATCTGTAATGATATACGTAGTTGATTAAGATTCACGGTGTAAATCATACGGTGCAACTTCTAGCTGTCCAAACATTTTCAAGCTGTACATAATAAATGTACATCTTAGTTTGTATAGAATTAGTGATGCTTTGGTCGATCGCATTTTTTAGTCCGCAACATCTGTTGGTCGGATCTCCAAGAGCAATATGTGTCGAACTATGGAAATAGTCCATGAAGCAAGTTGAAGAAAGCAGGCACTCAGTTTTGATGCAGTAGGCTATCCTTTTGCTTACTTCAAAGAGCAATTCGCTAAACAGGTTCGTCGTGCCATGGAACAATCCTAGCTTTATTCACACTCATATGCAAAGTGTAAAACCCATTCATATGAACAAAGAATATTTTCCTTCACAGACGCAAAACAACAAACACCCTTTTGGTTACATGTGCACCGCCACGTCCTCGATGGTGCAATCGCCGTCCCTATTCGCCGTTCCGCCATGTCCATCCAAGCCCGGGACGTTGACCCGGTGGTGGATGTCGGGGCGCGGCCGCTGAAGCTCCTCGACCGCTGCACCAAGCTCAAAATCGCTTTCGTTGGCTTCGGCAACTTCAGCCAGTTCCTTGCCCGCACCTTCACTGCCCAAGGTCATGAGTTACTCGCCGACTCGCGCACCGACCACTCCGCCACCGCCCGCTCTCTCGGCGTCGTATTCTTCGATGACCAGCGTGAACTCTGCAAGCAGCACCTGGACGTGGTCCTTGTCTCCACGCTTTCACCGCCTTCACCGCAGCACGCTTTTTGTTGACGTCCTCTCCGTCAAGGAGTTCCCGAGGAACCTCTTTCTGCAGCGCCCGCCGCGGCACTTTGACATCCTTTCTTTGCACGCATCCCATGTTCGGCCCCGAGAGCAGCAAGCACGGCTGGGCCGGCCTCCCTTTCGTCTACGTCAGAGTCCGGATCGGCGACTCCGAAGACGGCGTCGAAACGCTGCTAAATCCACGCCCATCAACACGAAAGGTCACGAAACGCTGCTAAATCTGGTACAGAACACCTGCAGCGATAGCTGCGAGCTCTACAATGGGCTCTTCATATACAACAGGAACTCCACCGAGCTGATCGAGAAGCTGGACGTGGCCATGCACGCCATGAAGAAGGAGCTATTTGGGCGCTTACATGGAATGCTCATGAAGCAGCTATTTGAGAACTCAGAAGCAAATGAGTCTATTGCGTAAAACTAGACAACAAAAACTAAATCCGATTCAATTAATAAAATAAAAAAAAGTCTTAGAATTCATCTGAAATCGCTATCAATTATCCTAACGAATAATTTGGTGCGATGAATCTATTCCGAATGTAAGAAGGTTGATACAATAAATATCATACGGTGGGTTGCAGTGGAGCCAAGCGAATAGCTTCAGCTTTCTCGGGCTCAACGTTCCCGTATCCTTCTGCAAGCTGCGAAGCGTAGCCTGCCATCTTTCTTAATGCGACAATGGGACGACCGTACCGGACATGTACGATTACAGCTCATGTTGTCGTCGTTCATCAGCCGCTGCCATCGACATTCAATGGCATAGGAACACGAGCCCTCACTGCAAACCTCCTTCGTACGACCGTAGAGATGGATGCAGCCAGGCAATTGAAGAAGACTGGTGCGTACGAAGCCAGATATATTAACAATAAATTAATTCGAAATATTATTGTGAGTAACTAATTTGATATTTGATACATGAAATATTCGTTCCAATTAAGGTTTAATCTCTATCAGTACGTCAAGATAATTAAGGTTAATTACTAAACCCAAACGAGTTTTTCTCTACGAAATCCGAATCGAATCCGACTAAGCTAACAATGCTTCGATAATGCAGTGGGAATGATAAATTAAGGTGATGTGGGACACCTCATAATCCCAAGAATCACTCCGTATCAGTTGAATCACGGATGACTGTTAGGATGGAAAAGTGAACCAACCGGGTGGCAATTAGGTGTGATTGTTGGGATCTGCGATGGCCACTATATCTCATACATTATTATTACCACGGAATCCCTCCAACTAATCGTGGTCCATCGAGACAGCCTACCACAGCAGGGCGGTCGCTGCACGTGTGAGCGGTTACCGATACGACACCTTCGCCGTTAAGCAATTGCGACTCGAGTTCGTGTTATTTTGACTTCGTGGACTGAGTGAGAAAACACGGGCCCAAGCGCGTTCTCACCCCATACGTGTACCTCACAAATGCGACACGTGGACGAGAATGGCAGATGCATCGCCTGGGCCCCACACGGAGGTAATGGGAAGAAGTCGAAACCCTAAGTCCGGGTTAATTAATAAAAAAATTAATACTATGATTTAAATAATTAAATATCATAAATTAAAAAAAAAATTATACATACATTATAAAGCTGAACATCATACCTTAAACATCGTAAAGCAATATATCATCGATGTAGGAAGTGACATTATAAATATATAAGAAAGAATTAGATTTTCATTCTCTTTCTTTTAGTATTTTTAACACGAACACTATTATCGATAGATAAACGATAAAAAGATGAAAGAAACTTATTATTCTATAATGACTATATCGATTTTACTATTATATATAGACAAGAGCATTTTTGATAATTAAGAAAGTTTGTCCTATCAAAATTACTTTTCTATTGGCTGATAATGACGTTAACTAAAATCTAATTATATTTTTAATATATATTTTTTTTAATCTTAAGTTAATTAGATTGTATAATCATTAGTAAGTCAATAATTATATTAATAAATTTCTTTAAAAATCATAGTTGCAAATAATCTTAATGATAATGAGTTTCTTAAGGTTTCAAAAATAAAAATTATTCTCAAAATGGAAGAGTATAAGTCCTTTATTAAAAACAAATGCAGAAACATGGTCAAGTGGAAGGAAGGATTTCTTCATAAATCAGAAAATGTCAAGGGGTTGCTTGTAATATTTCCCCACATACGTTACCCCATTAATCAACTAATAAATTCTCGGAATCATCCGCAGAATCTCCCGTCACTCCTCACTCGGACCCATTACAACTGTCAAAAAATATATGCATATTACAACTGTTGACGACAGCTTGGCTTCTTCGACTCTCTCTCTCTCTCTCTCTCTCTCTCTCTCTCTTCCCCATTCCCAACCGTTGTTCCAAACATACCACGTTATACAAACGTCACCCTGCTTTCGTGTTCCTCTCGTCTGTTCGCCTCCCTACCACTGAAGAGCTTCAAAGTGTCGTCGGAAGAAGGGCGGAGGCGCGAGGAGCCATGGCGGCGTCGGTGGCGCCGGCGCGGCGGTCCATACGTGAGCTGGTGATCCAGAGCGTGATGAGCAACCAGGCCCAGCAGCAGCAGCAGCGGCGGCGGACGAGGAAGAGCCTCTCGTGGGGCGGCGGCGGCGACAGGGGCGGCGCCGCGGCTGTCGGGGACGACGGTGACACCGGTTTTTGGGAGGAGGAGGAGGGCACCATGGAGCTGGCCCAGATCGGGGCCGATCGGACCAAGAACGTACTCATCCTGATGAGCGACACCGGCGGGGGTCACCGGGCTTCCGCGGAGGCCATTCGTGATGCCTTCCGTATCGAATTCGGCGATGAGTACAGGGTATTACTCGCTCTCCTTCTTGGTGGTTTGTGGTTTCTCCCCTTTCCTCGATCTCCCCTTCCGCTGAAAGATGCCTCCTTCGATTAGGTGAACGGGTCTTTACCAAAGGTCTCGCTTTTAGCCAGATCTGTTGTTGCCTATGTTCTTGCGATTGCGACCTCAATGTTTTCCTACTAAATGTCATTTCTTGTCTGATTAAATGTTTTCCTACTAACATACGATCTCAAGGAATCGTCAACCTCAGTATTATGAATCTATCTTTCCCCTCTTCATCTGCAGGTGTTCGTGAAAGATTTGTTTATGGAGCATGCGGGATGGCCTCTGAACGACATGGAGAGGTCGTACAAATTCATGGTGAAACATGTACAGCTGTGGAAAGTGGCCTTTCACAGCACCTCTCCTCGTTGGGTCCATAACTTCTACCTTGCTGCCATCGCAGCCTTCTACGCCAAGTAAGAACTGTTGCCGTGTCCTCTCCTTTTCCTTCATGGGTTCTGATGACGCAGAAACAACTGCAGCTACCTGAAAACACCTTTCATGTTTACCACAAATCAATCAGTTGCATACAAGTATACGTCTGGGCCCGATTCTCATATCTCGTTGCATCATTCATTGCTTAGATATTGATTCTTGTCATTGTTCTCCAATTTGTTGCTTGTGGGATTTGAGCTTCTGCTGATGTTGGACTTCAGTTAATTAATTAGGATGTCACTTTCGGAAGAAGGCTTTCTTGCATTAGAGAAAAATGGTTGCCATACTAACTCAGGATTTGCTTATGAATGAAGAAAGGTGGAGGCCGGACTGAAGAAGTACAAGCCTGATATCATCATCAGCGTTCATCCTCTCATGCAGCACATCCCTTTATGGGTACTGAAATGGCAAAACCTTCAGAAACGAGTTGTTTTTGTTACTGTAATCACGGACCTCAACACCTGCCACCCGACATGGTGCGTTCAACTACATGTCATGGAATTCATATCACCATACGTTAATAATTGATGCAGGAATGGCACCTGATTCAGGTTCCGAACCGGCGTCAACAGATGCTATTGCCCCTCTGAGGAAGTAGCAAAGAGGGCTTCAGTGGATGGGCTAAAACCATCACAGATCCGTGTGTTTGGTTTGCCCATCAGACCTTCCTTCTGTCGTGCTGTTCTTGTTAAGGTTTGTCCCCAGATCTCTCTACACCCTGTAAGTTTTCTCCTGAGAGTTAGTTTAGATGCCTTTGTTATTATTCCCTGACAGGAAGACCTGAGGAAGGAGCTTGAGATGGATCCGAAACTTCCTGCGGTCTTACTCATGGGAGGAGGTGAGGGAATGGGTCCAGTTAAGAAGACAGCAAGGGCCCTTGGTGAATCACTCTTTGACAAGGAGCTCAGCAAACCAATTGGGCAGCTTGTCGTCGTTTGTGGCCGTAACCAAACTCTAAGCTCCACATTACAGACCATTCAGTGGAAGATCCCTGTGAAGGTACCAAAATTCTTAAAGATCCAAGGAGGGATCCAGATTTAGTATTTTCTATCATCCACTTATAATTAATTGGTGATGACAGATAAAGGGATTTGTCACTCAAATGGAGAAATGGATGGGAGCTTGTGATTGCATTATAACAAAGGTATGATTCTCTTCTTGGTTTTGCATCTGTCATGCATGACTTCTTCCGAATTCATGTTCCGGAATAATGTTTGGTGTGTTATCAGGCTGGACCTGGTACAATTGCTGAGGCTTTGATAAGGGGACTTCCCATTATCCTAAATGACTTCATTCCTGGACAGGTTTGTTGTTGAATATCAATGTTGATCAGAGTATAACTTGCGACTATTTAACATACTGTTCTGCTTTGCAGGAGGTTGGCAATGTCCCTTATGTGGTTAACAATGGAGCTGGGGTGTTCTCCAAAAGCTCGAAACAAACAGCGAGCCTCGTCGCTCAATGGTTCGGCCCCGAATCAGAGGAGCTGAAGAAAATGTCACAAAATGCCCTCAAATTGGCACAACCTGATGCAGTTTTCGACATAGTGAAGGATATCCATGAGCTGGCACAACAGCAGGGGCCTTTGTCTCAAATCTCTGATTCCCTGACTTCATCTTTTTTACAGCCAATATAACAGGTGATCATTTGTGCAAATCTAACTCCTCCAAATTCCAACATCTGTTTAGTGTACAGACACCATCGACATTCTTTGGCCTTTAAGATGGCTTCATTTCCCGTCGGCTTAGGACAAAGATCACACTGTGTGCAGCTTTTAGTGGTTTAGGACATGTCCTCTTCTGTTGTTCTAATTGGTGTCTATGGTATTCGTTTCTTCTTCTACATTTCTAGAGGTAAATTATATGTGAGACATTTAGTATAACATTGCTTGTTTGATTATTGTTATGTATAGTGAGGCAGCTGAACTTTTGCTCAAGTCAAATGTTCTCAACTTATTAAGGTATATTAGTGAGTTGGATTTGTTGCCAGTCGGCTTTGTAACAAAGGAATCCACCTTTGTGATCTTTGTTATGCTCCACAGTGTATAGATGTAATCTTATTCCACATTCAATTATACAGTCAAATAGAACTCCACAAATCCTTCCGGTCAAATTTGTGGGTGCAGAACATAACCATATGACACTTATTGATAAACCCAATTGCATGGTAAGTTCAATTGAACGATCTGTGCGATGAATACATTGTAAAGGTTTTCTTATATCATACTTTATTAGTTTCTAATTTGGTTCGGATTACTCAAATTCTAATGTGATAATAAATTCAAATAAAAGAAGATGATTTGAATGAGTATGATTTGACTGAATAAAAATTTATCATACTATGACTAGTAGATGTGGATGACTTAAGAGCAGTGATATAGTTGAAGTTAATTAGGGGAGCTGATGAAGTCTTTCATTTTTCACATTAAAATCTCTCTTAGATGAAGTCCTAAAATGAAGTACAGATTTCTTTTATATGCGAACAATTCTTCTCCTTCCTGTACTACGTAGCTAGTCATTTTTATTTTTGTTCTTCTTCTTCTTCTTCTTCTTCTTCTTCTTCTTCTTCTTCTTCTTCTTCTATTCGACGTAGTAAATCGCGGTTGACTTAGAATCGAGTCTTTTTTTTATCTCGTCGAAGTTGGTAATAAAGCGAAGACTGCAGAAGTCCTTTCTGGCGCACATCTTATCTAATTGTTTAGATGTTTGCTGCTCTGTGGTGCTTTGCCCCTTTCGGTCTCCCTCTCCTTCGTACTAGTAGATTTCGTAGGCGACGCATCGCCCAGATGTGCTTTCTGTCTTTCTTGCTGCCAACCTACTAGAGAAGGCCATGGACTATTTAACTATTCTAAAAATAACCCTTTTTTTTTTTTGCTTTTTCTTGATTAACACTCTATGTTTTAGTTATTCCTGCAGCTCCTTATTTCCTAAAAGAAGAAATTGCTTCTAGCCATCACCTCGATCGTACGTTTTAACTCTCATCGTCGTATTTAATCGTGTGTTTGTGTCATCATCATTGTTCGTGTGTTCTTATTGTCGTCTTAATCGGTGTGTACTCACCGATGTCTTTACCTATGCACCATCACTAATACCGATGTGATGCAGAATTAGAGGATAAAGTATAATAGGTTTTGAAAGAAAAATTGATGACACATTTTTTTTTTTATAGAAAACGAACAAATTCACAAGAAAAGTCGACATTACAATCGTATTTGCTAGAATGAGTTTTCCGTGCAGAAAAGGGGTGAATACACAAAGAAACATTGACAGTACAATTATATTTGTTAGAACGAGTTTTCCAGATAGAAATGAAGCGAACTCACAAAAGCAACTTTGATAAAAACGAAAAAAAATAACTCACCAATAAGTTTAAAATCACAAAGGGATATATAAAGATCACCACCATAAGGATAATAAACAATGATATAGAACTGAAAGCAAAAGACTCATCACTCAAGGGCGCATCCAAGAGATACAGAGTTTAAAAAAGCACTCCAAGAGAGCTTATGCCAATATCCTTAGTTTCTAAAGTTTTTTCTAATCCCTAAACACCAAAATAAGTACTAGTTCATGAAACAACCCTTCGTACATAGGAAATTTCGAAATTAAGTGTTTTATAGCTAGTAACCAACTTCTTTAATTTATTCCTTGGTTATGAAAAAAAGCATCTTAAGACAACTATATCTTTGTGCATGGAATATGCTCATGAGCTGTTATAATTAAGTATACCGAGTTGAAAACTATGATGCACGATGAAAAATATACCATAGCATCAGCAAGGTCTATATGAGCATATTGTAGCAAATTAAGCACTCCCGTGTCAATCACTCTCATCATTGTTTTCACCTATGCACCCTCGCCCTCATGGTCGCAATCATCGCCTCTGCTCCTAATGTTAGCTCCATGCTCGGAGGCGACGAGAGTGAAGGTGCATGCAAGGTGGGGTGAAATCGATTGACAAAGAGGTCAAAGATAATTTTATATTTAAAAAAATAAAAAAATATTTTTACAAGAATAACTAGAAAAGGGAGCCTTAATCGAGAAAAAAAAAAGGAGGTTTTTCCTTGGAGAATTTGCTCAATATTTTTATCCACTAAGTTAATATGCAATTAATTTAGCAATATTTATGATTTACATAGGATGAACTATGGAGGCAGGTGGCTGAATTGGACGCAATTAGAAGCCCAATCCGATGTGATGCACCTAATTGATTTTGCTATCGCCGAAAACAAAACGATTCGGTGGCACGAGCAAACCATGCGTGTTTTCCGAACGTTGGTCAAAATTCATCAAGCCAACGTCGCATGCCTGATGAGAACATCAGCCATGATAGAGTTTAGAATCAATCCGCATATGGACGCAGCCAATAGTGTTCTCCTCCTGCATGCTGAGCTCATTCGCAATCTCGATCGATTATAGTCGTGCGACATCATAAACTATACCTGCAAACAAAAGATGAGTCTACTGTTAGCCTTATACGTATTGTCGAAACACCTACTATTGCAAGTTAAATGGAAGCTCTATTTGTCAACTTAGAACATTTGCAAGTTCTGACATTATTCATTTTTTCTCGTAATGTAGCCTCTCAAGTGCAATAAAATTTCCAAAAACCACAATCCTCTTGATTTTTTTTTTCTTTCCCGTTAATATTTTCACCTTTTATTGAGAGGTGGTGAGGAGTAGATCAAACTGCTTGAGTAGTGTTCATAAAGACTGAGTTGTATAATATTGTTGGAAAGTAATTCTCGTGAATGGCGGATTGGTTTTGAAGAGCGTATTTGAAAAGGACAAATGAATAATTTAAATTGTAATCTGAAAAAACAAACGATAAGTTCCATGAAAATAGTTTATCAATTTTTTTTACTTTATATTTGATGGTTCAGAGTATGAAAGAATAATTTTGATATTTTATTATTTTGCATGGACATATATAAATTTCTCAAGAAAAATAAATGTCGCATGATTGAATATAAGAAAGGGCAAATCCCAAAAAAACAGCTTCAACATTTAAAAATTTTATGCAGTGCAAAAAAAATCTCACATAGTATTTTTTTTTACAAATAACTATTTTACCTCTATCTTTATTGGACCCGTCGCATACGTTACCCTCGTCATGCTCGCTCGTAACAGATGTGCGTGAAAGGAGGGGGTGAAAGAGCCGCCACGAACCTATGCTACCCCCCCTCACCTCTTCTTTCCCTTCTCTTTGCCCCGTCGAATATGTCGCTTACAACTCTTACGCGAGGAAGGAGGGGATACGAGGAACTCCACCCTTGTGCGCCTCACCTCGTGCAAGGATTGTCATTGCCTCCATGGACCCATTAGCCCTTGTCAAACCCGTTATTGCCTTCGTGCCCTTTCTTTCCTCGCAAGAGGGCTACGATGCAGGTGACAAATTCGGGGGGAGGAGAAGAATCAGATTGCCCTATCCATTCCTCCCCACTTCGATCATTTGATTTGATTGGCATTGACCCGTTCGATCTGATGATTAGGACGAGTAATGATTGTTTAGCCAACTATGTATAAAATTATTTGAAAAAATATGTACTCAATCATTGATAATATAATATAAATATTTTTGGACAAATTCTAAAAAGCACTTTTTTTTTTACTTTTTTCTAAAGTAACATCCTTTTCCATTTATTCCGATAGCCCCTTATTTCCTAAAAAAAAAATAATTGCTCGTTTGTCGCCTCCATAGTGCATCTCTCGTGTATCCTCATTATCATCGTTATTATCACCTGTGTGTCCTCATCACCATCTTTGCTTGTGTTCTCTCATCGGTTTCCTCGCTCATGTGCTCTCATTACTATCATTGCGTATGCACTCCCATACTCATTATCATCATTCTCGTCGTCGTTGTTATCCTTGCGTGTACACCTTTACCCTCATCGTCGTTTATCATCGCATCCGCTCCTAATATTAACTTTGTGCTTAGAGGTGAAAAAGGTAAGGGCACATATATATATATATAAGTAAGACGACCATGGTAATAGGTTGTGATTGAGATCATAATTTTATTTTTTAAAAAATAAAAAAAATTCTATAGAAATAAATGAAAAAAAGATAAGCTAATA
The DNA here is from genome assembly GCF_036884655.1 of Musa acuminata AAA Group. Lineage (NCBI taxonomy): Eukaryota > Viridiplantae > Streptophyta > Magnoliopsida > Zingiberales > Musaceae > Musa > Musa acuminata. The sequence continues at coordinate 6,023,588 of NC_088335.1, forward strand.
GGAAAAAAAATAAAAATAAGGAATTTTTTAAAAAGTAATTTGCTCAACATTTTTATAGTTAATATGAAATTAATTTTGAATTCCGATCCCAATATTTATGATTTAAATAGGATGAATTATCGAGACAGCTGTCTGGGAATTAACGGGCAAAGCCGCTTTATTAATTATTAAGACAACACGTACAGTTTCGATCCACAAACGGTCACCGCTCGAAGTCCTACCTCAGCGTCAGAACCTGCGCATTGTGGACCCCACGTTCTGAGGTGCGCTTGTTGAGTTGAGCGTCTCCACCACCCCAAGCCGCGCTGTCTCGCTGTGCCGTCCATCCTCGAAAGGCGGAAAACGAGACCACCCCATCGCGGCCTCCTCTACATTATTATTCTCGCAGGGTCATCTCTGGCCCATCGCGTCTCCTTTTCCCCCTTTCCCCTCCCTCTTTTTGTCTCCCCCCCCACCTCCCCTCCTCCTCTATTGAGATATTTCTATATAACTAATTATACATTTAGAGAGGCAGATCAAGGGAAGAGAGGGAGGGGGATGGCGATCCTCTACGCTCTGGTGGCGCGGGGGTCGGTAGTGCTGGTGGAGTTCAGCGGGGCGGCCACGAACGCGAGCGCTGTAGCGCGACAGATCCTGGAACGCATCCCCGGTGACCAAGACACGCACGTCTCCTACTCCCAGGACCGCTACGTCTTCCACGTCAAGCGCACCGACGGCATCACCGTCCTCTGCGTCGCCGACGACACAGCTGGCAGTGAGTCCTCCTTCCTCTCCTCCTCCATACCCTTCCGACCCCTTCTTTTTATTGTTTGATTTCCATCGAGTTATTGCTTTTCTGAAGAGGCAAAAGAAGAATGAAAAGGAACCGAGCCTGCAGGATTTAAAATGGGTTGATCGGTCTCATTCCATCAAGATAATCTTTTTCTTGAAATAGGAAAAGAAGAAGAACCGACCCCGGAGGGTCTAGAATGGGTTTCATCATTTTGATCGGATAAACTACGCTGATAATCTCATCATAAATTGGATTGAGAAACCAATACGAAACGATTTAAAGGTAACGGAAATTAGAGATAGATTTGATGACCCTGGCGAGAGATCTGAAGCAACAAGTAGAATACTAAACAAGTATATAAAAAAAAGCTGTTTATTCTGTCCTTCTAAAAGTGCGCTCTTGTCCATCTAGCCATATCGACCAAAACAAACGTGGGTGTCTCTGTTATTTGTATGAGTCAGAAAGTGAATACATGTTACAACATATTCTGCCAATTTAACATAAAAATATACGTCATTGCCCTAGGAGTGAAACTCATAAAGCACACGTAAATTATTACTATACTATGAGCAGATGTCTCTTGCTTGCTTCTCACGTGAGGAATTGTCTTTAACTCTTCCACAAGAAATCATCATATCTGCATTTTGCGTCACTAACAATCAAATATCCCATAAGGATTTTAAAGTTTTTGATGCAAAAGATGATATTTCTAGATCGCTTTGGCAATAAATCTGATGATACAAATAAGTCTTAAATTTAGGGTGCTTTGATATAATCCTTCTGAAAATTATATTTGTCCATGAATTATTTTACAGGAGTATGCAAAATTAATTATTCAGACAAATGAAGGTAATAATCAAATAATTGGGCTGGGTGGGATCAGTTAAGGTTACATAGGTTTTGACTTGACACTAATTTCAGTTGGGTTAAGGTTGTCCAAAAACCAAGCTAAGACCCACCCAAATGTAACATATATCTATATAATCCAATTCAACCTGCAAAATCAATTTAGTTTTCTTTTATAGATTTTTATTTTTTTGCTGACTCTTGATTAGTTCTCAGAAATGTTTAGATCCCAGGGTGTTAACTACTTTGCTTTTGCTTAGTCTAATTCAAATTCAACATGATCAATGCATATATCATTTTTTATTGTATCCCTCAAAGTGGATATTGTCCTACAGTGATGTTTTTCACATTTGAAGGGGAAACTCGATAGTTTGAATTCTGCTGGGACACTGTTGCTTTCTGAAGTAAGTTGCTTCTTTAGACAATTTTCACTACATGTGACATTTTTATTTGTTGATGACCCATATAGGACGAATCCCTTTTGCATTTCTTGAGGATATTCATGGAAGATTTGTCAAGACATATGGTCGTGCTTGTCATATAGCTCCTGCTTATGGAATGAATGATGAGTTTTCCAGGGTTTTGGGTCAACAGATAGATTACTATACAAATGACCCTGATGCAGATAGGATGAATCGCATCAAGGGTGAGATGAGCCAGGTAGAGTACAACATATGATATTAATCAAGTTATAATCTATGTTATGCATTTTTCTTCACGTCTGTGTTAGTCAAACAGACATTGTTTTAACCGCACAATCTAGTTTGTTTGATCTGCTCAACAATGAATTTCTTGTATTTATCAAAAACTATTTACTTAATGTAGTTTGGTCTTTAATACTACACTATGTACTTAGTGGATAAGCTTAATGTAGTTCTTGTGTTTGTCAAATACTCTCACGTTATTGTTGTTTCTGTCAAAGGGAGTGAGAAAGAGGGAGAAAGGGGAGAGATAAAAGAAAGAATGCAAAGGAGTGAGAGTTATGAGTCAAGGGTTACCAAAATTTATGACTTGTGAGTTATAGTACCAAAAAGATAAGATAGCAGAAAGGTAGAAAAAGGAGTAGAAAGGAGAAAAGTGCAGAGTATAAAAGAAAAGAGGAATGAAAAAAGTTATAAATTTGTGATATAATTTTTTACGTATATTAAATTGGCTTTTAAATAATCTTGAACGTATTTATTCTTTTAATGCATATAACATTTCTAGATACAAGAATTTTGATCATATTGTATGTATGAGTTGTACATATATCAATGTTTAATATGGTGGCATAGGGTTGTGGTAAGTGAATGACCTAACATGACTCACATAATATGGTCGGCATGCTCCGAAAATTGGCTTTTAGTTTAATTAGTTACCATTGACATGGTGACATGGTTACTTAGCATAGCCTTGGCATGAACTATTCTCATGCTAGCTGAAATTTCAATCTTTGTCATATAGCATAATTTTCATCTTTAAGTATCTTGGACTTATTAGCATAAAATGAATCTGCATGGTTGTTTCTAAATATTGGAACGTTTTAAACTGCATCCCTTATTGTAGACTTTGAGTAAGAGCCATGTTACATGCTTGGATCCATATTCACACCCAACAGACATGGTTAGTTGCTATGTTAACCTCTGTCTGTTTGAAATTGAGTATATCACTTGGTGTCCTCATCTTTTTCATTTGTTCATTTTTGTTTTGAAGACCCCCCCCATATATGTTGGTGACTGATTTAGCTTTTCTTTTTCAATTTTCTTCTGTTTATTCTCCTTTCTGCTCTTTCTACCTCTCCTTTTCTCTTTCTTCTCCTCCTCCTCCTTTGCTTTCGCCTATATCTCCTCCACTTCTTCCTCAACCGTGGTGTTAGTGGAATTGTTTTCCTCATCTGCATCTTCCTTAGCCAATGATGCCTACCACTAGGTTTGGTTCAGATCACAATGTCATCCTTGCTTTCTGCCACCCCTTGCTCCTCACTCCGTAACGTCATCTCCATCGATAGGATTGTTGGCTTCACCATATTCTCCGATAGTGACCTCGCCTCCCTTTGTCATCACTAGAGCAAGTTATTCTCTCAAGATTTCATGCATTACATGTCTCTTCCCTCTTTTGCTCCCTTCTCTCTCTCCCTCTCTCTCTCTCTCTATATATATACATGTATGTATGTATGTATGTATATACACACACACACACACACACACACACATATCTTTGCTTGTAGTGGTCCAGGCAGTGTTGACCAGTACAACATTATAACTAACACTTGGTACCTTGTAGGGTGTTGGTATCATACAAAGAAGTGAGGACAGATAAGATGAGTGTAATTTAGTTACGCAGGCCTGGCCTTTCACCTTGGAAAAGGATGGATAATTATGACCGATCATTCTCAACCCACTCAAAGTTAACCGAGGAAAGGAAATGAATAATTTGGTTCTCTCATCAAATCCTAGTTGTAATTGATTTAGAATTTTTTTCCTATTATTTTCATGTGTGTTTTGTCACTAGTTTTACTTGATGATTCAATGAGTTTCTCGAGTCCAATTTTCAGTTTATTTGGAGGCTGTGAATCTTAATATAATTATTATATATGTTAAATAACTTAACATGTTATTTATATTTGGAGTCATATTTGTAGAGTTCTAAAGGTCTCTTTTTGTGGGCTTTTGGGAATTGATGCAATACCAGAAAACTTCCCTTCTAAGTCATCTTTAGCACACACATATATGAAGTGTGCCTTCGCACATGAATTCACAGGAGTCAGCATGACATGCCAAAGCATCATGCTGGCTGGTGACTTCCGTAGGCCTGGCACGCTATATTTGATCAGGTTTATTAATTTTAATTTGCTAATTATATGCTATTATTTTTTACTGACAACAAAACATAGTGTGGCCCTGTATTGATTACTAGCAATGTCTAATCAGTTCTACCTCTCAGCTTAAATTCTTTGTCTAAATTACTTCTTTTCTTAATCTGAAATTTCAGCAGTGTCCGGTCAGATCTATCTCTTAATGTTTTGACCATTTAATAATTGCTAAATATGATGACTTTATATGAGGCAGGTACGCAACGTCATGATAGAGAATATTGACAAAGTACTAGAAAGAGGAGAACGATTGGAATTGCTGGTTGACAAAACTGCAAACATGCAAGGAAATACAGTTCGCTTTAGAAAACAAGCCCGTCGTTTTCGGAATACTGTCTGGTGGCGAAATGTTAAGCTCACGTATGCAATTTGCCCACCTAAATTTTTTGTTTCCCTGTGGTTTCCATGCATTTAATTTTATGATATCATTAGATTGACTTCTTTTTAACTTTACATTAGCTATGCAAAAATAGAAAGCTAGGGATGATGAGCATGCATTATGTAGATGGTTTTTATGTCACTTAATTGTTTTGAACTTTAAAGTAGAGTTTGTGTTTTCTTCTTCTACGAGAATACAAGACCTTTCCGCCAGACCCAGCACATTCATCACAAATGCTTTCTATGGTTTGAACTAGAAGGATTTGGAATATTCAATTTCTATGATTCTGGTTGATTGAGATTGCTGTTTTTCTGTCCCAGAGAAATGTTTAAATTGGGTCTTCAATTATTAAATCTGTTTTAGTGAAGATCAGCCATAACAACTATTATCAATACAGAGGTGAGATGACAATCATGATGATAAAAAGATGAATAACAACTCTTATTCAACATGTTCTTGATTTATCAGTGCCTCGAAGGACTCAAGTTTTTGGTGTAATAAAACCATATCCAACTTTCAATTTCTACCGCATGCCAAAATGTGCTTTATCAAAATCCCATCTCTTGACTACTGAATAATTTGTCAGTACAACTATTAACTCTCGATTGAATTATTTAACTTTTGAATAGACACTTTACCAACTGATTTCTTTTTACTTGTTTCATCAGCTCTTTCTTAATAAAATATGGTTGCATGAATTCCCCTCTAACATAATGGCTATGTGTGAGGCTACCTAAAAATCGAGTTGCTTCTATTTGGATAAAGTTCAAATGACACAACATACTTTCTTCAGTAACCTATGCATATTTGAAGATATGAGGTAACATTAAGCCATAGCATTGCAAAGTTTATTTTTTCTGCTACTTAACTATTGATTTTTTTATTGTTTTCTACTTCACTTGTATAGTCACCATAATAGTATTCACTTTATAGTAAATAGTTGGGCTAGGTCAAATGGTCTATAATTGCTAATGTCTTCCTGTTATTTCATCCATAAGTTGTTATTTCATGTCTTCCTGTTTCTGGCATTCATTCAAGTGCATAACTTGGTATTGTACAGATTATTATTCTTAAGATGCCTTCTTAATGTCTTTACATGTATAACTAGTCTTTTGTTTATTCTTTCCCATAAGCTTTCAGCTTTTAGTTGATCATAAGTACATTGTCTTACTTTAACAGCTTTTACATCTTGCAGGGTTGCTCTGATATTACTTATCCTGGTTATAATTTACATCGTGCTTGCGTTTGTATGCCATGGCATCACTTTGCCATCCTGTATCAGGTAGAGCGCGTTGTGATTTTGTTTTTACCTTTTTCCATGATTGGTTTAATGTCGTGAACCAACAACTATTGAGCGTGCGCCATGCATTATATTGATTTGAGTTTCCCCACTTTGTGGACGTTGTTAGACAAATTTATTATTACGTGGTATGTGCCTCCGCTTGTGGCAAGATCTGTAACTAAGATGGTGCTCGATACTATTTATTATTTCAGTTCATCTCTACTGGATATGAATTGCAGAGATATCAGATGGGCCTTTTATTTGTGTATCTGAGAACTCTCAGAGCTCTTTCTTGGCTTTTAGATATATGTTTGTCATTATAATAGATAACTATAGCATGCCAATTTGAATAAGAATTGGGATCTTCTACAATCTGCCACCCCGATTCCTACGCCTCATGCACCATCCATACTTTGGCAAGAGTTCAGCAAGCTGTGCAGGCTTGCAAAAAGCTTCACTGGGCATATCTCTCCATCAAGATTGTTCTTTGGAAACTGTTTATTACGTGGGCGATTGCTGAGCTTGATGCAAGTGCTTGCAAATTACTGGGGCAGGTTTTCACGAGGAAGAAAGAGGACAGAGAGAGAAAAAAATTCTTTGATCTGCCCAATCAGAGACCTGGAGATGGAGATGCGATTGCTTGTTCTTGGAAGCCGACAGGCACAAGCTACAAAAGCTCTGGGTGACATCATGGGGTGAGGCCAAGGCTTTGTTAAGATTAGGAGAATAATGGCCCAAAAAGGTAGCCTGCTGCAGTTTTACCACGGGAAAAAGGAAAAAGAAGAGTGTGGTGCTGAAGACAGCAGCCGGCAGCGGGACCATATCTGAAGGATTGCTCTGGTGGCAGCAATGATGAACCCTAAAACCGTGGATTTGGAAGCATCTAATTCCCATATTCAAATATGGGTGAGTGTTTGTGTGTTCATGGCTCAAGCATGGAAGTTCTTCTTTGTCAGCTAAATCCTCATTGTCTGAATTATGTTACTCATGAGAGAAAATTGGTATGATGAAATTTTGACCACAGCCATTTCCAAACCAATTTGAGGAAGCTGAACATTTTCTCACCTCTTTGGCAGATCACTTCCTCATGTAAAGCTTAGACTCCCTGCAGTATGTTCATTTCCATCATTTGATCGGATGCAGATAAGATAAAATATTTGCAGCTGAGTGCAATGCATCATCTCCTGCAGCCGAGGCCAGATGAGCAGACCACCACTCAGCTTGCACAAAAGCTGAACATGGATGGACATGATCAAACTAGCTAAGTTTAACATAGACCAGTTCTGTCCTCATCAAAGAATCCTATGTTTTTGTTTCTACTCAGCTGACCACAGACGACATCATTTTTTTCTGCCCAGGAAGAAGGTCAGCATCTCACATGGCTCATGCAAAGTGTGGACGGGAGGGAAGCAACATAACCATTAAGGGATGATATTTCCTAGAAACTAAGAAGAGCTTGAGTGGACATCACAACAGCTGCTGCAGTCTCTCTGTAAACTGAGAGGATATGGAATTGCTCAAATCATCCACAAACCTCAGCTTTCCAGAAAGTGGCTGCTGATCTCCCTCCAAAGTCCAGAGTGATTCTCTGATCACAAAAGAATGATGAAGGAAGACAAACCTGCAAATTTTCCTTCCCATACTAGTTCTTGATGACCATGAAAGGGATAGATTTTGATCCTAGTTAATGTGAATTGGATGGTCATTATGGCACAAGTTTTCTGATACATCATACAATCTTACATTTCAATGAACAGAATAGCAAACATAAAAGAAAAAATATATATATCCAACCATAAAATTAATGTCTTTCCCATAGTCGAGTGAAGCAAAATTCTCATGGACCATATAGATTTTTTACCTTGTAAAGTCTGAGTAACTTGGAATGATTTCGTCTTTGCTGATTCTGAATCTCCTTCTCGGAAATCAAGACTGCAGGAGCTCAAAATCAATAGATCTCTTTGGATGTCATGACACAAGAGTTTTCATGTAATGTGCACAAATCTTACTGAAACACAAACAAAGAAGAATTCATCGACTAATGCTGAAATTTCAAGGAGGAATTCACAAAATTCACCTACCCATGGGATGTGTCTGCTCCTGAAGAATGCTTGTGAGTGCTGAAGAGTGTTTCCTCTTTGAAAGAAGTCCTGAATTGCCATCCCTTCCCACAGCTTTCTTGACCCTCTTCTTCTCTCCCTCCTACCTGTGTTTTTGGAGGTTTTGTACAAGAGAAGTTCAAGAAAGCTGTGGAAGGGAATGGCATGGACTTGGAATGCAGCAACTCCAATCCTCCCCATTCTCATGGTTATTACAAGGAGCTACTCACTCCATACTCAATGGTGTGACCAACAATACTTATAAGATCTCTGTGTGAGCTGTGTCCATTTGTTCTCTAGAAGTTATCATAAAAGTGATTTCAATGTGTGTCTGCTGGAGGTAAAAATAGAAATCAAATTTCCACATATATCCCTTTACATTTTAATTTGACATATATATATATATATATATATATGTATATTCCTCCAAAAGCTTAAATTTGGTATATGATATTATGATTAATCTTCATTATCGATGCATTTAATTTATTAGATGAACTCTAATTTTACAAATGCATTATAATGCTAAATCATTAGTAACAAAGTAGATTTTTTTAACTCAAACAAACCAATATCGATCATAATTATAATATATATTTTTTGAAAAGATAAGCTATAAAGATGAATTTTAGTCTCAAAATCTTGTACCGATCTAACAAAGTAAGCTAGTTAGCATCTTCAATTTAACATGCGGGATCTTAATATTCGGAGAATATATATTTGAAATGCAATGTTGCCAAACTTGCAAGGATATATATGAAAAAAAATCAGAATAAACAGGAAAGAGTAGATGTGATCTGGAACTTTTGGTGGACCACATTGCATGAATGTCATCTCTGGCCTATCAGAAGCCTTCTCTGTCCTTGGCATGCTTTGCAGAGAGAGAGAGAGAAATAGAGAGAGAGAGAGAGAGAGAGAGAGAGAGAGAGAAGAGTGTCAGAAGAATAGGGGAAGAAAATAAAGGTGAATTATTTGAGGGCCCTAATTGGATCCCTATTGTCTTTGCCACCGAAGGTGTAGAGAAATGCCACAAATGCTTACTCGGTGATGTTTAGGTCTGGATCGACAAAAGGACAAATATTGTGCCGATCACATCAAATGTCAAGTGTCAGATTCGTAGAGTTTATCATCCAATCAAGTCTGCCTTGGGAACAATCCCAACTGTAAACGTGTAGCCACACTAAATCATACTGCTAAATCTATATTCATCTTATATCTAATTTGCACCTCTAAACTTTAATTTAGCACGTTCTTGTGGAATATAAATGCTTGCCGGTGTAATAAATTCTCATCAGTTGAACCTTAGCATAATGATGCTACAACAGCACAACAAAAGATACAAACTCCATTTTGTTTTACAACTTTACGTCGTAGCTGATGAGTCAAGGAAGATCAAGTTGAGATGTGTTTTGCAATGCTCTACCCTTTCGTGCATAACTCTGGTTTCTGCACATAGGTTAGGGTCAGGAGTGGATTTTTCATCTCGACCACTTCGAAACTCACGTCACTAAGAAGAAGTGATGGTAAGATTGAATGTTCAAAGTATAACCTCTACATTGGCCTAGAGATCGACTTTTATATCCGCAATCGAAGGTTTACGATCAATTAATGCCCGCTGATATCTTAGGCTATTGGTCTGTATGTCCTATGCAGGCGTTGATCGATATGCTCGATCCTGCGTCATACGATATCGCTTTATGCTTCTCAAGCTGCTCTATACGGTGCAACGCCACCTCGTACAGCCTTAGTCGGCATGGGTGCAATCGGTAGGAGACGCAAGTGCAAATAACTGTCTTGTACGGGTTCGAGGTGTCGCGTTAACGTAGCACGTCATGTTAGCATGAAGCACCATGTCGACTTTGACGTGACAGTTGATTACGGTCGGGGGGATAATACCGGAATATGCTCTATCAACTCCATTCTAAATCATATCATCGCATTATGTTCGTCGCACAAAATCATAATTGTGATATTCTACGATCAATTCTGTACGGAAAAGAAAAAGGCAAGGTAGGATTATAAAGTGGATGCAAGATGATGGATCACGTGGAAGAGATTCGTGTGGAGGAAGGGTACGACGGATTGCGTGCTTTTAACTGATGAGCCCTATGGAGCATTCAGAGAGCTGCCCATGGGGAGCAGAGGAAGGAAGAGCGCGAGGGAGGGGGCAGACGCGGCCGCAGTGGTCACATGGAAGCATGTGATGGCACACCGCTGTGTCCGTCGCGGAGTTAATACGTGAACGCGGGTGCGGGCTTCTGGTCCCCATGGCGGCGGCATGCCATCCCCCCCGTCTCGAAATGGGGGTGGAGACACCCCAATTGGCCGTCCCTTCCGTAGCCGAACCGCACTACATGGCAGATTGAACGATGGGAACGGTGACAGCCCATCTATTTGTTGAAGACCGGTAATGGACAATAATTGGGCCCGTTGGACTCGTTGATCCATTGTATTCGTGGGCCATTTCTTCAATCTGTAAACGATCGACTAAATCAAATTACATTCGAACGCAGTTTACCCTTTTGGAGTTCACAATAATTTATGATCTTGCATAGAATATATCCCGATCCGGTGATTAATTTAGATTATACGAATCTTAAGAGGATCGAAGCGTCCTAATCATTTTCTTTTTGGGTTGGGAGGCCCCCATTGTTCTTAGTGGGCCTCGATGGGCCTTAGGAGCATTTGGATCCTATGTCGTCTGGCACGGTTTTCGGAAGATGAGGAGGAGGTTCACGAATCTTGAAGAGAATCGGGTGGTTCTCTTTTCGCACGGCGCAAGTTTGGCCGGCTCAATGACGCAGCGGATCCCAACCCTCGTGCGAGGCAATGGATGGGCCGTTATTATGGTTTCACGCGGTTTCGTGGGATGCGTACTTCCTACCACGCGGAAAAAGGCGTATTAAAGTCTCTGTTCATCTCCCTCTTCCTCCGCGTCAAAGCCCTCCATTCCCCATGCCTTGTCCTCTCCATACCGAGCGGGAGGTAATGGAATTCCTCCTCTTGTTTGCCATATTCGTCTTCACCTGCGGCCTCATCAACTGCCGCCGCTTCCTCCCCGGGTCTAAGCTAATAGCATGGCTTTGCTCATTTCTGCCCACTTCCTTCTCATCACCAAAGCTAGCAGAAAGAGCAGTGGAGGAGGAGGAGGAGGAGGAGGTTGACGATGAGCTCGAAAGCATATTCTCGACCTTCGACAAGGACGGAGACGGCTTCATCACCGTGAAGGAGCTGGAGGAGTCGCTCGGGCGGTTGGGCCTCGCTGTCACAGACAACGAGGTGATGAGCATGATGGAAAGAGTCGATGCGAATGGAGATGGCCTCATAGACCTCGACGAATTCCGCGAGCTCTACGCCGAGCTGGGGAGAAACCAAGAAGGAGGCCATGAGAGGGGTTTGGTGGCGAGAGAAGAGGAAGAAGAGACGGATTTGAGAGAGGCGTTTGACGTCTTCGATGGGAACAGAGATGGGCTGATTACGGCGGAGGAGTTGGCCATGGTGCTGAAATCTCTGGGGCTGAAGCAAGGGGCAAAGTTGGAGGACTGCAGGGACATGATAGGGAGGGTGGACAGAGATGGGGATGGCAAGGTGAACTTTGATGAGTTCAAGAAAATGATGAAGATGAAAGGGGGGAAGCTCTTCTGATCCATTTGTCAGCTCCCTTCCGCTGCCATTACCAGAACAAAGCAGACATCTATGTACAGATGTGATCTATCGCTAACCCATGTTCATCTTCTTCTCTGTTCATCAATTTTCTTCTTTACTCCTTGTAATGCTCACTTCTCTCAAGATACGAACAACTTGTTATTGTGACTTGAATGGAGAACGGATTCACATGCTTCTTCTTCAGAAACATGACAAGCTTTTAGTCTATCCAATATATTTTACATTTCAGAAATCATTTGTAGATTTCACATGACCCACGAATCATGTGCTGCGAGATCGATGGTTGGATTAACTTGACAAATTGAACTCAATGACTAAATCTTCTAAGCTTGTTGAAAAGCTGTTTGAGCTGACAGATCTGAGGTCAAGAGCTGGATACATTGAGGAGACTGCTCAAAACACAGGGTCTCTTTATTGTGTCAAGTAGTTTGTTTGATTAGTTCACTAGAACACTTGATGCTGCTGTGGGGACTAAATCATTGAATCAAAGTAGTCTATTAAAATGGTTTTATTCTGAAGTGGTCAGATTGATGTGGAGTTTATATAATGTTGCTGTCAGAAGACCATTTGTTGGCCATAAACCAATTCCCAGGCCTTGGCATTACCATGTCTATATCCTTTGCTTGACTTTGTCCAAGGTAGGGTCAAGGAGGCCGGCTTTTCTTTTGCTTTAGGAGAGAATTGATTCCTCCTCAGAGTGCGATACTTTTCTTCGGAAGATCAATCCATGGAATGAGTGAAGAATAGCTGCTAGTCCAGAAGAACATTGAAGGAAGTCACGTTCTTTGTTGAACTCAACGTGAAACCAGTGCTGTATTCTTGGAGAATCCATTCTAATTTGCTTGCTATACACTGATGGATGGGTCACAATATAGCCTACGAGAATATCCAAGATCACAAGTTCAAGCTTATAGATCTTTTGATACTAAAGTTAAGACTCTCCGAGTGGATTAGATGATGATAAGACGATAAAAAATGTTTATATCATACCCAAACCCTTTTTCCTCATAATAACTACATAAAGAGATCTATTGGTGTGACAGGACTTTGGGAAGGTACAGCTGACAACAAGCATCCAGACCTAACAATCAACCTTGAGCTTGTTTTCCATGTTTAGCACGAGTTAGAACATGTCTTAGTCAAATTCCTTCTGAATACTTGAAAGTTTCCATTCCCATGTTGTCTTACATGATGACACCTTGACATCATTTTGCAGTCGATATGTGATCGTATCACGTACTTCACACGTAGAGACGGCATATCTGACATAGTTTGACGGTACAACACAAGTCAATTTCGTGTCAAACAATCGAAAAGCAGCCTTATCGCATGTCATTTTAACTGTCACTGTGCTGTGATAAAGAGAGGAACTGCGGGAACAAAAGAATCATATTGTTAGCTCTTTGTTTCTTCCCAAAAAAAAGGGCAAAGAGATCATAATTATGCATCAAATGGTCAGTATCTGCATAGACTTCAGACCAATTCGTACATTGATTTGAAACGAACCACCAGTTATCATTATGCCATGCAACAACAGCACTATGGAAACTTCTTCTTTCCCAGCAAGTGAGCAGCTTTACTTTTATTGCACTCATATGCAACATGAGGTGGCGTAGGACATGGTTTCCATTGGGTCTCACATCACACCTTTGTAAGATTACAGCTTATAAAACCATGGCCGTGTCACCCCTTAACGTTAGTTTTATGTGGTAGATACCACAAGCATGCTGTGGAAGAGGAAGAACATAGCTTGCTTGCACAATAGTCCACTTGTTATACTAAATGGTATGAGCAAGTACAAGGAGCCAATGTTACGCTGATTCGCTGGTTTATTCTTAATGTATTGGGTACGAAACTTTCCAACGAAGCAGACAACGTAGCCACAAAGTCACAGGCGGACATCATCCACCATGGGAGACTTGGTAGGCGACATTGGTTCCAAGGGATCTCCTTCACTGTGCTTTGAACAGGTCCCCTCGGTCATGTGAAGATGACCTTACCATCTCTTCGTGCACAAGAAATGTCACTAGGTTATTAGTGTAGGGTACGGCTTCACGTCTTCTGTATACAGAATCATTAAAGTTGATCCATAAGCATCAAAGAGAATTAAGAAACAAATTAAGATCAAATCAACAATCAAACTACGAAGCTGTCGAGCTTCCTTTCTGTTAAATTCCTGGTTTTATTGCAACCACCGGTCTTCAATTAAAACTGAAAGCAACATTTCTTCTAAATTTACCAGTTTAAAGTTTTTTAGTTATATATTTTAAATGATATTTATGTTTTTATTATTTTTTCATGTATATTTTTCATATTACTTTTGTTATAAAACTTCAAACGAATGGATAGAATTAACAGTGACAAAATTTTAAGACAAAATATAATAGTGAATGAATAATTAAGATTCATCGTTTTGACTGATCAAATGCGGTCCTCTCTGATTTATGTATTAATTGGTATTGATGTATCCATATATATGTGCATCAATATGTAACGGAGAAAAAAAAATAAAGGAGGGGAAAAAGGAAAAAGAGATAATAGAGGAAGACGAGACAAGCAAAAAAAATGAATAGTGGAGGAAAAAAAAAATAATGGTAGGCAGTGATCCATTATAACAATGATTTTCGGGTGGCGCACGAATGGACTCGCATTAAATCTATTAAATTATTTTTATTTAGTTAAATCAGATCAATCTTATTTTTGAATAGATGGAAATAGAAAAGATGTTTATGTCTAAACTGGCATATATTATCAGTTCAGTACCAATTCAAGTAAAATGAGATTCCTTCGTTGTATAGTTGGTAAGGAAGTCTCTTGACTAAAAAAATATTTTATATATTTTTGCTAATATAAAATTAATTGCTGAATTATCATATATCTCAACTCAATCAACTAATGTAATCAAGGTTCGTAATTTTGTACTGTACTGAAGGTTCGATGTTAGCTCAATACGATACGATATTATATACTGAGCGGTATATTGAACAGTATATCGCTTAGTATATATATATATATTTGTCGAAAAGGTGATGTCGTTGAACAAGGCAACACGTCGCGTCGTATTGTCTCAATGATATCATCGAAAAAGGTGATGCGACGTCGTCGTATATATATATATATGGCACATATCTAAAAAAAAATTCTTTTATTTTACTTATTCCAAATTAGTTAACCACGGACAAACGAGACCATACCACAGTTAAGTTTTGAGCGTAATGACTCGAGTGACCTCCAAAGAACCCGTAACCCCGCCTCCCCCCGCGCTCTGTGTTTGACCACCTGACTAAGAAATACATATAATGACTCGTTCCTTTCTTCCCTCTCCATTACTCTATTCCAGTGTCGTTGGCCGCTAGCGCGGACCTCCGGGAGATCATCGGGCGACCACTGAAATTGGTGGTCGTGGCGAGCGAATTCGGCACCGACTCTTGGCTTAATCGGACCGGTGACGGTCCGCAAATCGCCACTGCGTTCCCCTCTCGCGAGCTCTCTGTCATGGAATTGGGGCCGGACGCCGGCGATGACGGCTACCTGGTTCAGTCATGACGATCGCATGTTTCCTTCTCCTGATTCTATTCCCGCAAGCATGCGGCCAGCAAGGTAATTGAGCATCACATCTTCTATCATACATCGATTTCCTTGCTTCCTTTGTGGTTATAGAGAGTCTTGGTGTCATGTAGCTGAACGATGGTTCAACTTTCATGTGATTAACCTGTCGATCAAGTCCTGTTTGAGTTATGGGTAAGACGGATTTCAAATCTTTTGGGCAAGGTTTAGTTGCGTATTTATCAGTTTATGTTTTCTATAACAGCAACTTCACGATAATTTGGAGTTATCCTTTGATTGCAAATGAATATTTAGCAAGTTGGGCTGCTTCGTTGCTATATAGGTCTATGTAATCTGAATTGATGCATCTCGGGAGGTAAATCAGTCGCGTTAGCTATCTACATTTGCAATATGTACCTACTCTTGTTTGAGTTCGCTGCAACTGGAGCTTCAAGAGTCAAGCCCTGTCATGTACTTGGGGCCAGGTTCAACATATCAAAAGCTACTGGCAGTACCATGTGCCAATTAGTTCCTAAGAACGTAGTTGTGGACGCCATATAAGGGGTACTTTCTTCATAGTTCATAATGACCTTCACAAATGAATTCTGTCATCATCCTGTTTCGCCTCAAGTTTCTCACTGCCATTAAGCAGGGGAAAATGTACAGGAAATGAAAAAATCCAAAAAATTTCCTGAAATGCCATAACATTTCGAAGAATGAGGAGTTTCTAGTTGTAATTTGAATGGTAATGCCAATATTACTTGTTGTCCCAGAGTAACAAAATGTTTAGCTTTCAGAACTGCTTGTAACTCTCTCTACCGAGGACTGCCATTTCATGGCGGGGTGGTCTTCTGCCATAGCATGTTCCTGTATCAGCCAACACATGCAGATAACTGACTTGGCCATATTGTAACACCCAAAATCAGGTTGGTGTGAGGCATGCCAATGCATTTTTAGGGTGAAATATTTCACGACATGCTGACATGTGCTGATTGGCACTATATTCCTTGTTTTCTAGTGTTATGCAAAATAATGATTCAAACAGAGGATAATTGCATTCAGTTTTTACCTTTTCGATGGTGATCTAGATTATTATCTTCTGTTGCTAACTTCTTTTTTTCCAAGTCCCTGTGCTCGAATACTGATGTAATTTAACTCACAAGTTCGCTGCTAGTGCATCAATACATGCTTTCGATATAATGGATACATCATGACTAGAAGTCTGCACAGACCCCTTCTATTGATCAAGACATGCTTGTTTTTCATATTTTGAAGATTTATCTTGCAAATTGTTGATACCATGTCATTAAATTATTTCAGGAACTTTCATTTTGAATATCGCAACCAATGAACTTTTGCAATTAGCAAATTCTAGGTCTGTTCCTAAGCTTTATCTTCTCTCTTCTTGCCACTTTGTAGATGATGTGAGAATGGATTTTTCAATAGTGGTTGTAGTGGAAAAGGTTAGAAATGAACTTCTGTTGTGGAATCAAGGAAACAAAATTTTTCAGAATTGGTCTGGTGACCCATGCTCTCCCTCTCCATGGGAAGGTTTTACTTGTCAAATGTTAAACCATACATTTACTATAACACACCTGTAAGTGCCTTCATCATTCCAATACCGCAAATGTCTTAATATTCTGTTCTTTCACTTATTTTGCTTCTTTACTGTTGATGCCTTCTTATCATTCTTGCTTCCATGCTGTTATAGTCAGCTTATACTTTCTTCATATTACACAATTTTAAGACATCTAAATTTTATTCAGGAATCTCTCATCAAATAATTTGCAAGGGTCAATTCCTACATCCATTGGTGACCTATCAGAGCTAAGAGAGCTGTATATCTCACTGCTTCCTGGAATCATGAGTTCATCACATAATTTTATTTGCCTTGTTCTCTGCTCTGAATCATCCGGTACTTTCTATATGCAGGTATTTGGAGGATAATAACTTTACAGGGTCTGTTCCAGAATCTTTCTTGTCACTTCACCATTTGTCAAACCTGTATGTTTGTTAATATCTTTATTCTCTTGCTTCTTATATTTACTTTGGGTGTTTGGTTCACCAATAATTGTCCTTACAGTTGCAACATGTCATGATGCTTCACCCATATGGTGCTTATCCTCTCTTTTTCTGGAGATACAATTATCAAATGAAAAGCTTGACTTTTTGCGTTTTCCTTTTTTAGGTCCATAAAGTGCAACCCACACTTAGACAGTCAACTCCCTCCTGGTTTGTCAAGAAGGAATCTTACCGTAAGGTATGAAAATCATGCTGATTTATGTTCATATTAATAAATTTGATGGTTGATGGTAATGTATCTTATATGTTCATCTCAACTGCGGTCTTCAGTTCCGGAAACTGTCTCAGGAAAAATGCTTCTGAAACAAGTTCTTCTCAACGAAGAATTTATCTGCTAGGAGCTGGAGGGTCTCTTACTTTCAGTCTTGCATTTGCTATTTGTTTCAACTGTTTCTACAAACGTGCCAATCACTCTGATAGAAGAGATCACCTGGACATTAAGAGTATGTCTGAATTCTTATCTTCTCAGAATTGCTGCAGAAATTATTATGTAATAGTAAAAAAAGTTGACCAACTATGCTTAGGGAAAGATGTCTTACCTTTAGTGTTAGGAAACTTTATTTGGCTTTTAAATTTTTTTCAGGATGTGTTTAAAATTGTCTTCCTACTAATATTTTTTTAGGTAATATGTTTAACTACTAATAATTACCAATTGATAGGTATCTTCTGAGACCAGGCACTGGATTAATACAAAGGGCCATTGGAATATAATTTCTTTGCTCAATAATGAATTGAGATATGTTTCTAAGACCCATTGTAAACCATATGTTAAGAAAAAATGTGAAAAATCTTTTAAATGACTAAAAGCCTCTTATGAAAGTTTTGTTTTTCTTATACTTGCATAGTTTGTGCATGATTTAAACAATTTTTGGAATGCAAAATTTGTAACATAAAGAGCTAAGTGGAATAACTCATTAGTAATTCAATTGTCTCTATTGTTCCAAAGAGTGTTAAATTTTTTATGATGTGAAACATAGGGTTTCTAATATGGTTCATCTTACCGGTCCGTACTGGTGTACCGATCGGCCATCGGTACGATATGTATCGATCCATACCGATATACAGACATATGGTACAGTGGGGCATACCGATAGACCGATATGTACCACCCATACCGGTCCTCTGTCAGACTGGTAAGTACTTCTCGGTGCAGTGACTCTTACTTCTATGTTGGGCATACACCAATGTTGATAGGATTTTCTTTACAGATAGCTGATTTCATAATCTCCTTATATTTGAGTTTTCCTTTTATAAATAGCTAATTTCATGGTTTCCTTTTATAAATGCAGATATAGTTTTCTCAGAATCAAGTGTTGATGATGTTTCAACAAACCTGGTAGTGCATCAGTTTTCTCTTAAATATATCGAAAGTGCCACATGCAACTATAAAACCTTGATTGGAGAGGGTGGATTTGGAACTGTTTACCGTGGTATTCTCCCTCATGGTCAAGAAGTGGCTGTAAAGGTTCGATCAGCTACATCAACTCAGGGAACCCGTGAATTTAATAATGAGGTAAAATAGCTGTCAGTTTCTTTCTTGTTCTTTTTTGCTATAATCATTAATCTTATGTTTGTAATTCTCAAAAAATGCAAGTTTGTCTGAGCCTAGCTGCCACTTTTATGTTCATCATTCTCGTATGCACTGAGTATGGATTGTAGTTGACTTGTCTCATAGCTTGGAAGTTCAGTTTTGGAAGATGCCACTGCTATATGTGGAGCTCAGACTTTATTGCCTGAAATCAACTCCAATTAGCAACGCCAATAAATAATGTTATAGTCTTGTTAAAATCCACTGTATCAATAGTTTCTAACTTTCTATTATATCCTTAATGGATATCCAAACCAAAAGTAAGCCTCTCTACTCTCTAGTCATGTGTTGTTTCCACTTTTCGCAGGTGAACCTTCTTTCAACTATCATGCATGAAAATTTGGTGCCGCTTCTTGGCTACTGCTCTGAAAATGATCAACAAATACTTGTCTACCCCTTCATGTCAAATGGTTCTTTACAAGATCGACTATATGGTATCATTTTAATGAAAAACACTAAGTTCTCTGTTCTATAATATATATATATATATATATATATATTTATTTATTACTATTCTTATATCTCAATTTCTAGGGGCATCAGCAAAGAGGAAGATTCTCGATTGGCCAGCTAGGCTTTCTATTGTGCTTGGTGCTGCTAGAGGCAAGCATCATCCTCTGAATTTGCTTTCTATTAGATTGTTCATATTTGTTAGGAACTGTTATAAGCTATATATATTTTCATAATTTGCTACAATTTCCCAATTAAATGCTTACTGAACTGTAGAAAAAACAACTTATATGTTTAAAGTAATTTATTTCTTTTTTTTTCTTAACTTGAATTTGTGCATTGAAATATCATCTTGTGCCAGTTGGCATGGATGCTAAGTAGCGCTAGTTGGCATGAACTGTAGAAAAGAGAACTATGTACCACACCAACAAGGGGATGTTACTCGGAAGACTGAAACCCATGATGTGTTTTTCTACCAAGGACTTTGCCTTCCACTTGTTAGTTCCATATCGATCCCATGTTGGCTAATACAATACCGGTTTGATACCATGTTGACACATATGATGACCAGTGTATTGCTCTAGTGCAATTAGTTGTGCTTGACCAATAAAAAAGTTTCCACTTAATATTTGTCTAAGCAGGTCAATACATTGTTGATCATATTAAAAATAATATTAACCCAGTACAAAGTCATACACACAAATAAAATCAACAAATTACAACTCAACTGTCCATTATCAAATAACCATTTATGCATTAATAATTTAATATGACTAACAAGTATAATATTATGCAAGGTTCACAACATTGGTCTATATTTAATAATGACCATAGACTATGCTAATATACTGATATAGAGTTATATTGACACCCAACACTGATCGGTGTTCATGGTATACAGGAAAGTTATAATGAAACCATTGATCATGGTATCGGTCATATCCAATATGATACTGATTCATATTGATATTTTCCAAGCCTTCAAGGTTGGTCCATTTTAGTTTATATCTCATACTTATAGTTAAAAACTGTTCAGAATTGGCTTCAATCAATCAATTGGATATTAGCAGATTTTAGACAATTTTAGCCATTGTTTGTAGTATTGACTGATCTTAATGCGGCACCCTGATGTGGTATAATCTAAAATCAATTTGATTTGGCTGTATTCTGGCCCATATAGCCCGAAATTGATCAGCATTTGCTATATTTGATCAAGCTCGACCATAATTGACCAATTTTTACTAATTTAGGTGATTTGATAGATTCAGAAGAAAAGGTAAGAGATGTTGCGAATGGTGTTTTTGTTGTTCCATGCAAGGTTCTTTTTGTTGTTTTTTCAGTTTTTTTTCGGATTTTTTCAAAATTTGTGTTGGTACACTGACACCAGTCTATACTGATATGGTACAAGGCTGAGCCCTGACCGATACACTACTGACACACAAAATTATGAACCTTGATTCCATGCTATAATATTATATAACATTGTTACAATTTTTGTATATTTCATATGTATATACTGAAATAAGAGTTCATAGGGACATTCTTTTTGTCAAATTATCCTAATATAGATCTGCAAAAATTTTGACTGTTTTGCATTTATCATGACTCTTATGCACACTGTCACTACTAAACTGCTCAACCTATACATAGCTCTCGTGTCAGATTCCCATTAAGCACCAAAAATAGAGTTGTGACATGTTTTATCTTTTGATTTGTCTCAGGTTTAATGTATTTACACACTTTTTTTGAGCGATGCATCATTCATAGAGATGTGAAGTCCAGCAACATTCTTTTGGACCATAGCATGTGCGGTAAAGTGGCAGACTTAGGTTTCTCTAAATTTGCACCACAAGAGGAAGATAGTGGAGCTTCACTGGAAGTAAGAGGAACTGCTGGATATTTGGACCCAGAGTAGGTTTGCTAATGATGTCTTACATGTACTGTTTATGCTTTTGCATGTTCAACTTCTAAGTGTTGTGATATTTCAAGTTCTTCCCTGATTGGATATACTTATTTGATGACTGCTCGTACAATTTTGGTATCAGAAAAATTACATGTATCTACTAAAGAAGGACATGCGAGAAAATTAGAAAGAATGCCAGATGATGTTTTGAGATGAAAATCAGGCAAAAAAGGAGTGACCAGGAAGAAATAAGATCTTAACTCACACAGTGAACCAATAAAACACCCACAGGATATTGGTACATATCATGCCAAAACATGATATGACATGGATGGCACAAAAAGGAAAATTTAGAAGAACAAAAAAAAGGCATGAAGAAAAAGAAGGTGGATGGTTTGTCATCTTTGAGAAAATAAGTAAAAGAACAAAATAGATCCATATCTATTTTGCAAATGTGGAACCCAGCCAGATGTTGGGCAAGAGAGACTGAGAGGGGAGATTGAGAGGGGAAGAAGGGGGATAGGGCTTGGGCAAGGGACGGATAGGAGAGAATACAAAACACATAGGAAGAAACTTACATGTTATTGGTTATGTTTCAATCGATACTGCTGGAATACTGCTTGTATAGGTAGAACTTACAAGTTATTGGTTATGTTTCAAACGGTACTGCTTAAATACTGCTTGGTATAGGTGGTATAGAAAAGCACCAAGCTGTATGATTGGTGCATGGTGATACTGCCTGGAGTAGGCTGCTCCACATATCAGTACTAGCTTGGACTGGAAAATATTTGCTGTTATGGTTGATCTCCACATTCCAGAAGATATTTCTTGCTTTCGCATATATTAGTCAACAGAGACAGGTCTATAAAAATTTCTGGATTTAACTCTCCAAATTATGTTTATATTTTAGCATAACTGGTACTTAGAGCAAATATAATAATTCAAATGCATTTCTTGATATCTCATAGTCGTCACATCAGATACATCTCTAATGCGACATATTATGTTATCTTGCAATGGAAGGTTCCTCTCAGCTCTGAAACTAAATTATCAGACATTGTTAACCATGAACTTATGCAATGTAGTATCAGTAAATTAATGTATACCAATGCAAGAAGGCAAGAACTCAATGTCAACCCCGAATTTAGTGAATCTAAATTTGTGTTGTTTCTTCTTTAACATTTATAGCTTGAGACAATGGGCTCCATATGTTCTTGTTTCAGTTATTAGTTAACTACAAACCCATAAACCCAAACATGGAATACCAGCACCTTGTTTTGCTATCAGAAACTTCACTAAGAGATTACTAGGCAACTGATTGTTCTGAAATGAATTCTTAGGAGAAAGGTTTAAATGGATGACAAAGTGAGGGAGAGTATATGGTGCCATGGTGGCATTTGAATGGGCTATATGATTCCATTGAAAGGAGAATTCCATTTTATCTTAAAGCTAAAAAACAGATTAGTGGGAACATTCCACATTGAATAATTATTAAGTGTAGTCATCAGTAATAACTTGTACATTTCAAAGGAAAGCAATGGCTCCATGACACTACTGTCCTATGTAATAAGTTGTAAGTGTCCAAAGTTGTCATTACAGAATTGTAAGCAAATATACAAGTGCATCATATCTTGTCACCAAACTATGTTCTTCTGTAAAGCAATTGAACTTTTGAAGTTTCTGTTGTTAATGTTAATTGAAACCGACTTGTTTTTCTTTATGTCTGGTGCCTACTTGCTTATGAAACATTCAGCTGACTTCTTTGTTGCATAAATCTCAAGCTTCTTCCTGGTCAACAATAACACATGCACAATGACACATCATAATAGCATGACATTAGCAATTTAGCATATGGATCTTTTCTCATGGCACTTGAGATCATAACTGGGTTATTGCAGTACTTTGCTAGATGGCATGCCCCTGATGTTTTATTTAACTGGAATGTTGTATGCCAGTATTTTTTCTGTTGTTACTACTTACTAGTATTGTCATTATTATGACTTGTATTTTTTTGTTTCTTTCTGCTTTATCACTCTTTGCTGCTATCTTCTTGTTTCAATCATTTTTTTTGTTTCTATTGTATTACTTTTAATGTGATTGTATATTATGCTATTCTTTTTCTACTCGTACATTGATGTTGCCTTTAGGTTTCTTTTTTTTTTGTACAATTGGATTATTTTCTTTTGTACATTTTTTTAT
Organism: Musa acuminata AAA Group; assembly: GCF_036884655.1. Lineage (NCBI taxonomy): Eukaryota > Viridiplantae > Streptophyta > Magnoliopsida > Zingiberales > Musaceae > Musa > Musa acuminata. The sequence goes on from NC_088335.1 coordinate 6,047,251, forward strand.
GTAATCGTGACCAATAATAATCATCTGTCATTCTAGTTTTCTAGTTATATTTTTTGCACTTGAAACTTTTTAGTCATTTCACTTAATTTTATCTGATTTCTTGAACTTTCACACCATTATAACTTTTGCTAATATCTAACATAGTATTTTGATCTGACTTTGATATTTTTTTTCATTATGTTTCTTGTTTGATCAACTATATGTTAGATTATAAGAAAATTGTTCATTTATTTTTTATTTATATATTCATGGGATTTTTTGTTTATTTTTTAATGATATCTTAAATTCATCAGGCTTAGGCATGAATGCCTAGGTGGCCTAGTGTTGCCTAGCTGCCTTAACAATATTGAATAAAATCATATCATCTGCATACAATATCAGCCATAGAAGTTAATGAATATACCTAACATGTTTGCATGAGAAACTTAATAGACTTCATGTTTTGGGGCTTGGCATCGCAGAGGATGTGCAAAGGTATCAGCCAGCTTAGCCGGTAATGACTTTGATAGTATATCGCAAGGTCCCAATCTTGAATCCTGCTTTCGCCACTTACTCTTTGCCAAAAAAAAAAAGTTTGCATGAGAAAGGCTAAAATTTCTTATTTCATATTGGATTCAATAAACTTTTGCATTGGCTATCAGCTACCTAATGTGACTCTCCCTTTTTGGATACTGAGACTGGGTGGAGCTGCTTGCAATCCACAAATTATTTAACTTAAATCTGAAGCCACATTCAAGTATTTCACTTGATTAAGTGTACATTATCTCACAACCTATCACATTCACTCATTATGCAGTGATGGAAAATGGAGTGCACCACAAGCTGAAACATTGATTTTTTTTTTTTTATTCCAGATATTACTCAACCCAGCAGTTATCATCTAAAAGTGACGTCTTTAGTTTTGGGGTGGTTCTTCTAGAGATTGTTACTGGAAGGGAGCCCCTGAACATTCACAGGCCAAGAAGCGAATGGAGCTTAGTTGAATGGGTAAGATCTTGCTGTCGTATCCTTGTTTTTTCATTATAGCATTGAAGTCAATATGACAAAGATACCTGGGAGGATCTAGATCAAGCTTCTAGAAAGTTTTATACTTATCCTGGATGGCCAGCAACAAGGAATGGAAATTAATCTTACTCAACAGACAATTAGAATCTCTACAGGGTTTTTTGTCAAATGGTAAAACAAGGAAACTACATATGATTTTGATCTTGTTCTTGTGCCATTTCTTAGTCTCGACAAGTTTTTCTAGTCCTGAATTGATTTCTGACTATTTTCTTTATTAATTAATTTTTAAATGTTGGGCTTAAAGGATAAATCTAATCTTATTATGGGCTTTTTTTCTTTTACAAGCACAAAAATATGGTAAGATAAGATCTTAAATTTATAGTTTTACATGAGTTTGAAATAGGAGAACATGAAACAAAATCGTCAGAACCAATTTGAGTAGTAGTTGAATGGTTAATCTATAAACAAAGATTAGTGGAGTTAGTTATGTGTGGCAATAACACACATTTTGGATGAAAGAAACCACATTTCTTTAGGCTTTATGGTCTATCTTCTTTCTCTATGATGTAAAATATCTTTCAATTTCTAGCTGTTTTCTTTCAATCCATGGTCTGCTACCCCCTCATCTTCTCATTTTGATTCCATTACTTTAATTGTTATTTAGCTATTTGTTGCTTTAGTTTGCTACCATAGATTTATGGTTGATGCTATCAAATTAGAGCATTGTTGTGTATTATCATGCCACTTCGTTTTGCATAAATAATTTATTAATATTGCAAAGATCAGTTATTCTTGTGACCAAGGTACTACTGCAGTGCATAGCACATATAAAGCATATAGTGATATATGGAGGTATATATGGTTAGTTTGATCTTGGTAAATCCAAAAATGTAAATAAGTAAAGAAACATGGCCATATGCTAATATCCCATAAGAAACCTATGAGTGATATTTATACTCTTGCAAGAAGCAATTTGAGTGATAGCCGACGAGAAATGGGAAAAGGTGTATGCGACTAAAGTCATATTATCACCAAGCTAAGATATATGTTGTTATATGCAGCCATGAATTTATGCTTTTGAGGAATGCAAAAGTAATCGCATAGGTATATGTGACTGCATATTATGCAAACAAAGCAGTATTGCTTATTGCAGCCACATTCACCGCACACACTCGTCTGGCTGCATAAAGTGTTTTTTCCTTAAACATTGATGAAAGTCTTTACACTCTTAAATAGTGTTACAAAAAATGAAATTAGCTGTACAACGTTCTTGTCAATCTATACCAAAGGTCTTGTTACTCTTTTAGCTAACTAGAAAGACCATCACAGAGGTCCTATAGAGATTGTTGGCTCCTTGTAAGTGTTCTAATTTTTTTTATTTTTCATCAACAACAACAACACAACAAAGTCATATTTGGAATCTGCTACATGGATCTTTTGTCATCGAGATCTATACAAAATCATATATGTAATTAAGTTAAGAATATTTAAATTATTATTTATAGTTTCTATTAAGATTTTTTAGGTCTTCTTTGCCTTTCTACTTTTCCTCATACCACTACTAATACTCATTTAATCTCTTCTAGTAAATAATATACATCTATAAATAACATACACCAGGAAATTTTTTTATTTTTTCCTTATCAAAAAAATTTCCCTTCAAATGATTTCTTAAGTACAGTCCAAGTGCTCAACCTTATCTCATTAGATTCCATTGATGCCCCATATAGATAGTGAAAATAATCTGCTACTTTGGAAAAAAATAGAAAAACCATTAAACTGAAACTTTGATTGTATCATGGACCTATTTGATAAAATAAATGAATTCCTTGTGGTAACTATTATTCTGTTATTGTGTTCTCAGATATATCATCATATTAGAAAATCAAAATAGATCCTTGTACGATTGTATCTCTTGTCCACTTTGTCTACTTTGTGGTGAATAAGAAATTATTGACCGCATCAGTTCTTCATATCAGTCTTCTAGACAATGAAACCATTCTCAATAAATAATTCATTTTTTTATGCTTTCCGCTCACAAAAACTTTCTGTTGACTGATGACAGTTGCAAAAATCTTCTTAAACTTTTTGATTCTCATTCTAACCATCATGCACTGTTGATGTAGGCAAAACCATATATTAGAGAATCAAGGATTGAAGAAATTGTTGATCCTAGTATAAAAGGACAGTACCATCCGGAGGCGATGTGGCGGGTGGTTGAGACTGCATCATGTTGTGTTGAGCCCATCGGAAGCTACCGGCCGAATATGGTGGATGTCGTCCGTGAACTGGAGGATGCCCTGATAATTGAGAACAATGCATCAGAGTACATGAGGTCTATTGAAAGCATGGGAGGATCCAACCGCTACTTGTCACTCGAGAAAAAGATCATAATACCAAGCGCAGAACCAACTGGACCCTAATCAAGTTTTTAGCCAAGCAGTTGAAGCTACACTTCCAAAATAATTCTGCATGGATGGTAAGAAAACAAATGAACGTAAGGTCCCTCGTTCATCCTAAATTCGATAAAAGAACAGTTGTTCTATGGCCTATACTTCAGGAACAAGATCGGTAAGTTGACATCCTCATGTTGTTGCCCATTGAATGTATAAAGCATCATCTTAATTTTTCCTTTGACACTATTGCTCCAGCCACCTCACAATAATTTCTGTGTATGTTGGTACAAATTGAACTAAATGCCTTCTTCTAGGGGTGGACTTGATTCATTCAGTTGGGTTTTATTGGTTCTCAAACTGAACAAAACATATTTGGTTCCTGTTCCTAAACTGAGATGAAGCTGAACCAGACTTCTAGTTCAGTTCTTGATTTCTTAATATATGTTAACTCCAGCATATCTGGACTAAAAAGGCAGAAAAAATTAGCTTGATATTAACAAGGTCATTACATGTCAAAGAAAAAGAGTATGCATAATAAAGGGAAAGAGCAACAGAACAGAGGGAGTAGTTTTACATGCAGGTTTGTGCATCCCTCTCTTCCTCCTACAAGTGATTGTTACAATATATATATATATATATATATATATATATATATATATATATATATATATATATATATATATATATATATATATATATATATATATATGCCATTTTTTTTGTTAAATCAGAGTAATTCTTACCTAAAGACCTCACCAAATCACGAACCAAATTCGTGGTCGGTCAATCTAAATCCGGTTCGGGTCGAGCCACATCGACCGTCTGATCCATCGGGCAGATAACTCGTCAGTCACTTATTTAAAAATGCGCTCGATTCATATACCTGACTTTGCCGTTTACTCATTATCCAAGTCACCCAGTTTTCACCCTGCTCGATGACCATAGAATACCGGGCCTATGTGGGAACGACATGTGGGGAACTTGGGTGGTGACTGGACTAGTTGGAGACGCGAAAAGGGCAAACTTTCCAAGCAGCTTTTGGCCTCCTCAAAAACGTACCTGCTCTGTCATTAGAAAGAGTCTAGAACCTCGTCTGGGTATTATTGGGATATGAGTTCGCGGGGTGACGTTCGTTTGCGACAAAAAGGAGCTCGACTTTGCTAGGGTTTCAGCGGTGCTGAACTGTTAACCAAGGCGAGATATAATAATATAAGACTCTCATCCTATCGTTCTCTCCTCTCCTCTGCTTCTCCTCGCTGCGACTCCACCTCAAAAATTTCCTGACCCACAAGTCCCAACTCTCCTCTCCGCTTCTTTCGTTCCCTCTTCACCTTTGCCGTCAATTTATATCTATCGAGAGAGAGAGAGAGAGAGAGAGAGGAGGCGGCATTAAGGTAGTTGTCAAGTTCGCATCATGTGCTTCTTGATTTCTTGTTTGCATTATCGTTTCGATTTGCTATATATGGGTTATTTTCTTTCCCATTGTTCATATGCAATCTTTCTTTGGTCGTTTCGGCTCAGGCCTTGTAATTGGTGTATAAGAAGTCGAGGGTTATGAGATCCCCGGTGTTGTTGTGCCGCTCTCCCATCTTGCGAGGGCAATAGAAGATGCCATCGACCTACCCGCTGAGCACCTCGTCGGAACTCCTGCGTGGCCGTGGGCGGAGCTTCTTGTTCGGCAACACCTGCTTCGTCCTCTCCGAACCCCTCTCCTCGCTTGGCTGCGGCGGCTCCCTTCCTCTCCCCAAGTCGTCCGTCGTCGCCGGCTCCTGCGACCGCCGCACGACGCTGTCTGGCCTCGCGACGATCCCGAGGAACGTCAATACCCAGCGTTCGTGGTCCACGCAGTGGTTTCCGTTTTGGCGGAGCATAATGTCTTCTAGCAGCGCGTTTCTGGGAGGGTCCGAGTTGAGCGCCAGGCGCGTCGCGACCAGTGATGCGAGATCTGGGCATGGTTTGAGCGGTATGATGCGGATTGATATCTGTTATAGGTACAAGGGTTTTGATTACTGCAGGAGAGCAAGTGGGAGCTTGAAAAATAGGCAACCTTGGGGTACTAATATGATCTACAAGTGTTTCTGGTCTGATGCACATGCGACGAACTGGAGATCAAATTCTTCCATCGAGCCCAGGAGTCAAGATTTTCAGACGTCACATTCAGCATCGTTTTCTGCTGGGGCGGCTTCTGATGTTTCTTTCGATGCAGCCATGCAGGAGGAGCAGCTTCAGAATTCTGATGTATCCTCTGAACAGTATGTTACTTGACATCCTTTGTCTTCCCTTTTATATTTTAATTATCTTTACATTACGTTGCTTACTACTACTTCAGATTCTGTAAAGGAATTTGGTAATTATATGTTGTGATTCTATGGAAATGCAACACATTTTAGTCACTGATGCACATCATCCTACTGTTGTTGTGTCTTATATCAATCAGTAAGCTAGATTAAGTGGTTTTTGCATAATATAATGTTTTAAAGAGTAAAGACATATAATAACTGTAAGATATATAAACCTGTGTGATTAGATTATGTAGGACATTTTAGCTTGTATTATCACTAAAGTATCTTGGATTCTCAAATTTACTAGCATCGCCATGTTGGATCCATATCCACGTGTTAGACATGTCAGTATATTTGATTGTAAGTTTTGAAGATCATTATTATGATTCTTCAAAAAATATAACCAACGAAAATGATAATAATTTGTTATTCATAATCAATCGTTGTCTATTCTGTTAACTCTTGGTTTGGTTTTACCATCTTTTGGTTTTTCAGTTAAGACATGGATGGGTCTCCTCCTAAGTGATACATTATTATCATTTGATCTGAGGAGTACCTGAATTCTAATTTCATTAACTTATAATGAGTGGCCAACCCATCAAATGACAAATTAAATCGCATTGTAACTTTAAAAATGTCGTATCAATGAGCCATTTTAAGTAGCTTATTTTTGAAAGAAAGAAGCTATGAAGTATACCACTAATGTTGTATCTCTTGCAGGTAATTAATGTTAAATGAATCAAATAAACAGGAAGCAAATTACATTAAGCCTCATCTGCACATCTTCCATGGTTTATAACTAATCTGCCATTTACATTCCTTGCTTGTAGCTTGAAGGGGTTTTTTTTATGCGTGATCATGTTACTCTTTGTATATCAGCTCGAACTCACCTGGAATAGTGGTAAATTCTATTACATTGTCTAGCAATTTTGTAAAATATCAAAGGATGTAGAGTGTCTAATCAGTATCATAGGTTGCTCCTCAAAATTCTTCATTTATGTTGGAACTCTGCATAAGTCTGCTTCATAGTTTAAAGTTGCCTCTACATAACATTAGGCCTCTACATAACATTAACCTTTTTTAGGAAACTTTTATTTGAAGTTTTATATTTTTATATTTATTTTGCAGCAAAATTTCAGGTGATAGGTCATTGAAGCTTCTTTCCGGATCTTGTTATCTACCACACCCTGACAAGGAGGAAACTGGAGGGGAGGATGCTCATTTTATCTGTGTTGATGAGCAAGCTATTGGTGTGGCAGATGGTGTTGGTGGATGGGCTGATCTTGGTGTTGATGCAGGACAATATGCCCGAGAACTTATGTCTAATTCAGTGAATGCAATACGGGAAGAGCCAAAGGGTTCTGTTGATCCAGCAAGGGTTCTTGAAAAAGCCTACACAATAACCAAAGCCAGGGGATCTTCAACAGCATGCATCATTGCACTCACTGATCAGGTTTTCAATTTTCTTATTTGATCTCTCTCCTTTTTATTTGTATTAATTATTAACATCTTATTTCAACAGATCTCAAGTTGTTTCTTGTTAGTGTTGATTTGTTTCTGTTAGATTTCAAAGGATACATTAATGCAGATACACTTTCTGGACCCAAACTGTCGCCATACTCTTTTCAATTAGGTATCTTAGGTGTTAGGACTTGCCTTTGATTTGCTTTCCAACTTTTGCATTGTTGTTGCGTTGCAACATTAATTTGCACATGTTGCCTAGTTACCTGCTCTTCCCTTTCCTAGTGGTAGTTCAATGAGTGGAAATTTGTTTCAATTTCTTACAAAACAGTTGGTCACCATTATTGTGAATAACAATTTTGCCTGGGAGATCATCTTAAAACTTGGATGTCCCATTCAGGACCAAGTGTGGTCGCTTTAGATGGAGGGGGATATTGTAGGATTTGTGATAAATCTTGATTTTGAAGAAGAGGGAAGTTTAAGATAAATGATTGTGAAATAGAGGAAGATACAGTGTTTGCTATCCGCTATATGTCATTGCCAACTATTTTGCAATGCTTGTTATCCACTGTCAAAAACAGAGAAAAGAATAAGAAGAAAAGAAGGGGAATGTCTGAAGATGACTTTTAAGGAAATAGCATAACAAAGGAGAGGGATATTGTAGATTCGTGATAAATATCAGTTTTTTTAGACACTCTATGTTCAGGTTTTTTTTTTGTGATATATAATAACCCACCTGTATGGTGATTAGAAAAGTTTCAGGGCTACAATGGGGTCCATCACAACCTTCAACACCTAAGTCTTTTGTATGAAACATATTAGTTATTAACTACATTAATATCTTTTTGTGATATGAATGATATATGTTTTTAAAATGGATAATAACTTTTTAAAGAACTTATTCTTCATTATTTTTTATTGTTATATAATTTTTTACTTTTTACAATTCAATTTCGTATCTATGTAGGATGTTGACATATAGCATATGATGGTAACGGAATTTCTAATATATATTTACTATTTATCAAAATTTTATTGCATATTTTTAATATTTTGGTACTTCTATGATGTTCTGTATATTGTTGTTTTTATTATTTTCTAGTTGATTCTGATTTGTTAATTCTACTCCATCAGTTTACTAACTAATCTTGACGGTCCTGGACGAAATCATCCCTAGCCGATACTGATACAATTACTGATTTCATGAACTACAAGATTCATCCATGTCTAACCCTCAAATGTAAGCTTATTACTAATGCAGTACATTTAATATAATCAAGTTAATTGGAAGATTGCATTTGCAAGATATCTCTCTCTCTTTTACTTCCTTTTGATTATCATCTTTCTGTTTCACCTCCACTGTATGCTTTTCATCCCTCCTAGTTTGAACAGTCTACTTTTACTTTCCTTTAACTTTTTGCTTGGGTGCCTATCTCTATGGTATCTTTGTCGAACTACTTATTGCTTTGGTAGTTATAGTCAAGTTTCTGACGTTCTGTATTTTCCAGTTCAAAGCTGGCCAATGTGCAAAACAGACAATCTCTCTCTGTTTGATTTGAAATGGAGCTTAGTATCCAGTGATCTCATCACATTGGATAGTTAGCTATAAATGGTATTGAATTGTACTGTTGTAAGCTTATCATTTGGTACTAGTAGTGGATTTTTAAAATATATTTTCAGGGATATGACAATGGTTGATAATTGTCTTATTTGACTTATCTCTATGCTCTCTTTCTCTGTCCTTTGCCATCGTCTCTTTTTGTTCTACCTCTACCATTCCCCTACCTCCTCCTTCGCCTCCTCCACCACCTCCTCCTCTTCTCCTCTTCAGCCTTCTCTTCTGCTTTTCCATCTCCTCCTCCATGTTGCTGCAGCCTTCTGAATCTGTTGTCTATCCTATCCGTACGTGTCTCCTTTGCCTCATTTTCTCTTCTCTTTCTCTCTCTGTCTCCCCCTTTCTCTCTGGTCCAATTGGGAATCTCCAATATCAACCTGTGTTGCTTGTTGGTATAGGATTTCAATTGATCATAGATGGGATGGAACAATAACAAAGGAGAAGGAAACAACACGAGATAGTTTGGCGGCATTGGAAGAAGAGAACATGGATAAGATGGTGGAAACAATGGTTCGGTGGAGCAGAATGAGCTAGGAGGGAAAATATACAAGGGATAGTATTTCTGTGGTTGAAAAATGAATCATGTCAAACTTTCTGCTTATTCTGTTTGTAACAAGCAGTGGTGATCGAAATTTTTTTTGGCTTTCCCACTTTTTTTTCTAGTAAATAGAAGTAATTTACAGTTACAGTGTAATTGTTGACTTAAACTAGAGGACAAAAGGGTTTTTTACTCATCACACATCTTAACTGATGATTTCAAACCCGAGGACAATAAAGAGAATGTGTGAGAAAGGTGTTCGCTGTGATGACCGAACAAACCAGATTGTGTAGAAGATGGATAGATAGTAGTGATAGATTTAGAGCACAGGATTTTTGGGCCTCAGCATAGGTAGACAGCTGTTGGATAAATTTTGGTTGGATAAATGGAACAAAGGAGTAGTCATTAGAACTCCATTAATTTTATCCTCGAGAATGGAATAATTATGATTTTCTTTTGGAGTGGTGGAGGATTAAAGGAAGATTGAAGGGGCAAAATTTTCATTGGCTCTATTCCTATTTGATGGATGCATTATCAAGATGCTAGATATCAAGCTTGCTTTAGATTCCCTTGGTGGAATGAGAAAAGGAGTGCTATTCTTGCATTCAAGGTTTGCATCAATTTAAGTCCATTTTACACAAAAATTATGAGACTCCAAATTAAAATCTGCACTCGTGATGCTTAATTCAGGACAAATAATTTCAAATGATGATAGAACTATTACTTGCTACTGTTCTATTTTCATGCCCTTGGTAGCCATATAATGGGAATATTGGTCAATATCTGTGCAGTTTTTTCATGAAAAGCATCCAAGTGTATGAACTTTCAAGTCTGTCTCTATATTACAATATGATCTGTCATCTTCATAGATAGAATGACTTTGCTAGATAATATACAGTTCCTTTTTTAGAGACTCCTATGTATTCTTTGAGTAGCATGCAGCTATCATTCTTCTGCTGACATTTGGGTTGAAGTTATACATGAAGCCTATATTATCTTGGTGTTACATCTGAACTGCCATTTTTCTGTCGTGTATAGCACATGTTCTTGAATTTGACATGCCTTGCTCATTGTCTCATGATTTTGTTATAATACACTATGAAGCTCGCTAGTAGATAACCACAATGACAAAATCATGATATATTTATTTTGTTTTGTTATTTGCAGGGCATTCATGCAATCAATCTGGGAGATAGTGGCTTCATAGTCGTGAAAGATGGTTGCACAATCTTTAGGTCACCTGTACAACAACATGATTTCAATTTCACTTATCAACTTGAGAGTGGTAATGGCAGTGATCTCCCTAGTGCTGCCCAGGTCAGTTAGTTCCGATGGCTTCTCCTGTTATTTCTTCCTGCTGAATAAGTGCATATATGATAAGTCATATATCTCTTAGGTTCTGGAGCAGTTTTAATTGGCAATGAGTGCTTAGGTGTCATAAGTAGTCTATCATATTATGGTACTTACATTTTTCTTATGAAACCTTAAATTTTTTGAACAAGTGAAAAATTGAACAGTATGAAATTGAATGGTAAAATAGTTTACTTATAAGTTCTGTCCAAGGCCTGCCTGATTTGATTAATTTTTCAGCATTGATTTTAAAATTAGCTGGAATAAGCTGTGATTAATCAAATTGTGAAGACAAAGAAAAGACAAAAAAGGGCTGTTGTGACTGAACATGAAACAAAGAAGACATTACTATTGCATTTGCTATATGTTGCAACTATCGCATTTGTCATTTACATCATTATTGTCATATTCATCATCCACCAATATGTAGGACAGGAAAGGATATGAGATTTACGTTCCTGATCACAAAAACAAAGAGCATCATCCGTAGCAATCATGATCATACAATCCTAAGCTGATCCCATTTTTCAGCACTGTGAAACAAACATTTCGTCTAATTTTGTATATATGTGTAAAAGCATTGTCCATTCAAACTATAAATCTTTGCTTCTAGATTACTGGCATGCAAAATTATTAATGTGCAAAACTAATTATTACTTTATTGGCATTTTCTCAGGTATTTACTTTCCCTGTTTCATCTGGTGATGTAATCATTGCTGGAACAGATGGACTATTTGATAACTTGTACAATAATGAAATTACGGCTGTTGTTGTCCATGCGACTAGAGCTGGCTTGGGGCCTCAGGTAACTGCTCAAAAGATAGCTGCGCTTGCACGGCAGAGAGCACAAGATAGGAACCGACAAACTCCTTTTTCAACTGCTGCCCAAGATGCTGGCTATCGGTACTATGGAGGCAAACTTGATGACATTACAGTTGTGGTATCCTATATCACTGCATCTGATGCTTAATAGGAGCAATTTAATCACTCAAATTGTACAGCTTCGGGTACTCGAGGCCAATATGGCATCTGCATAAGTTCCTCGTGGTTGCATCAAAATATAGACACAAAATGAAGGTAGAGTTTAATGGAATACTGTTTCTTTACCTTTATCGTTTGGGCTCTATACAGAAATTCTTCAGGGCAATGCTTGGAAGAACCTGTAGTTGCAGCAGTACATGTTTTACAATAATAGACTACCTTGAAGATTCTGAAGGATATCTTTTCAACCTACGGAGAGTTGGATGGAATCAGCTCTCAATCATCCGATCTCATGAATGCTCGACAGGAAGCCACATAAAGGCTGCACAAGACATACCGAGGAACATCCACTGGCCAGTTTCTTTTATAGACTATGTGCTGCAAGGGAACTTGAATTTATTTTGTGATGTAGATTTGTTTAGACTTCAAAATCTCACCGATAAAGCCTACTTCGTGTTGGTGAATGAAGAAACACACAGACAAACAGTTGTGTGTGGTTGCAATTAAGATTTGTGTTTAAAATCAGCTTTTCATGGTATGTTTGGCAATCAGTTGATCGAAGGACTTGTGAATGCTCGACAATCAGTTGATTGAAGAACTTGTGAATGCTTTGATTAGGACTTATACTGAGTGAGTTCATATAGTCCATGAGAGGTTAATATTTGCTCCCAAAATAGTACCCAAATGCAGGAAATATTTGTTCAAGTGGTCAAGAAAATTTAGATTTTGCCAAGCTCCTATCCATAGTGTCATTTGGCATCTCAAATGCCTCGCATGGTTTAGTATATCAAATGTCTGTGAATAATTTCAATGATTCTCGCTGATAGATCAAACTGGAATCACTGGATGTCATAATGTGACATCATAACGTATTGGAATGACATGTTCGTTTGCTATTGCTTCTGTGAAGGTGCCACAGCGTGTACATGACATGATTTCATGATCATCCACGTTTGCCAAACAAACGCACACCATAAGATGTTCGATGATTACCCAAAATAAAGAATATGAATATGAATAAATTAAATGTAATCTTGACAAAGAATAAGATAATGTGCTTAGATTCAGATGAACCAATTAAAATTAGGGGTAAAACAAGAGGAGAAGGAAATTAGTGAGACACTATAAATTATAAAAAGAGATTTAATTACTGTTGACCTAACTAAAGATATTACTTGATATCAAACTTAAAGAAACCATATGTAGCTAATGCAAAACATTTTTTATTTTTTGACCAATATACATTTGTGTTCCAACTTCTCTAGAAATCAGTATATTGTTATTTTAGTGCATTGTGCTTATAGATGACATAGACTATCTCATCCTGTGTGTATTATCATAATAGAACAAGTATGATATGTTTATGACTTACATAATTACTTTTATTGGTTTTAAAGTATTAGTTAATTATAGTATCACAAATATAATATAATATAATATATTTTTAGTTAGCTCTTTAGTCAGTTACATAACTGATATTAAAGAACTGACTTATTAAATCAATTTCTTGAAATAAACTATTTAAATTGATTTCAGATCACCAAAATATTAATTATTATTATTTTCTTAAGTTATAATTTTTTAATAAAAATTATCTAATATATAGTTATATATATATATATAATATTTTTATTAAAAAAATATATCTTATGAATAATATATATATATATATATAATTTTATATAATTTAAGTTTTTATATGATCGGTAGTGGAGATCCACTATTATTGCGGATTTTGCAACCTTCCCTTAGGGCTTCTCGTTTGCCGTCCTCCTCTTCTTCTTTTGGCGTCTCCCGTGAACGGCCTTCACCGGCGTCGACTGCTGCGCTTCGATGGCTACCGCCAGGATCGAGGAGGCTATCGCATCGATCCCGGAGAAGAAAGAAAGCCTCCGAAGGGCGTTGGAAGCCCTCCGGTCCCACCTCTTCGCCTCCTCCCCCTCCCCCTCCCCCTCCCCCTTCTCCGTCCCGGAATGGAAGGACCTCGACGCCCACATCTCCTCCGTCGAGGCCTCCATCCGCCTCCGCTTCCAAGCCCTCCTAGCCAAAGAGGCCGCCCAGCCCTCCTCCTCCCCCTCGGACTCCAAAGAAAAGCCCTCTAACGAGTGGCAGCCTCATGCCAACCCCGAGCCTGAGGCCGTCCCGAGGCCGCAGCTCACATCCCTCTGCGTCAACATGGACGGAAAGGACCTCGTCTCCTTCATCGCCCGGAACCGCAAGGACCTCGGGGCCATCCGCAGCGAGCTGAACCCCGCCCTTCGATCAGCCCCGGACCCTGCCAAGCTGGTCCTCGACGCTATGGACGGCTTCTTCTCGTCCCCTCCTCCCCCGCCCAAGGGCGACAAGAAGGGCGACAAGGACGCGGATGCGCTGGCGACCAGGAGGACCTGCATCAACCTCCTGGAGCGCATCCCGGTGATCGGCCCAGAGATTGGGCCGTCCGTGAGGGACCAGGCCAAGAAACTAGCGACCGAGTGGAAGGGGAAGGTGACGGATGGCGGGCGCGAGAACGGCCTCGAGGCCATGGGGTTGCTGCAGCTCCTCGTGTCATATGGGTTAGCATCGGAGTTTAAGGTGGATGAACTCTTGGATCTACTCATTTTAGTTTCTCGTAGGAAGCAGGCTGTGGATCTCTGCAAGAGCTTGGGTCTCACCGAAAACGTTCCTGGTAATCTGGAATCTAATATTACCCACCTTTCATTTAGTTGTGGCAACATTTTATTGGAGCTTCATTATATTCTTGAATTTGTGTTCGTTTATTTCGATCATGCTTCGTTTTCTTGCTGCAATAACATTACATGCCCCATTTGTTTCTTATATTTGCTGTAGTGTTTAACTTATTTTGGATCACTGCTTTGCTCAAGAATCTCTCGTCTTACTGTAACAGATTTTATATGTCAGAGTAATTAGCTGGAACACCTTGAACTACTTAGTTCATCATTCTTCACTTAGTGCTCACAGGAGTAGTTTTTCTTTGACCTTAAATGAATTGTATTCATTTGATTCGAGTGTTTTTTGTGTTTTAAAGCAGCCACAAGAATTCAAGCGTATATATTTTCAAATATTGGCCAGTTTGTAAGTTGTAATAATGTTTTCTGGCAAATGGAATGCAGAATATTAATTGAAGTGAAAAGAATATTTTGGGCTCATAATCTGCCAGATCTTGAGTAGGCTCGATAGTTCTGTAAAAATGTATAGGTGCAACCTAGCCTGGATACATAAATAGATCAAGCCTGGCCTATGTTTGGAATTGTAAGACCAGTCTCAACCTGCCCCATCTGTGATTCTCAACAATAACGGAAAGAAGAAAAAAGAAGTTTTCTTTTACCCAAACACCAGTCAGTAGAGACACAACCTCACTACCTAGGACCACATGCCTATGCTGCTGGGACTACAGAATGCACTTGTGTCGAATGGGAAGTCGGGATATTTGGAGAGGACGGTTGATGAGGGCGGGGTGTGGCATTGATGAAGCAGATGATTTAGTGTCGACCATTGGAGGTGAGGTGTTGAGGGGTTTGTCATTGAGAGGTGAAACTACTAGAGAAGACAGGCTGCTGATAGGGTTAATCTTGGGCACATGGCATTAATGGAGAGAGAGAGAGGGTCGCTGGGGCTGAGGGGATTCCTATGAGAGTTGGCAGTATTAGCATAGAGGAGAACAAATTTGATAATTTTGGGCTGAGCAGAGTAGAAATGAGTAAATTAGGTAGTCTTATAACCACTATATTGCCTATCCTTGAGATTTTTGAAAATGAATAATTGTTGTCCAATTAGATTTTGAGGTCTCTTCCCCTATGCATCCAAATTGAGATCAAGGATAAGAAAAAAATCATCTAAAATATGTTTTAAACAACATATATTGACTCATTGAATTTAAACTAGAAAAATGATAACAAGCAAAAATTTCATATCTGTCTGATTGCACCATTTCAAAGCTTCAAGTAGGAGGAGATTATAAAGCTCAAATGTAATCCATGAAAAGTTAGAGATCAAGCATCTCAGTCATATCCAATAATATCATTTCAAATTAAAAATAAATTATTGGTTTAGATCAACAAAATTTACACGAACAAACAGGAAACCCCAATATCTTAAACTAGAAAGCTAGTAACACACATATAACACAATTTACAGGACCTGCAATACTTTCTGATCAGTCTGTTGAAAGTTGCAATATTTATGAGATCTTTTTGTCAGCTACCGACTTCTGTCTCTTCCTTCTTCATGGTATTTATAGAATTATAGCTGTATATTTAATAACTATTGTCATTTCAATTTTAATTATGCTCTTCTCCTGTAATTTATCTTGGCTTTATGTCCTCGATACAATCTATGGATATTGATTTAGGAATCATTATTTCTCTCAAGATCATATTTTCTCATCTCAAGCAGATTTTGATTTCACTACTATGTTTTTCAAAATAATTGTTGCATATGTTGAACTCTTTTTTTTAATTCTTTTCATGTCCATCTCCATATTTTAGTTTGTTGACGACTTAATTATTATTCCCAGCCTGAAATATTTACCCTACAGGTCTGTCCTTACCTGAACCTTTGTTTGTTTCTCCGTCCACTCTTACGCCATTTGGATCTTTTAGTCTAGCTTCTTTCAGGAGATATTACATGAAACAAGTTTACATGTCACTGTACTTCACATAACTAGTTTGCTAAGGTTGTGTTTCATTTTGGCAAGTTGTTATTCAGGACTGACAAATATGATTCTTAGGTGATTATATCCTTTCATGTAATGTATTCCTGTCTGATTGTCATGTAGAATGTACCCTTTTGCCGGTTCAACTGACTAGTTTTAGATGTTTGGATCCATTATCATACATGAAAATATTTCTCTTTGTGACAGAACTTATTGAAAGACTGAATAATAAAGGGAGGCAACTTGATGCTGTAAAGTTTGTGTATGCTTTCAATTTAGTGGAGAAATACCCACCTGTTCCTCTTCTGAAAGCGTATATAAAAGAAATTAAGAAGGCCGCCCAAGATGTCAGAAATAAGGGAAACAATTCATCTGAATCAGAGGTATACTCGAGTTGCAGTTTACAGTCCTCGTGATTAGGCTAACAAATTTGTATTCTTACATCCTACCGTATATTGTCTGAAACAGAATGTGGCTACCTCGAAAGAACTTGGTGCATTGCGATCTGTAATTAAAGCAGTTGAGGAATACAAGCTTGAGTCCCAGTATCCTCGTGAATTTCTTGAGAAGCAAGTTGCAAAACTGGAGAAACGGAAGGAAGAAAAAAAGCGGAATGTGGCAGCAGCAGCTGCTGCTTCAAATTTCAAGATTCAGAAGCAGCAACATCCTAATAAACGCCCCCGGCCAACTGCTACCACATTAAATGCCATCACTGGACAATCTTTGCCTCCAGGGATAACAAAACAGCCCCAATTTGGTTTAGCTGACCCATCTCCACATATGGGTTTGGCCGGGGCGTATGGTTTTGCTTCTTCTGGTTCCTTGTACAACAATGCAAGCATTTCTGGATTTCGAAGTCCACCCAGGTCCTATCTTTACTCATCGGAGTCTCTGGCTGGCACAAGTGGTTTCTATGACAGGCCAGTGAATTATACTGGTTATCCCGGTTCTCGATTGCCTCCACCTTACAACTCATCTTTATATCCTTAAAATATCAACCTTTCTCTGATGGTTTCTGTAATTATACCCTGATCAAGTTTTTGTTAGGTGGAATCTTGCAGTGTTTTTAGCTTCGCAGTTAATATACTTCCAGAAAAGAAAAGTCTGTAGTGCACCAGTGTATGCAATATCCGCTAGTCTCTACATGATTCTCATCCACAACTTATTTGTAGCTACAAATTGTGTTTGTGAACTAAATAGTTGCATACATATGTGCTGTAGTGACCTGCAATTCAAAGGATTTTGGTTGGAAGTTCCAAATAAACTTCCAACAATTCAAATGCCATCTGTGTGGCAACAAAGTGGTTGTAGGTTTACTTTTGGTGCTGTTTTACTTCGTCTGCATGGGCTGTGTGAGCAAAAATTTGGTGTAAACTTGAGTTGTTTTTGCTGATTGGAATGCAAGGAAATGATTCGAGGAGGAGATGGTTCTTCCTAGTTCTAGTGGATTAGCTCTAAAATCCTATTCATTTGAACCGTTTGGTTGATTTGACTCCTTTGTCTATTTTGCATAAATCTGATTTGACTCCTTTGTCTATTTTGCATAAATCAGCAGCTTATACAGATCTAGACATGATTATCTGGGTTGGTTATGGGATAGTATCTCATTACTAGTGCCTGCGGCTTCTTTTGGCAATGTTGTGGCTCATCTCGACGGCAAAAACTACTCTTTCTTGTGCCATTTGGTGGGTTTGCATTTGTTGCTGCTTCGGCTAGTTTACCCTCTGGTGCATGATATACTTAGCAATTGAGGTGCGTGCAAGCTACTTCTGATACCTACTGTGCTCCATTGCAGTATGCCACTCGATTTAAGCTTCCGATCATTGTGCTAAATGCTTGGATGATAGTAATATCCTTTACTGCTTATGAAATGCTTGAACACCGATGTTTGATATTGGTTGCAGACTTGTTCGATAAGGTATACTTGCTTATCATGTCATACAAGCATATTGGCTTTAAAAGGTGAACTATGAACTGTGGTACTCTTTATGTTGTGATCTCATATTCTCAAAGAACACTTTGTATGTTCATTATACCTGTTGGATCGTCAATTGACTTAGAAGAGATATCCATTGATTAATCATATGATGAAATTTGTGAGTAATAGATTTGTCACCGATCAACACGTGAAGAAGACTGAAATCTGGCAACTTTGTCATTAATCACAGAGAAGTATCATAATTTGAACAAGAAAGAGCTGCATTCACTCGTACTCATCATCAAGAAAGAGCTGCCTTTCAGACACGATGACCAAGTATCGTAGTCTGAGATTTCTCACAAGTTTACGCTGAGCTGTGTCAAGGAAGCGACTCGATCTGGCAAGCACCATGACCTGCGAGCAAGGACCGATGAGGTGAGTCCACAGCGTTTTGCTGACGAAACGTGCGATATGTTTAAAAGCTCTGAGACTTTTCCGCTTTGTGTTAGCAAATATGAGTTCTCTCAACGATGCATTTCTTTTGCTCATTCATAGAGAAGCATGCGCTAGCTTATGATTTAGGAATTTTAATGCTGCTTCATGATTCATCATCTCGAGGATCTGCCTCATATACTAATTAGAACTTGTGCAAAACCAAATAACTCATACTTGGATTTAGGTCGGAAACCATAGCAGCAGCACCAAAGTAGCAAGAGCCTCCGTGATTTTTGTATCTCTGCCAGTAGCTGTTGAAGGCATAAGATGCATGGTCTTTTATGGTGTTGGGAAGATAGCAAGGCTTGTTTGGTTGGATCATCTTGCAGTCTGCACCCCCTGGTCCACATGCCCAATCAAGTGCTGCTTGTAGAATATCATCAGGTGTTTGTTCATCTGCTATGCACCATTGCTTCTCCAGATCATCCCCATCTATCATGCACCAAAATCCAGTTCAATTTTCTGTTTACGATTAGAAAAGCATCACAGCATCGGTAAGAGATATATTACTAAGACATTTGTAGCCTCATAACTCTATGGATTGAAAGTATAATGACAAAGACTTCGTGGTTGAAGCATCTTCAATTTCTGGAAAACAAACAACCATATTTCTTTAGAAAAGAATAACAACTACCATCATGGTAAAGAGACCTTCTTTTCACAGGAAGATCGGAAGAAAATATTTCTGCAGATGGGCTGATAATTCAAGATACCATCATGAAACTCTCTCATCTAATCTTCTACTGTCATAACAGTTGAGTGGATCCTAGATTGATCGAGGACCATGTATATGTTTCTTCATAATTGCTTGTGCCTGTTCTGTTTGAGGTAAGACACTGACTCTGTTCTTAAATGTACAGGGGAAATAAAGAACTGGAGCAAGAGATCCTATCCAGACCATGGTTGTGTGTGTTACCTGATCCTGGCGTAAGCAACACAAGAATCAACACTGATGGCAGCAGCCTTCTTAGAGCAGTTCTCATGATCTTCTTGTTCCTCCTTTGCGTCTACCTGTATCCTCATTTGAAGAAGTTTGTGTTAATATTCTACCACTTGTTAAATCATCATTAGATTCTTACCTTCGAGCTTTAGGTATGTTGGAATCTTTTCATGTTCTTGCTTTAGCGTGAAGTGTGGATCTTTTGCAGCTGGAATAACTGGCACTTCCTCAGTGACCAGATCCAACAAGGACATGGCTTAGAACTTGGAGAACACTCCAGTCTGCTGCTTTTGAGGGTAAGCATTGTGATCAACAAAGCCCAAAGTGTCGGATTCTTCAGACAATACATCTATTACTTTTGTTTTCTAATTCTATTCTTCAGGCCTTTAATAATAAGGATAAGCAATCGATGAAGCATAAAGTGTCTTATTCTTCAGGCCTTTAATAATAAGGATGCGCAATCGATGGAGTATAAAGTGCTTTATTCTTCATGCTATAGATCCATGACAAAACTGCGGCATTTACTAGATATAGGTTCTTTTAGTTTATTTATGTTTTGAAGTAATATTGATACGTGTGTATGTATGGTAGAGCGGAAGATTCGCTTTTTAAAGTATAAATCTAATCAACCAAAATATTTGTTGGTTATAAGTCATTTACGAGGGTTCTTACTCCAAATAGTCCTACTTCATTCTTGAATTTTCACTCGTCGATAGAATTATGACTATCTCTTGTCCTTAAGTTTTTAGCCCTCCTCTTCGATACAATTTGATTGGATATGATATATTTATACAAATTATAGTCAATCTTAATATTTTTTTATTAGAATTTGATTTAAATTATTAAGATATTTATTTTTAAAATCAAAGTATTACATATTTAGGCAAACTTTTTAAAAATATCTTAAATTTTTATTTTTTTTATAAATCACCTATTTTTTGTTTTATCCTCGTAGAACACCCCTTATTTTTTAAAAGATAAGATTATTTTTGACCTTTGTCATACAGGTCATTGTCTTCATCCCATTATGGTTATCTCTGTATTGTGGTTGCCTCTATCTCGTCGTGGTTATCTCTAACCCTTATTTTTTAACAATAAAATTATGACTATCTCTTATCCTTTTTTTTTTGTCATAGCCCTCCTATTCAATACAATTTGATAGAAGATGTTGTATTTATAGAAAAGACAGTCAACTGTAATATTTTTTTATTAAATTTGATTTAAATTATTAAGATATCTATTATTTCAAAATCAATATATTATAGATTTAGCCAAAATTTTCAAAAATATCTTAAATTTTATTTTTATTTTATAAATCATTTATTTTTTTACTTTATTCTCGTGAAACACACTTTATTTTTTAAAAGATAAGATTATTCCTAACATTTGTCATATAAGCCATCGCCTTCATCCCATTGTGGTCATCTTTATCACGTCATGATCATTTCTATCTTTGTTATAAGGCCTTATTACCCCATTGTGTCCCCACCCTCTGTTCCCTTTGCCTCCACACTACTCTCTGCATCCTCACCATCAGATTAACCTTTTGAATAAGTGATTTTTTTTCCTCCCCCTAACACCTCTACTCTTAATGATGCAATATGGAAGAAAGGCATAGAGCTTTCGAAAAAAGAGAAGGGGTGGAACTCTTCACTTTTATGATCTCTCCATTGATTGACTAAGGTAAAACTTCATTGTGCTACCTAGTAAAAGTGGAGGGGGTTGAGGGTAAGGGCGGAGAGAAGTGTAAGGTGAGGTGTGGTGGGGCGAATATGGTGAGGCCTTATAATGGAATTTAAGTAATGGGCAACGAGTGAGAGGCGGAGGCATTGATAAAAGGACATGACAAAGGTTAAACTTATCTAGTTTATCATAAAATAAAAGACGAGAACAAGGTAAAAAAAAGAAGGGAGATAAACGAGAAAGAGTAAAAACTTAGGATCATATATATATATATATATATATATATATATATATATATATATCATTTTGTTTGAGAGCATTTTTAAAGTATTTAAGGAGATTGAAAAATAAACGAAGATGATTTGTTGGTTTTGAAATGCATATAATAAAGATTAAGAACAAGAGTTCTACATGGATGAACTCTGCAAAAGTGACACTGGCAAGGGCCTGATGGGAGTTCCACCTATTATTAGTTGCCTTATGTTTGGCATGGGCTTGATATTGGCAAGGTCTTGATGATTTAAATTAGCTGTCACTGAAATGATTCGATGCTATATATCTTTTCCAATCCAATTTCGGATTCACAGTGGAAAAGCTAAAACCAAAATATTAAAAAAAAAAATATATTAAAACGTAAATACATGACGACACGGCCTCCTCCGATAAAGCATCCGATAAATCCAACGATCAGGATTGGATAGTCGATCCAATCGATCACTGTCCCTCCCACGGCGATCGTTACATCCCCCTCCGACTCGCTTACGTCACCTTCCATGTAGCCCAGAGAACGCTGACGCTAACTCATCCCACGTGTAGCACTGCATGTCCGTCGATATCCATCCCACCAACATTAGTCCCACCTGGACAACGTCTTCCATGAACACTGACGTCACTTGAGTGGGCCCCATCATTGTTTCATCAAGTGCCGGGAACAGATGTCCCGTCGAGCGTCCCACGAGCTGTGGTCCCTGTTGGAGTCGAAGCAGCGGCGGCTCATCCTAGTAAAACCGGATCGGAATTAGATTTAAGGTCCGTATCCGTTCGAGTCGGACACGAATCGGACAAGAGAGAGCACCTTATTTTACTATTTCCTTGCGAGGGAAGGAGGGGGTCTGGGCGAGTATGAATCGGTGCTTCCAAATTTCCGAGATTTAGTCGCTCAGAGCTCATAGATCTTCCTCAGGTGCCTCTTTCCGTCAATTTTTCATCTCGATAGTTGGGATTCTTGGTGTTCTTCTCGTGATCGGTTGTTCTTGAAGGAGGCCAACTCGTTTGATTCAGCTAGGGTTTTCGAAACTTTCTGCAGTAAGACTTCCTTCTGCCGTCTCGCCGCTCTCTTTATTGTCTCCGTGTTTTTGTTTCTAAAACCTGATAGAGCTGTAGCAGCAAGGGTTTCGAACTCCGAAATATAGATATTTTGTATCGCAAAGTTGCTGTTTTGGAGCTTCGTTTGCTATTTTCTTTAACTTCAACTTTGTTCTCTGTAGCGTGGGTTTTAATCTTGCAGGTCACGCACCTATATCCCTTTGTATGAAAGTTGCAATCTTGCTTGGCTATGAATGAAAGTTGCACGGTGTGCTGCATCACAGAATTTGCCTTTAGTCCTCTCTTTATATAAACTGTACTAATGTGCACTATGGGAAACATTTTCCCCAAAGACTTTGCGATGAGCTTAGTGTACCATAGTTATAGAATCCGTGTCTCTATAGTTTCTCTATAGTTTTTTCTAGCTTGAAAGTCAGCCAATTCGTTCCATGCGTGTTTCCAGGTTGTGTAGGGTGAAGAACATTAGACTTGATACTAAACTCTGTACGGAGTCTAGCTTCTATAAATATTTGGATGGAAGAACATAATTCAACATTTGATGCGGAAGGAAGAAGAATGGCTAATGGATGCGGTCCGTCACCTGAGCATAAGATTAGTGTCGTCGTGGATTCTGAAAAGAAGGAAAATACAGGTAAAAATGATGAAGTGGAAGGAACCACAATGATGAATGGGTTTAGTCCGCCACCTGAAGATAAGAGTGTTGTGTCCGATTCTGGAAGGCATGCCGATGAAGGAAAAAGTGTAGAAGAAGAGAAGCATGGTGAACAAAAGATGAATTCTGTTGAAAAGGAGCATGATGTAGAAAATGGCACAACAAAATCAGCAGGTATGGAAGAAACAGAAGAAGACAGGAAGACTACAGACTTGAATTCTGCCAAAGCCGAGGATGTGAAAATGGCTGATACAGTGGTTGAGAAAGGTATGGAGGTGGAGGATGTAAAGATGGTCAACGCAGATGATCTCAAAGATGAGGAAGGAGAAAAAGTTGAGGAAGCGGAGGGAGTTGAAAAAGAAGCAAAAGATGAGGAAGGAGGAATACAAGGGGAAAGGGAAGGAGGGGAGGAAGGAGCAGAAGAGGAAGACAATGACATGGAAGAAGGAGACAATGGAAGTACTGAAAAGAAGGTTGATGAGGACAAGGAAGCTGAAAGGTTAAAGAAAAAAAGAACAAGGGGGCAAAAGACTTTCAAAAAAGGAGAAGGAAAGGAGGGTCTGACAAAGTCCAAGGATTTCTTTAGTCCTGGGACTTCATCTATTGAACGCCCTGTGCGTGAGAGAAAAACAGTAGAGAGGTTGGTAGAAGTTATTGAAAAGGAGTCATCAAGAGAGTTTCAAGTTGAGAAGGTGCTGTACTTATCATTTGATTGTTTGATATGATTGTCATCACTCTCTTACATGAATAATATATTTTTTAAGATCTGTTTGGTTGCAGGGCCGTGGCACTCCATTGAAGGACATACCAAACGGTACACTTTATAAACCATAATTCTCTTGTGATATATATAGGGATGATATGATGTCCATATTTTGAAATACGTTGACCTTGCTTACAGTTTGCTTTTCAATTTGTTCAACTTTTTGCTCTTCATCTTTTTTTCATCAGGAAATTTCATGCCTTATATGGAGTTGTTCATGGCATGGGCACATGAGTTGTTTTATTTGCTTGAACACAATTTTATCTTCCTAGTCATTGTTTTTCATTGTAACCAACGGTTCTTGAAGGTTTTGGTGGGAGTAACAGATACTTGCTTATCATGATGATTCGACTTATACTAAAACAATTTTTTGTGAATAAATTGGGGTTCATCATTGTGAATAAAGGACTGCAATGTCTAGATCCTTGAGGTTTATTTGTTAGTCAGTCCACTAATTTGCAGGTTTTTCTTCATCCATACTCTTGTTAAACATTTGGAACACTTGTATCATTGAATACAAACAACCAGTATTTGAGTTTTTCTTTTTTAATCTCTAGACTTTCTTTTCCTTTCAAGTGATATGTAGCATTCATGTCTTAAGTGATGATGGCCAAATGAGGAGTTTAAAAGGATTTGTTATAGGCACAAGTTCACAGGGGCTAGGCAACAAGTGTTTTCATTAATATGTCTTGGAATTATATTTTGTAATTAGAATGTGTTGAAAGTTAAAAATACTGTTTGTGGTCTTGGAACTTAGGTTCGATTATTTGGTTTTGTTTTTTGTGTTATTGTTCAGGAACTTATGTTATTGGAATTGTGGGTTAAGTTATTGTCTTGTAACTTATGGATGGCCTGTTAGAAGTGTGGTTCGAGTTATTGTACCTGTTGGATTTATTTTGAGTTGAGCCTACAATTGCAGGCTTTCTAATGTCGGTCATAATAGCATGATCCTGGAATAAAATTCTTTCTCTTCTCTCTCTTCCCTTCTCCCATTAGTTCTACATCATAAAGGCTGTATCTAACTATAAATTCAACGTACTTCTTGATTTTGTTTCAGTGGCCCACAAACTAGCAAAGAAGAAACCTTCTGATATTAAATTGATTCATCAGACTCTTTTTGGAAGGAGAGGAAAGGTAGTTTCAAATGTTATGCATTTTTTTCCATATTTCTTGTTTGTGTAAATATATCAGTTATTTTCTAACTACTACGTTGCCATTGTTAATGTTTCTATTGGTCCAGGGATCGTGCAAATCTTCTGCTTTAATAGCTAAGATTATATGCCACCAGGAGTGTTTACTTCATTTCTCTCACTAATTGCTCAAGACCAAGTGAAATATCAGTCTATGCTTTTGTCTAAATTTTCTTTCCAAAGATCTGTTGTTGCTTTAAATCTAAGAAATTATATATGTGGATTGTTGGAGGACCACATGATCTTTTGGTGGTTCATTAGAACCATTCTGGATTTGTGGTTCTTGTTGTTAGAAATGGTTTAGTCTTGTTAATAATTTTAATATAAATCATAAATCTGGATCTTGTAAGAATCATTGTTGTATTGCCTTGTCTGAGTGTGTTCAAGAAATTCTGGAAGTGTTGTGTTTCAGAAATCATTATCTATGTGTAATTTCAAGCTGAGGAACAACATGGATCACTTAATTTACAGATTATGATATATTTGCAGTGCATTTTTTTTGCATCTCTGTCCATATCTGGGAGTTTGAATGTGTTACTAATTGGCTTTTCACCCGGCATCAACTTTAGGACTTTTTCATTGACATTATTATTGTACTTGCTGAGTATTATCAAGGTCGAAGCAAGTATTTGCTAGCCCTAAACTAGATATCTTAAACATGTTGAAGTTGAAGTATTATGTGACAAACAATCCATCTTTTCCTCCATGATGTCCATTGACCATATTGAAGAGAAGAATTGTTGAATTCCTAACGATTGACTGTAGTGAAAGGAAGATGAAAATGAATTCAAAATTTTGTTTTCTCTTTCTAGTACCTAACTTCTTCTTTGAAAAAAGGCTTTAGGGCTGATTGCCGGCTCCAGGTCCTTTAAAATTCTAGACTCTGCAGTTATCTGTCAACTATTTTGAAAATATTATGACAGCATCACTGTTATCTATCATCTTCTGAATGATGATTCTTGTGTTATGGAACAGGCTGTGAATTTCAAAAATCATATTCTACAGTTCTCTGGATTTGTATGGCATGAAAGTGATGTAAGTAATCTTGTAATACTTGAGAATAACTTGAATATTTTGTTTTCCCTATTTTTTTAAATCAAAATATTGTATTCTCCAGGAAAAGCAGAGAGCTAAGATGAAGGAAAGACTTGACAAATACGTGAAGGACACTCTGCTGGATCTGTGTGACTTGTTTGATTTACCTGCTTCCAAAGCAAATACTAAGAAGGTTAGTGGACTTTTCACTCTCAAGTTTGTGATCAACAATTAGTTAATGTCAGATTGAGTTTTTCTTTCAGTGTTTTCCCTTATCATGTTATATTGATGGTTTGGTTAATATATTATAGGAAGACCTTGTGGTGAAGCTATTAGACTTCTTGGCTGCTCCTCCTCATCCTACTAATGAAGGCATACTTTCTGAGGACAAGGTTTATCTTTACTGCATGAAATATTTTGTTTAGTGAAGTTATTTTGAAGTGGTATTAGCATTGGAACCTAATGTTGGTGGAGAAATTCTTTCTCTTTGTGTTGCTATACATGCACAAATGGGATTGTGCAATACTATATTCTTGTATATTTTTCACCACATTACTATCATTATGTTTGTTTACCGAGTGGTTATATTTTAGTTCAATTACATGTTCTCATTTTCATTTTTTATTCATTTGGAAGCAATCAACAAAATCTAGAAAGCGGAAGAGGGTGGCCCAAGGAAGTGGATCAAAGAGTATGGATCACACACACAGCAAGATATCTAGGAAGGTTAGTATGAGGATTTATACATATTCCACCAGTCAATATATAAGTTATCCGTTCTGTTTTTCTGCTTTAATTTATGTTTCTTTAATTTCTCTTGGTTCTTGTTGGTCCTCCCCTATACCCTGAATTGACGAGAAGCCCGTGCACTGATTCACCCTTTTTGTTTTTCCTACTACTAAAAAGTTGAACCCACTATTATTTTCATATTTTCAATTTTAATAAGCAGAAACAAACCAAAAGTGAGGAGACACTGAGTGAAGACGACAAAAGTGCACAAGAAATGGATAATGAGGATGACATTAAGAATAGTCCTTACAAGCGCAAAGCAGTCAAGCATTCGGAGAATGAGGGTGAGACAAGCGAATGTGAGGAAGCATCGGAAGAAGATGCCCATGATGAAGAGGACTCAGGAAAGGGCAAGCAGGATAAGAAGAAAACTTCCAAACAAGGTTCTGTTGGTAAGGAAAAGATAGGGTCCAGTTCCGAGAAGGTTCCAACACCAGCAACTACCAAGAGTCCTGCTCAATCATCTTCCAAATGCTCTAAAGCTGAATATGATGATGACATAGGCGCTAAGGTTTTCTCCAGGAAAAAGAGAACTGTTGATTCACCCATGAAAAAATCAGCCCCTAGGTCAGACAAGAAAGAAAAGGATACTGGTAAGCTGGTAATCATGAACTCTTCATGATATATAAATGAAGAGATGCATTGATTCTCTTGGATTATTTACAGCTTCTTTATTTAAGCATGCAATCATTATTTTAATTGTTTGGTAAAATTTACTCCTAGGCTAGGTATATAAGTATGGATCTAAATGATAGTCTGTCACCAGAGTGACTTCTTGAGACTAATGTTTTATATTTCAGTTTATTAATGTTCGAGCTCAGAAGCAACCCAGCATATAATCTATGAGTCAGTTTCTAGGTTTCGTCCATCAGCACTGTCGGCTTTTTAGGTTCCTTAATGTTGAAGTTCTTTGCTATCAAATGAGATTTCGTCATATCTCTCAATTAGTTTGGCAGCAATAGCATATTTATTATTTGATACTTGTTTATTCATTTCTATTGAGTAACATATGCGTACACAGTTTTCTTCTTTCCTAATACACTGGCTTTGTGATCTGGTGCAGCAGTCATTTACCTAATAGCTATTAACTATGTTTCCAGTATTTACTAGGTGATCTTTCCCATCATTCTGCTGTTTGAGCATCTTAGTTGTTAGATTTCTCTTATAGGGGCATATGTGAATGCCAGTTTTTGATGTTCAAGTTGATGCAAATTTTATTTGCTATTGATCAAGGTAAAAAGGTTGCTAAAAGTAAGACCAAATCAGAGGCAGAGCATCCAAGCAAGGAGGAACTCAGGGAAAAAATATGTGAAATTCTGAAGGAAGTTGACTTTAACACGGTGAGCTACTTTTTGTTTAATGTATTTAACCTATAAATTTATTCCATATGCTATTTAATTGTTCTTTACATTTATTGTCTCATGGCCCCATATTTGAGGGGTGCCTTATGTATGGGGTCACCGTTTTTGTGTTACCTTTGAACCTTTAGGTGATATTATAATTTTCTCTAAAAGATTTTAACAATAAGAAAAAGTTTACGCTAGATGGCCACGAGTTGTACTTAAGGTAGGTTTCCAGGCAGTCCTAGGTAAGTTTTGGGGATTACTGAAGCACTGCCTCCAGCATTATTCTTCCATCACAGATGACCAGCATGAGCTGTTCATGTAGTGGTTTTCCCGCATTGCAACACTAAATTTGTTCTATTCGTACTGTGTTTGACAATAGCCTATGGCTAATACTCACTTAGAGCTGTTTATGCTATTTTGTTTTACATTTCAATAGAAAACATGTTGCTCCTAGTATGGTTCGTCTTGCCGGTCTACTGGTGTACCAACCAATTGTCGGTACAGTACACACCGAGCTATACAGAGCATATTGACACACGACATATTGGACTGTACCGATGTACCACACATACTAGTCCCCTGTCGGGTCAGTACATATCGCTCATACCGAGCGGTATGCCATAGTACGACGAACCTTTGCTCCTAGTTTCCTTTCTTCCGAATCAAGTGATTTTATTTGTTTTGTTAATTATTGCGGCATAGTAACAGCTCGTGTCCTGTTTTGCTTCAGGCAACTTTCACCGACATTTTGAAGCGGCTAGGTATGTGCTTTCTGAACTATTCTTGTTTCTTTTCTTCTACTTTGATCCACACCAGACAATTATGCAATTCACCTATCAGCCACCCACTACAAAGTGGATCTGACACCGCGAAAAGCATCTATAAAGCTCCTGATTCAAGAAGAGCTGACCAGACTAGCAGAAGCCACTGAAGAAGATGAGGACGATGAAGACGAAGAAGATGCTGGATAGGAAGAAAATCCGCAACCCACAGGCAAGAAGGTGGAAGCTTGACTCAGGTGGAACTGGCATGTAACCGGCACTCCCCAGTTAGTCGGCTTTTAGGTTGGTTCTTGATTTCCCCTCAATGGAGTTCGGCACAAGTTTAATGTGGTGCCCTCTCTGAAGCAGAACACCTACTCCGGATACCATCTTTGAACTAGGCAATATTTATGGGTTTCATTCTGCATTTAGGAACGTTATGATAAATCTATTTCAACTCACTGTCCCATGATCAAAATTGTAGAGGCTACAATAATGTGAAAATGGTGTTCTTGAAGGGATGTGATGGTGTTGAATGCCACTAGCTTGCGTGCATGTGATGTGGTTGCTGGTCTCCTGCATTGTGTTCAGTTGTGTTGTTGTGCTTACTGCATACTGCATACTGTGACTGCACCCCCCATCACCGTCTGCTTGAAAGAGTCTGCTCAGGTGGGCCTCATTCACATTAACCAATGAAGGGGCCCAATCGCCGCCGCCTACGGCATAGATCCGCTTCCGTAGAAGGTCATCAACGGCGCAAAAGGTCCTTAGCGGTTTTCTCTTATCGTGAAACGGACGGCCCTTGTTGTTCCACGTAGCTCTCCCTACGGCATATTTAGGCACCGACCCGAAGGACCGACACATCCCTCCCTCCTCTCCTCGTCGGTGCTCTTGCTCGTGCAAACGCAGGCGTCGCCCATGGTCGGAAGAATTCATCAGGAGGGAAGACCGTCCTTGACTCTTGTTCTTGCTTGCCGAAGTCTCTGTTCTCTTGGCCGTCGTAATCTGTGTACGTGAGAAAGAAGCGTTTTTTATCAGCTTATTATGCTCTGTTTCTCGGTCAGTCGAGAGAAAAAAGGAAGCTTTTTGATCACTGAGATTGTTATCAGAATCGAGCCAAAAAAAGGGTGCTTTTGGACTGTTGCATGGCGGATTCGGACAACGAGTCGGGCGGGCACAGCAACAGCAAAGGAGGGGCGGCGGCGCGGGAGCAGGACCGCTTTCTGCCGATTGCCAACGTGAGCCGGATCATGAAGAAGGCGCTCCCGGCGAACGCCAAGATCTCCAAAGACGCCAAGGAGACTGTGCAGGAGTGCGTCTCCGAGTTCATAAGCTTCGTCACCGGCGAGGCCTCCGACAAGTGCCAGCGCGAGAAGCGCAAGACCATCAACGGCGACGACCTCCTCTGGGCCATGACCACCCTCGGCTTCGAGAACTACGTCGAGCCTCTCAAGGTCTACCTCCAGAGGTTCCGCGAGATGGAGGGCGAGAAGGCCGGCGGCGGCGGCGCCGCCTCGTCCCAGTCACAGCCCAAGGACGGCAGCAATGCCGGCGGTGGTCCCAGCACCACCGTGGGCGGAGGCGGTATGTATGGCGGTGGAATGATGATGATGGGCCAGCAGATGTATGGTACGGGGCCACCATCAGCACTACAGCCATTTCAACATCATCAGATGACTATGGGTGGAATAAACAGCCTGAGTGGTGGTGGCGGTGCCGACGGAGGCTCTCCGTCCTCAGGAAGCCGTCAAAGGCACGACAGAATATGATGCTCGTTGGCACTTCTCAGTCGATCAGATAAAACCAGAAGGCGATGCATGCCATCGATGTCGCTTCCATCCTCGACGTGTAATATCATAGACTGTATTATCGATTGGCGTTGCTCATAAATCTTCACTGTTTAATGACTACCGAAGTAGAAGAGTCGGTCGGGCACCGTATATGGCAAGAACTTGTCAGCTTCTTACAGGTCTCTCAAGTTTCCGAACTGAGAGAGAGCCATTGCATCTTCTTCGTCTGCAAAGCAGGTTGTTGCCTTTCCCTGTCATCGAATACAGAGATGATTCAGATTGGCATTTGGATAAGGTTACAAGGGAAAGAAATGCCCCGATGCCGAGGGCAGGAGCTCGTTCGAGCTGTCGCAATACTGAAAGCTTTCACGGAATCGAAGGCTCGCCTTTACTGAATCGAGCCCATGCCACTTGCCACTTGCTTTCATGGCATCATGTCAAGCACACATTCTGCTTCAGCCGAACATGTGCTCCCCGATCACACGCAAGAGGTTATCTGCACAAAATCCGGATCATGTTTGTCTTCTCTGCCGATCCTAATTCCAAAGGAAATGGAGCATGTAGATCTCCATCTCCAACGCCTGATGCATGTTTGTAATAATGTCAGTTGATAGATCAACCATGCATGTTTTGTGGCAACGACATCTGATCGGCGCGCAGCGGGCCACCATGTCTCCTACTGAATCCAGTCAACAAGCAACTCGAACATGTCGCTGTAGAAGGTGTAGAATTCTTTAGGAAATGATGCCTGGGGGTGGGAAGAACTGTCCTTCCAAGTGCTATGGTTCTTTGTGCCACTTGTCTCGCAATCTACGTGAGACCACTCGAGCGTTGGTATGGGGCAGAAATGGACTGAAGTGGGGAAGCCGCCATCGCCACTAGGGGAGAAGCTTTTCTTTTGGACGAGAATTGTCCCTCATTCGGTGGCCTCTGAGGAATTGGGGTCCATTTGGTAACTCTCTTTTGACCCATAGATCGATCGAAAGCGCAACATCTCATCAGAACTGCTCAGCGCAAGTCATCAATGGATCTGCCTCATCGTCTCTTCGTCACTAAATGGAGATGAGAGAGCTGATGAAGACAGACACAAACTGATCCATTTATGATCCAATACCTCTGCAGCAGGCTACGGACACCGCGACTCCTGCTGCTTCCTTCAGGGAAATGTACTCCGAAGGGTTCACCTTTGCCTGTACAGTATAGATGAATGGTACAGATTCCTGCAACTATGATTGGAGTCTCTTCTTCTATCCTGTACGCCGACCATCTGGTTGACCAACCCTTTAATGGGCGTATCAATCTGCAGAATCATGCAAGGACTCCTTTCCGCTTGCCGGAGAACAGTCAAAGGACAGTCTTCTCTCTGGTGCATCAGCATCTACACAGCGACTCCTCTGAAACTTACGCTAGAATACATTAGATTTCAGATGCATTTCAAGGATAAGTTCTTAAATGTAATGCCAATGCAAAAATATTACCCAACATCCTTCCTTGCTTGCAACAAGATAACCTATTATCATCAACAAGATAACTTCATCGTATCATCGAATTCTTTAGGATCGAAACCAGCTTTTGCCATTTATTCATCGCAAAAAAGGGGGAAAAAACTGCAAAAGTTGAAGTATCTACTCGTATTGCTGACCAAAGATGTAATCATCAATCCAGAACTGGTTTTGATAATCTATTAGATCGATACGGTATCGTATATCAAATAAAACTAAAACAAAAAATAACTATACATTTCACATCTGTGTATCATTGGACCATTAAACATCAATCGGTTTGCATGTTTTTTGCCTTCTCACAAGCAGCAGCTTGGCATCTTCTTGAATTATCTTTACCCATCTTGGCTCAGAGTCCTGTGGCAAAAAGGAGTGAATGTGAATAGATTCAGGTGTTTATTACTTGAAGCTTCTCTTAAATATCTTCGAGGAAAATTAGTTTAGGACTAAACAGGGGAATGCTGCAAATAGGACATAGATCTTAGGCACGTGAAACATAGATCTCTGCATTTTACTAGGAGTTGTAACATGATCATTCATTGTATTTGAGCTCCGAGATCTCAGAGATCCCTGCAACTGCTATTAGTCCCTCAGTGAGCAAAGGTTAATTTCCAAGAATGACAGATTTAAGATTCATGGCAAGATAGCATCCTACACTTGGATGACAAACAGTGGAAATTACATCAAAGGCAAAGGGAAAATGAGGCACCAAAAGACGCATGCCGCCATTATTTTATGTCTTTTTTCTTCCCATCCAATAGCAACATGTAAAGATCAAGCCAGAAGCATTGAATCATACACATTCTAAGACTAATCTTGTCATTCTTGTAACTCCAGCTTTTAAGATGGCTGCACAAAGTGTTGTTTCCTAGTATAAATGAACTCATAGATTGAATGGCTAACAGGCAAATCAAGTGTGTAGATTAGGAGGAAAAATATGCCACTTTGGTAGTATCAGAGAACTCTAAACTTTAATTACATTCATCCTACAATCACAGCAAGAGAGCTCAAAATCTCTGACATGAGAGAGCAGATGTCAAATTAGCAGTTTCTCCTCTCCAAGTGTGAAGATTTTATCGCAAAAAGAAAAATCAGCATCATATATTAAATAATATACAAAATTTTAAATACCCTAAACACTCCAAGTTTTTTTCAGCATGTGTACCTCTCCTGACTAACTTCATCAGTAAGCAAGTGTCAGGGGTTCAAGCTTGCAGGGTCCAAGCAACAGGAATGTATTCACCTAGAAGCACATTCAGGATTGTCGTGTCTTGAAAACTTCTACGACGGTCTGATGCCCAGTACATCCAACGTATCAGCAGGCCAGTAAAGTCTGCTCAATATCTCCTGTTTCAATGAAAAATATGAGATCATATAAAAAAAATAAAAATTCCTATCTTTCCTGTTTCTAATATGAGACTATATCAAAAATTGATAGAAGTTCCTATACAAAATAAAGAGTGCTAAAAAGAGGCCATATTCTACCATGCGGCCCAAGTACATAACTGAATGGCCAAGGGACATAACATATTTGAAATTTAAGGTATTCTTAACTGATTATGTGGGACAAGCAAATTGGAGCTTCTGCACTTTTTAATCACCAGGATTCACTCTAATGGAAGTCATCAACAAACCCAACTAAGAGAGTATCACGGAATTAAAATGATAGAATACATAGAGACTAGAATAATTTTAACAACCATGGGTGCACTTGATTATTATTCCATGAGAAACCTATTGGCAGAAGATCCTTGTGAAGTCTACAGGAATCTTTGACAATCGATTAGTTTACACAAAAAAAGGTTAATAGATAAGAAAATTAACTAACCATGATTCTTATGCTTCCAGCTTCTAAATCCTTGATCCTTTTCATGAGAATTTCATTCTTTGCTCTGAGTACATCATTCTCATTTTTCAATACGGCCATCATCCTTGCTGAGTCCTCGTATTCTTGCTAGTGAAAAAGGAAAAAATAGTTAAACCCAGGGAACGCATGGTCTATTCTATGTAAGACAGTTTAAAAGGCAAAAATGCATAAGCATTTATGAAAATCAGAATTAAAACTTTAATATATAGAAAGAAGTTTACA
Source organism: Musa acuminata AAA Group (assembly GCF_036884655.1). NCBI lineage: Eukaryota > Viridiplantae > Streptophyta > Magnoliopsida > Zingiberales > Musaceae > Musa > Musa acuminata. The sequence goes on from NC_088335.1 coordinate 6,081,812, forward strand.
AACATTGACAAAAACATAAAAGAAAAAAAAAAGGCATGGATGTTCTTATTCCACATTACTCCTCCAAACCACATAAGCTTGTCCACAACTTGTTATACATGATTCAACATTGGCTTACTTGTAAGAAGAATCTACGTTTTGAAACCCAGCACCCCTATGAAATTTATGGTGCTGAGTCAGTTATAAACAATGAAAGCACAGTGAACCATTCTACCATCAAATGCTTATATCTGGCTGTTGAATTATCCATGCCACGTGGTGCAAGTGTTTGGATGGAAGGGTTCCAGGTGCCTCTACAGTCAAACAAGTTACTTGAATTAATGTTGTCTTTCTTCATCCTTAGAGAATGTTTCTCTTCTCCAAATTCTTTTTCCATTACCATCCAAATCTAATGACCATTTCCTTCTGTTCTCATCCTCATCAATTATCCCTCCTCCTCTCTATCCATCTTTATTAGGCAGATCAGAGAGGTTCAACTATGCCCAGATTTTTTTTTTCCTATCTTCCTCTAGCCATTTCCCAGCCTCTCTTAGTCTCACATAACTTTTGCACATTCTTTCACTATAATTTAGAGCATCCTAAATAATGGCACATTTGATTTCTATATTGTCCAAGAGAAATAAACCGCACCAATTCATCTCACTAATATTTACAAAGAAATCATGGAAACAAGTGCTTTGCCTTCCTGGAAAATGCTCAAGGAAAAGAACAAAAAGAAGAGAACAAGAAAAGACAAAAAAGGATCCCACATATAATCCAAACAGCATCTCTAAGTTTCCTAAAAATGCATACCCTTTTACGTATTCTTGACCTTCTTGCTGACTCCCTATTTGCCTGTTTTCTTCTCTCCCTGAATTCGTCGTCATCCTAGCAACAATTGCAATGGTCATTGGGGTAACATGTTAAGAAACCAAAAATAGGAAACAGAAAAAGATAATCATGAAGGCTGAACATATCCTTGGTGTAATATAAACAATTAAGAGCGAAACTAGTAATATAATATGCAATATGAGCTTTGATGGGGTAGAGCTCTTCAAATTACCTACAATCACTGCTGTTCATGCATGACAGGGTTCGTTTCCTAGCAGCAATGGTGCAGACTTCATTTTGTTTGATGTTACTCTTGAAGGCACAGGTTCAATATGGGAAGAACTCCAAAGGTCCAATGTATAGTAAATGGCATTTAGTTTTCTTTTTCCGTTAAACTTTAGAATCACTCGATCTGTCATGTTTTGAAGGAGAGGAATGAAAACTGCCAGTGAATTGCAAATTATGGAAAGGCTTGAAGCTTTTTCTACTTTGACTGACCTTTTACGAAAAAGACTTTACCCATTTTGTGATCCATGCTGCACAGGTAATTTCATCCCATACATACATACATACATACATATATTACAGACTTCAAATGAAATATATAACTTGTAACTTCAGACAAATATATATATATATATATATAATTTTTCTTATCTTAAACAACTACCTACAAGTGGTGACTAGTAAAGGATGGATAGAATGAAAAGACAACAAAATGATACCAGGCTACAATACTGATGACTCCAGATGACTAATCAACAGAAAGTCATGCCCACTACAAAGAAGAGGCAAGTTTTAAGCTCTACACTTGGCATCTCAATTCTCAAATAATTATCTACCTTGCAATCAGTTTTATCACAGTTCACCAGAAAGTCATCAACATCATTCAAAATCAGACACTTTATCATCTCTCCACATGTCACTCGGTTTGAAGTTTTTTAGAGCATCCTCTTGTTTTCCTAGAATCACAAAGTAAGATGTCCCTAATTAATGATGCATTTGGTTTCCAGACTGCCCTAGAGAAGCAAACCACACCATTCCATCACACTAAATAGTTTCAAAGAAATCATAGAAGCCAATCCTCAAGAAACTTGATATCCGTGGTGTAAAGAAAGCATGAACATATCCTTGGTGCAAATACTTAAGAGTGAAAACCAGTAAAATAATATGCAACATGTGCTGTGATGGGGTATATTTCCCGAGAAATTACCTGCAACCGCTGTTGTTTATGCGCAACCGGGTCATTTCCTAGCAGTGGTGATGGATAACTACATTGGTTGATCTCTGTGTTCAATTCAGTTTCAGAACCAGGTGGCAATGCCCTTAGCAGTAGTGATTCTGGTGAAACTGACAGCGTTTTGACAGAATGCTCCCCTCTAACATCAGATGCTTCGATGTCGACACCATTATGTTGATCAGCAGTTACCAGATGTAAAGCTTCACCTAAGCAATTACAGAGTAGAATTTTGCACTCACACACAAGCTACTGATCCATAAAAGCCAAAATCATACAAGTCAATGAACGGACCCTTGGTGACTATGTCTTCGTATCTTCTCTTTCTAGATGACAAGAAGCCCTAAATACGAAAGAAAGATTAGAATAAGCAAAAATCAACAGGTAACTACTTTACTCTATGCATACAAGTTGTGACAAGCAAGCACGCCAAAGAATGCCATCATGCATGCTTAAAGAAGAATAACAGCTTAAGAACAAACTAGTGATGTATATCAGCCTATCTGCTGAGTTTTAGGACAATGCTATCTCCACGACCACAAACAGAAATATGACACAGTAATCACCACACGTTAATTCATCAATCCAGCAAATAAATATTACCTTCCATTCATCGTGATCAACGCTGCAGTTGAAACATAAAATAAATATTCATGACTGATTTAAACAACTGAAGAAAAGAAAAAACAAGAATCAAACTCACTAGCTAGAGCTAGAATTCTTTCCAGACGCAGAGGATTTTCTGTCAACACGTCCAGATTTCTCTTGAGATCCCTCTGCTTTGCTTGCGGGACTCTCGTTCCTCTCCTCCTCCACCTGCGGCAGAGGCCTCTCCTGGATTGTAGGAGCCGGATAAGGCGTCATCTGAGTACAATTAAAACCATAACGTATTCAGCAATCAATCAAGAATCCAATGACATCGTACTAGCGACCACAAATCATGGAAGATTAACATGGGCAGGCACAGAGGAAGACACGAAATTTCGTTGTCATAGAGCGGCTGGAAGTTATCCGAAGAGAAAGGGCAATTAAAATCGATTGTTTCCTTAGTCAGTCGACTCGAAAGTAACACAAACAAAGTAAAGAAGAGCACGCAATTCTCTCTTTTCGGTCCCTGCCAACCTGGGTCCGCAGGAAGACAGACGGCACTGCCCTCCCCTTGGCTGCCGCTGCCGCTGCGGTTTCCAGCGCCCACACCGGAGGCTGCAGTTCTTGAGGCGCCGCAGCTTCGGAGGTGGAGGCGAAAGCGGACTCCTTCGCAGGCGAACCCATCCCAGCTCACCAGAACTACGAAACACCGAAATAGCATCAAGATCAGTAACAAGAAGAAGAAAGCAAACGCCAACGACTTGCGATTGGAGAAAGAGAATGCATATGACGGTAATCGCGGAACCCGCGTCGGCGGCCAAGAAACTAGGTTGGGGCGAGGAGGGTGAATGGGCGGATTATATGGAGAGGAGTGTGGGGCATGGCTTGCCCAGTATGGCAAACTCTACTTACAAACGGAGAGAGAGAGAGAGAGAGAGAGAGAGAGAGAGGAAGAGGAAGGAAGGGTGAATGGGCGGATTATATGGAGAGGAGTGTGGGGCAAGGCTTGCCCAGTATGGCAAACTCGACTTGCAAACGGAGAGCGAGAGAGAGAGAGGAAGAGGAAGGAAGGTGAATGGACGGATTATATGGAGAGGAGTGTGGGGCAAGGCTTGCCCAGTATGGCAAACTCTACTTGCAAACGGGGAGAGAGAGAGAGAGGAAGAGGAAGGAAGGGTGAATGCGATCGCTGATTTTGGATCGTCGGAGGGATAGAATCCAAACGAGGAGGAAACGGAGTGGGAGTAGGAAGCGCGACGGCGTTCGGAAGGGTGACCGGCATTATAATTACATGAAGGTTTCTTGATGACGGACGCAGCATCGCGTGCGGGCATTCGGGTGGACGGCCACGTCGTCATCTGGGAAGAAATTAATTCTTCATAATATCGAGTAATTTCCCGGAAAAGAAAAGCCAATTGCGCATAGAGAGCCCCTTCCTTTTTCTTAAATAACCAAATATCTCTATTAAAAACTGTAAATTTCTTCTGTCAAAACACAGCATTTTATTTAATATGTTATAATACTTTGATTTTGTAACGAAGGCACTATGATTCACTCTTTTATATTATTATTATTATATTAAATTAAGTTATATAGCAAGTGATTTTACACGTGTTCCATCTTCTTATTATAAGTGTTTTAATCTTTTTCTATTGGAAGTGTTCTAATCAAATTCATATTGCAAGTGTTTATATTCTTCTTTTTACAAGTGTTTTGATTCTTTCTATTACAAGTGTCCTAATCCTTTTTTACTTTGATTTTTATCTTTGCATTTGCTTTGAATATGAAAAACTTATGGGTTTTATAAAAATTTAAACGACCTCTCATGAAATTTTAGAATGTTAAGTTTAGTCTATAATGATATCAACTAGTGATAAATGGTTGGAGAATTAATTATATAAATTATTTAGTTTATGGATTTATAAGTATTGTTAATATTTTGTTAAGTTAGCTTAGGTTTCTATAAATATAAATGATCAAGTGATATGATATATGATTATAAATTAGAATTTGACTGAATATTTTTCGGTGCTTTTCTAGACTATATATAACCCTAAGTTTAAGATCAAGTGAAAAAATCAATTAACTTTTCTTAGAATTAAAATATGTCAAAATCTTCATAATTTTCATTAAGCCAACTCAAACTATCATATAGATTCCTTTATAATATACTAAAACTTATAATAAAGATGACTAATTAATATTAACTAAAAGTTAATTATAATATTTTTGAATAAATTTATAACACACCTTTTTTATTATTATTGTGGAATAAAAAAGCACAATTATATAGACTTGGTTAAGTGTGAAAAAAAATAAAAAAAATGATCATTTAAAATATGATATAAATAATTCTTAATCTTTATCCAAGACTACTAAATTCTTCATATAAATCATTTTAGGAGACCACAAAATCTATATAAAATTGATAATTGAGATAGGCAGGGATTAGAGGGCATAAAATTTGAATAAGATATTTTTCAATAATGTTATAACGTTTTGGTTCGATAATAAAACACATTATAAGTCCATTCAAATATATTACAACTTGATAGTGTGCCTTTTTTGAGTATCTAACTTTAAGAATACTTGGAAAACAATTTAAAATAGCAACAATCCAAAGACATTAAGTTGTATTAATTTCTTCAATACATAATTTGAATATTTCCTCAATAAATAAATTTACCATAAAAGAAGCACATGTCATCTTTGTTAATGAGTGCATGAGATTCACATGAATAATTCTTAAAATGACATATTAGTTTAATAATTATTATAAGTGTCACTGTAAACATTGCGGTAAACAATTTTGTGGTTTAAAAACCAAAATTGTTACATGATTCACAAAAATAAATTTCAAGTGACCTGTCCACTGACTCACCGACAACACAATTGTAGAATGAGAACATGCAGGTGTTGTTTTGGTCTCCTTATGCTCGTCCATGGTGAGGTTCCAAGCATATAATCTCGAGTTCTCCAACATAGAGAAAAACAAGGAAATACAAGCTGAGTATAAGCTGTCAAATGAATCTAATGTATCAAACATTCTTGCATCAACAACTAATCTCTTGAACATACTATTATCACTGCATTGTTTGTGTTACAATATATAAAGATGAGTAAAAAAAGCTGAATTCTTAACCTGTATGGCAGCACTGATCTGTGGTAGCTTCACCTAAAAAATAGGTATTTTAATATCTTGCAAAAGAAGTGACAGATTAAGATGGTGTAAGATCAAAGGAATCTATGTCAAACTCCTTTTGAGTTCATCTGCATTAAATACTTTGTAACTTGATCAATCACAATTTGTTCAAGATGGATCATCAATAACAACTATATTACCAAAAAAATTGTAAGTGGGCTACATGATGAAGGAACAAAGCAAAGCCTGATAAATCAAGTGGAACTTTCATCAAAAGATGGTAGTAGAAACGTATATTGAAAGGCATAACAAATAAAATGATTTTTTGCTCAAATTCTGTGGAATCCTTTGACTAGAGATGAAGAAGAGTCCGCTCTCAAAGAGGCGAGATGAAGAAGGGCATCCAGCTCAAATGTACTTGAGAGCTCAAAATGAGTACACTCTCAAGGAGGCATCATGTTTTTAGACACGATAACACTCTAAATATAAACTAGGCCAAATGAACTTCGTCATGTCGAGTTGATGGGCATATCTGACACGAACAAAAGTACAATGCATTTTTCAATCATCTAAAATGAGACAAGGCTTACTAGTCTAACTCTGTATCAGCTGCTTAACTAAATTCTAGCAAAAGAATGTGATTAAGCCACCGATTTATTGGCATCTTCATGTAACATAAATGATATATTCTAAAGGCAGGCTCTTCCCCTGATTCTCAACGACTGTAGGCCTAATCTCTCAGCTACAGGTATCCTCGTTGGCACAAAATAAGAGAAAAGACAAAACAGAATGACATTTAGCATGTACATTATCAACCATAAGTACAATATTATTCATAACTTGCAATTGATATAAAATTTGAATAAGAGTTAGAAACTTGAAATAGTACCAGCATATAGAATCAATGTACAGATGCATCGGAAAACTACAATTTGAATTACAAGCCAATAGTAAGAGTTATTTTGACAAGAATGAACGGACTAATTGTATACTACACTATGATGATACAAATAAAATAATAACAGACTTGAGAGGAGAGATGTTCGAAACTACTTTAAAACAAATGAGAGCATTCACTATCAATGTTAAACACCACAAACAACTTGTAGTATTTATCTAAAAGCTGCTGTAAGTAATCATGAAGGGCCTACTGGGTACATTTAAGAGTGGATATTTTTGAAAAGTGAAATCAAATAAGAATTTACTATAAGAAAAAATAAGAACCAAACAACCGCATACAAAACAGTGACCAGAATATTTAAATATAGTATCAAGCAGCCTTCCCCAGATAGTCTTCAACTTGGTGATAAATCCTTCTTCATGAAAACCTGTTCCTGTTCTAAATATATTAGGTGATTTCCAAAATATGAATCTCTATGTAACACTATGAAAGAAAAAGAAAAAAATAATAATAAGCCACATAAAATGGCTTCCTAAAATTAAATAAAAAGTTCAAACTGAACTAAACTGTCAAGAAATGGAACTTCTCAAAAGTTCAAGGATTTAAATATTTCAAGTCAGCTAAACTTGCCATATTCACAGAGAAACCAATTAAATTCAAGATCCAGTAAGTAGTAGTTACCTAGTTTGCTTTTCCTTGGAAGCAAATCGACTTCCATAGTATAAATTACCTATGATCCAAATCAGTGAATGGCAATAGAAATCCTAATCTAAAATTTCCCTTTTTTTGCATAACCTGATGAGAAAACAATTAGTACAATAACAAGGAGATGCTTGAAACAAACAGTAAATCTTAAATATAGAGTGCTGAATATTGAATCAATAAAACAAATCACCATATGTAAGATTTTCAAACAAGAGAGGAAAGATCAAGATTCACGAGTAGTAAAAAAATTAAATTCGTTCAAAAACTTTAAATATTTTATTTGTAGAATATTAAGTGTGGAACTGTTACATGAGTCAGTCCTGGGAAGTGGCTTGCAACTGAACAACTCCCAGCAAGAAAGTCATTAAATACCTAAGCCAGAAGGGGGAAAACGCTTTCCGTTACACATTTCTCAATGAGGAATCTGTCACTAACCACCAGGATTACGGGTGATCATGAAAATTTAATTTATAGAAAAGATCAAATTGGCATGTATAGGCATATCTCTTAGCTAATTGATTTTTGTTGTTTAAGCATTGCATCACAGACCTTCGCAGCATCCAGACCATAGCCAACATTATGAACCCTGATGATATTAGCACCAGCCAAAATGCCAGCTGTGACGGCAGCAATGGTGGCAGGATCTCTCTCATCAGGACTTCTATTGCAGATCTCACCCAAAAATCTTTTTCTAGATGGTCCAAGCAAGATTGGCACATGTGAAGCAGCCAAGCTTTTCTTACCAATTTCTCTCCGGATGTTTGATAGACCCATAATTAGTTCCAAGTTGTGTTCAGTTTTCTTTGAGAAGCCAATGCCAGGGTCAATTATTATCCGCCATATGGGAATTCCTGCTAATTCGGCTTCATGCAACTGGTTATATAATTCAGAAGCAACTTGCTCACAAACATCTTCATACTTCAAATTTTCATTACTTTGCATGGTAGTTGGATCACCTCTCATATGCATTGCAATATAAGGAACACCAAGGTCTCTTACTACACTCAAAATTTTAGGGTCAAGCTGTCCACCAGAGACGTCGTTAACAATATGAACCCCTCTGTTTACCGCTACAGATGCAACTTCTGCATAGAATGTATCGACTGACAATAGCTTCCCTTCCACCTCAGGCATTTTAACAACTGCATCTAATACTGGAATAAGCCTCTGAAGTTCTTCATCAACAGAAAGCCGACTTGCATTAGGGCGTGTAGATTGAGCACCAATATCAATAATATCTGCCCCTTCTGAGATCAACAACCTGACCTGAGAAACTGCAACGTTAACTTCCAAAAACTTCCCTCCATCACTAAAACTATCGGGAGTCAGATTTAGAACACCCATAACATGTGTCTTCTCTGACCAGTCCCATAAATGAGTTCCCATTGGTAAAACTCTTTTCAATCCTTTGCTCCCAATCAAGGATTCACCACCTAGTTTTTCCCACAATTCAAATATTCCACCTCTTCGTCCTACTAAAGAATGCCAACTTGCCACATTATCATTGTCAATAGATGATCCCAAAAGATCGATAAGAGGTGCTACGACAAAAGCCCTTTCCCATATACGCTCATGAGGCACTATAAGATCTTCAGACTCAATTTTGTACTTCCCATAGAAAAGAATGTCCAGGTCAATTGGCCTTGGACCATATCTAATTCCATCCTGCCGCCCTAAGTCCCTCTCAATCTGTTTAAGTGCTTTCAATAACTCATGAGGCCCAAGTTTTGTGGTACCTCTGACAGCAGAATTTAGAAATAAAGGTTGCTCAGTTACATAAGCAGGCTCTGACTCGTATAAGCAGCCATGTCTTGTGATATTTACACCTAATTTCTTCATCATTTGCAATGCTTTATTGAAATTATGGATTCTGTCTCCAACATTGCTACCTAAAGCAATCACAACTTCCTCTTCTGAAGATTGAACCGAACATTCTGCAGAAGAATGGATCCGGTAACAAAATGGGATCGGGTGAAAGTAGGTGCATCTGGAAGTTCTAAAGTTCAATCCTGCAACACAGGGAGATGCGAATTCAGCCCAAAAAACCTAGCGCATGGGATGATTCTTTTTCTTGCGAAATTATCAGAAAATGCTTCAGAAAACAATACCTATGTGACTATTTGAATGGACAAAGCCTTTAAACCCATGCCTGAAGATGGGATACATATGCCTAAACATTTCCATGCCACGACAGAAAACTGGCAGTACTAATACAACGGCATCCGAGATCCACCGATTCGGAAAGGAGATGACGTACGACTTAGTTAAGATCAATGAGATTTAAATGCGGATCCATATGCTGTTCGAATTCTACCCATATAAATTTCTTTTAATTCCACGATTTTTCTGTACGTCAGAGATAAGAAAAATAGTCAAGTTTCGCACAAATTTGCTTAATATCCGCTGAAGAAGCTATCATCAGGCTCATTCTAATGAAAGTACTTGTATCAAAGAAGCAGCTTTAATGTAGAAAAGGATGATACAACAATGGACCACAAAAAAGACTGGCGAGTCAGCCAAAGCGACACATAAATGCGTAGCCGATGAGATGAAATCTAAATATTACGAGTTCCAACACACGATCCAGAAGAAAAAGACCATCACTTCAAGCCATATCTAAGGATTCGAAACACAAAATCTCAAAATTTGATGGTTGTAAGAGTTACTGATGGAGATCTTCAAATGCATGGACTTTCGATAATAATGAATATTTGGGACTAAATCCTACGGTCGTGTCCCAATAATCTCCACCAAAAAGAAAGAAAGAACAACAGTAACAAGGAACCAGGCTGGGGCATCACTCACTGAACTCACAGTTGATGGCATCAAGATGTATTTTTGGCTGAACAAACAGGCAGACATGATCATCTAGTTTCCGTCGGGGAGAAGCGAGGGGATGGGTGGATTAGATCTCGATGGGGTTGGTGGCAGACCACTTAGCGGATCTGATCCGTGTCGATCCGTACCCGATCCGGTACTGCAAAGATCCGAGAGAGAGAGAGAGAGAGAGAGAGAGAGAGAGAGAGAGAGAGAGAGGGGAGAGACCTGATGGGGCGGTGCGGTTTCTGATATCAATGGAACCGGCGCGAGATTCGGCAACCGCGTACGCGGGGCGGGCGCACGACCGGGCGGCGAGAGCTACCCTCGCGCCGCCGCTCACCGATCCCATTCTCATCCCACTCCGGTCGTGCGGCGCCCAACACCGCCCACGCGGGGTGGAGCAGATTCCCAGCCGCCCTGAAGCAGCACTCGTCCTGCTCTCGTCGCCGCGGCCGCCACCCACAAGCCCTTCCTCGTGGGGTTCTAGGGTTTGAAACCTAAACAGCCCCTACAGCATCCCGGTCGTCCGCGCCCACTCCGGATTCTTCCCGGATAGAGTCCGAGTCCGATAGGGCACTAGTGCAGGAGATCAGCAAAATGTTAATTGCTTTTATTACTAATAGATAAAATATGTAAGGGCATATATGTGATTTTATAACCGGGCGATGGTTAATATGCAAACCTTCTTTATCAATAAAAGAACATTATTTTACGCAGTAATTATAGCTATAAGATAATATATTTCAGTTGTCCGCAATCAGCAATTACTGTTGTATTATATTGATGGTTATATAAGTGTTATATAGGTTCTCAAGGGAGGCCTCAATATACTGCGTATTTTCTTATAGCTATAATCGAAGAAAATACAATCAAACAAAAAGTCAAAGAATAATTTAACTGAAAAATGGTGGCACCGACACTTGTTCTTCTTCTTCGTCTTCCATCGACTCTGTCTCTACTGTTTGATCTTGCTTTCTTTGGGAAAGCATATTTATGATCCTAATTAACCTGATAGCTTAAGCGTTTAGATCGCAACACTGCTGATTTCCACACACACATAATTTCCTGGATTTCTTGGTTCAATTCACATCATGTGTGATTAATCTGGATAGAAAGCAAAGAAAAAAAGGAGTGGATGGTCACAAGATGAACAACTTTTGAAACAACACACATTATTGTGAGGTGCTTCCGAGACACACATTATTATTCCAAGCATTAGAGGCAGAAGAAAGAAATAAAGTTCTCCAGGATCATAGGTATCTCTTCTCAACTCTTGCAGTAGTACTGGGCTTGGCACCCGCGGGTGTATGCATTTCCAGGTTGGGGAGCCTGCAATGGCACCCTATCCTTCTGCAGAGCTCCGTAGCTTATGGAGGTCTGTGTAGACTGGAGGATCCTCCTTCCTGTCTCTGATCCCAATGACCACTCCTCCGCTTCATGCATCTGCCCAATGGTGCCATTGAATTGACGTAAGTGAGCTTCCTCCACATCTCTACCATCAGCAGCAGCAGAAACTAGAAGCAGGAGTACTGCGACGCACAAGCAATGAACTCTCCCCAGCTCGGTTGCCATCGCCCAAACCACTCCCTCTATCGCCTTGCTTGCAGAAAGCTAGAGGTGATCTCAAAGTCCTAAGATCAGGCACTCTATTTGTGTGTAGCAACGAGGGCAACGGATCACCAAATTCTTCGCATGAGCACCAGGAACCCGCTTGTTTCATAGGAGAAAGCAATAGATCACCAAACTCTTCACATGAGCACCAGGTACCTGATAGCATATAAGATTTCCTTAATTATATAAGAAAATCTCTCTTACTTTTGAGGGAAATCTTTTATTATGTTGAGGAAAATCTTTCCTCCTAATCTGTATAAATAGTAGAGGGACATGTTAATGCATTCAAGCCTCTTCAATAAAGCTTCTTATCTTCTATTCTTTCCAACATTGTATTATAGCAGTGAAAAAAGCGAAGCTTCGCCCCTGCCTCCGACTAACGACCAGCATCACTACAGCCACATTCCTAATAGGCTTCCGTAGCCAATCTCATCTTCCTACGTGCACGAACTTAAGCCACCATAGTCACCCATCTCTCACCTCCTTAATATCGCTACAGCTTTCTCCTTTACTGTAGCTTCCTCCTCTATTACGGCTTCTTCCTCTGTTGTAACATTCCTATAGCTTTCTCCATTGCTGTAACTTTCTCTTCTACTACACCAACCGTTGTCGTCGCAGCCACAACAACAACAACAGTAACGATATGTTCTTGCTCTACTCACGAAACCTCTTGCTCATAAACTGTTTACTTTGCATTGATCTAACATTGATATCCTTGACAGAAGTATCATCTTATGGGGGCATGATAGTAGATAAGATTTCTCCAACTATATGAGAAAATCTTTTTATTATATTGAGAAAAATCTTCTATTATGTTGAGAAAAAACCTCTCTCATAATATATATAAATAAGAGAAAACATGTTAATACATTCGAGTATCTTCAATAAATTTTTTTTAATAATTCTTTTTATCTACGATTCTTTTCAACAGTATAATTTTGTTTCACAAAAGCAAAAAGTAGAGATGCGCAGTTCACCAATGACTGACATACAACTTTGTCCTGTGCTTTGACTTGACGGTGAGACCCCAATCGTGGATGTCTAAGTTAGGGACATGGAAGGAGGTCCACCATGTCATGTGAAGTTGGAAAATAAGACGTCCATTATGAAGGCCCTCAAACATGACCAGCATTCGCGTGTCTGCTTTGATGAGCAACTGCATGTACCATTGGCACCATCTAGGCCTTGTGTCTTTGCGCCTTCCTCCTGAAACCACTTCGCTCGGCAGTTGACAGCAATCGGATGCAAAGCATTGCAGTGTTTTGTGGGCAATACCAAGACTTGCAGCATGAAGAGTTGGTGATAAAGACGAAGAAGAAGAAGAAGAAGAAGAAGAAGAAGAAGAACTTTGGAGGTGTATACGCAGAAGAGGAGAGAGTAGATGGCAACAAAATGAAGGCATTTTTTGTATCACCATCGTTCTTCCGTGATTCTATGGCGATATGATGGAAAAATTCATGAGCCTAAATAGGGGGAAAAGGGAGTCTATTGAATCATGGCCTTCGGGTCCATCATTCCATCAATCCCAATCAGAGCTCATCAATGATATAAATGCTCGTATTAGTCCTGTAGTTAGGATTTCTTGTCCAAAAAGATAATTAGAGTATCCACACACACATGTTCTGTTTATTGTTTGGGTTGTCTATAATTAGTTTATTATATTTATTTTTTTGGGAATGATAGTACAATTTATGTTAGATTTGATTGGTGCATACATAATAATCTAACGCAATATTTCATTTTTTTTTGGTTCAGATTTATGATCGACATTAATAATGTTCTCTGATACATACAGTCAGTCGAAAAAGAACGATTAAGTTTCATAAATCGAAACGTTTATGTTTTCCACGCAGAGAAGTGAAACAACAAACACAGGAAAAAGATAAGCAATCATCAAGTCATACAAGCAAAGTAGGTTCTGCGACGACACATCGATCATGAGACTCCTATGGAAACGAAGAGACTTTAAAGGGTGGCTATTGATTCCTGCAATTGTTATAACTCAGACACCCATTGGTGTAAGGCCTCCCACTGGCGGCAGGGCGGGCCGCCGGTTGGCCGGATTTCGCCACGGCACAGTAGCCTATGTGCTGATTTGAACCACATGAGCTCGTCACCATCTCTGTTTCCAACCACTCGATGCCGCCAGCGATGCCGTGGAACATGGTGGAGTTAGATGGCTGGACATAACCCACATCCATAGTACCTGCAGCAGCAGCAGAGAGTAGAATGAGGAGGGTCATGCACAAGAAGCAGTGGACTCTCACCATCTCAGTAGCTCCCATTGCCTTCACCTACGCTATGGAAACATGCGACTCTATTTATTCCCGAGGACTGAAAGCAACAGACCACCGAAACTCTGCATGCATGGTTCATGATCGACATCTTGACAGGGAAGCATGTCTCACTGTATTATTGAGGGAGAACGAAAGCAACATATCACCAAACAGAATCATTGGAGGATTAATTTATGGGGTGAATCAAGAAACTGCATCTTGTATAAATTGATGGTGTAAGAACTTTTAGAAGGATTACATCTGATCCAATTAAATTCAAGAAAATTAAGATTGATAAACAACAACAATTGCCACAGAAGGAGCAGTGGTAGAAACCCAAAAAAAGACTGTAAACAGTCTTTAAAAGGAATGAAAAATAATGCTTTAGAAATATCATATATCTTTAGTTAAGAAAATAGTTTGTTCTTTTATCATCAAGTATGTAAAAAATATATTCATGCATCATCAAATTATCACTGCATCCATCCCCACGTCCTTCTCTTTGTTCTTTTTCTGACCTAAGCAACCATTCCTTATCTATTCAATATGCTTCGACCTCAACTTGGGCTCACAGTGGTAAACAAATGTGCAGACACAGAGATTCTAGTTGGGAGGTAACTAATATTCATCTTACCTGAAAACAAAACAAAAGAAAAAAAACATGATCCACATTAAGCTTTTAGGACTATTGGTTACCTAATTCAAAATATTTTTGATGGTATCAAAACAGATCATGAGTTTTAATCTTTCTATGATATCTAACTAATATTTACATTTTTTTCTCTTAATTTAACTAATATTTACATTTTTGAGATTATTGAACGTTCAATTCAAAATATTTATTAATTATGTTTGTGTGGGATAAGGACCGTGATTCTCATCACACTGGCACATATCAACTTAATGCTCCACACCATTTTCAAGCAAATACTGCATGAATAATCAATTTAAGGGATCAAAAGGAAGGGATAATATCTTACAGGTGGCTCTCAGCTTGTCCAGATCTTTCAGGTCTAAGCCATCCACAATCTGCTCTGTTTGGGGTACCTTCCAATTCCCTGCAAATACAAACACAAACAAACTTTTGCTCATAACTTGTGCTGCCTTAGAAGAGAAAGTCATATGTATGGAGCACAACCAATGAAGAGATATCAAGTTCACCTTATGTATACCAGTAAACTCAGTAAACTAATTGATGTAATTAGCTTTACATGTTCATGAGAGACAAATCAACATGGTAATGGCAACGTAATAAATGTAAATATATTCCTGAACATCATAGACAAAAAAATTGACATTCCACACATCAGAAACAATGTCTTACCACCATGGTGGGTATCAGTAGATTTGCAACTCCAGCAGCCTCTGACAGAAAGATTTTGAACACGTTGATGGCTTCAGTAATCAACCGAAGAGCATGAACACGACCAATCGGCATCGGCAGTGCCAATCGACGCCAAGGAAAAACATAAGAACCTTTCAGTCAGCATCGGCATCAGCAGTGGCCTTCCTGAACATCCCAGAAAAGCAGAGCTGATCTCACGATGGCAAATTGCAATACCCACTTTGATGAGTAATTCCAGGCACTTGCATAAAAACTCATGAAAATAATGTAATTAGATCAACATTCTGTACTGCAATGCATGGATCACAACAGTAATGCTGCTGAAATACACACTAGAAATAACAATTTCGGAGTATCAGAAACAGCTTTCAAAGAATCAATTATCTGCCATTATATATAGCACCAGGAGATCCTTGCCCCTCTTGTCAATGCGAATTTTAAGAAAATCATCAAGCCGTAGGAAAACACTCAAAGATACAGATGTTAGCTTGTGAAATTGCAATTTCGAAATATTACCACCATGAGGTTCTTTGCTTTTGCAAAGAATTTTTAGAAACTGTCAGACAATCAAGCTGCAACAGACCATGTATTGTCTTATTAAATATAATATAAATGGCAAAGGGGGGGACGGAAATGGGTTGCTAATATGCCTCTCTTTACCATAGCTGGCATCAGTTGTAGGTCGAAACCCAGCTGTACTATCATAGGCAAGTCGCTGCTGTAAGATCAACAAAGAACTCTCGGCCTTCGTCCGCTGCCTTGTCTCTTCGCCCTTGTCCATTTTAGTGTCGGTTGCCCCCTTTGTTCCACTGTTCCATGCGGACATAGGTACGAGGATCAGGAAGCCTCGGAACCCAATCAGGTATGTGCTTTCCGCTTGATGTCTCTCCAACCTGAGCAAAGCTGGAAATGGGCTGCGCAAATGGGACTTCCTCTGTTGTAACGAACTGGGTGATCTCTCGAACAACACCTGAACCCAGCAGTCACCGGTGAACATCAGATGCCCCAGAAAAGCCCCTTGACGAACTCAAATCCTCAAGCCCCTGGATGGATGATGTCAAACACATCGCAACGAGTTCTTCCAGCTAAACTAGCATAAAAAGTAGCACTTTTGCCTAGATCACAGATGTATCGGACCATGACAGCCGCCATAGCATTAACTGCAGATATGTAATATTACAACCGGGCGATGGTAACATATGCAATGCAAACCTTCTTTATCAATAAATTTGATGAATCCAATAAAGGGAAGAAAAAGAACATTGTTTTACGCTGTAATTATAGCTATAAGATAATATATTTCAGTTGTCCGCAATCGGCAATTACTGTTGTATTATATTGATGATTATATAAGTGTTATATAGGTTCTCAAGAGAGGCCTCAATATGCTGCATATTTTCTTATAGCTATATTTTCTTATAGCTATAATTTAACTGAAAAATGGTGGCACCGACACTTGTTCTTCTTCTTCTTCGATCGACTGTCTCTACTGTTTGATCTTAAGCGTTTAGATCGCAACACTGCTGATTTCCACACACACACACACACACACATAATTTCCTGGATTTCTTGGTTCAATTCACATCATGTGTGATTAATCTGGATAGAAAGCAAAGAAAAAAAGGAGTGGATGGTCACAAGATGAACAGCTTTTGAAACAACACACATTATTGTGAGGTGCTTCCGAGACACACATTATTATTCCGAGCATTAGAGGCAGAAGAAAGAAATAAAGTTCTCCAGGATCATAGGTATCTCTTCTCAACTCTTGCAGTAGTACTGGGCTTGGCACCCGCGGGTGTATGCATTTCCAGGTTGGGGAGCCTGCAATGGCACCCTATCCTTCTGCAGAGCTCCGTAGCTTATGGAGGTCTGTGTAGACTGGAGGATCCTCCTTCCTGTCTCTGATCCCAATGACCACTCCTCCGCTTCATGCATCTGCCCAATGGTGCCATTGAGTTGACGTAAGTGAGCTTCCTCCACATCTCTACCACCAGCAGCAGCAGAAACTAGAAGCAGGAGTACTGCGACGCACAAGCAATGAACTCTCCCCAGCACGGTTGCCATCGCCCAAACCACTCCCTCTATCACCTTGCTTGCAGGAGCCAGAGGTGATCTCAAAGTCCTAAGATCAGGCACTCTATTTGTGTGTAGCAATGAGGGCAACGGATCACCAAACTCTTCGCATGAGCACCAGGAACCCGCTTGTTTCATAAAAGGAGAAAGCAATAGATCACCAAACTCTTCACATGAGCAGCAGGTACCAACTTGTTTCACAAAAGCAAAAAGGTAGAGATGCGCAGTTCTCCAATGACTGACATACAACTTTGTCCTGTGCTTTGGCTGACGGTGAGACCCCAGTCGTGGATGTGAAGTTAGGGACATGGAAGGAGGTCCACCATGTCATGTGAAGTAGGAAAACAAGACGTCCAATATGACGACCCTCAAACATGACCAGCATTCGCGTGTCTGCTTTGATGAGCAACCGCATGTACCATCGGCACCATCTAGGCCTTGTGTCTATGCGCCTTCCTCCTGAAACCACGTCGCTCGGCAGTTGACAGCAATCGGATGCAAAGCATTGCAGTGTTTTGTGGGCAATACCAAGACTTGCAGCATGAAGAGTTGGTGATAATGAAGAAGAAGAAGAAGTATGGAGGTGTATAGACAAAAGAGGAGAGCGTAGATGGCAACAAAATGAAGGCATTTTTTGTATCGCCATCGTTCTTCCGTGATTCTATGGCGATGCGATGGAAAAAATCATGAGCTTAAATAGGGGGAAAAGGGAGTATATTGAATCATGTCATTCAGGTCCATCATTCCATCAATCCCAATCTTAACTCATCAATGATATAAATGCTCGTATTAGTCCTGTAGTTAGGATTTCTTGTCCAAAAAGATAATTAGATTATCCACACACACATGTTCTGTTTATCGTTTGGGTTGTCTATAATTAGTTTATTATATTTATTTTTTTGGGAATGATAGTACTATTTATGTTAGATTTGATTGGTGCATGCATAATAATCTAACGCAATATTTCATTTTTTTTATTCAGGTTTATGATCGACATTAATAATGTTCTCTGATACATACAGTCAGTCGAAAAAGAACAATTAAGTTTCATAAATCGAAAGGTTTATGTTTTCCACGCAGAGAAGTGAAACCACAAACACAGGAAAAAGATAAGCAAGCCAAATGATACCATCATCAAGTCATACAAGCAAAGTAGGTTCTGCGACGACACATCGATCATGATACTCCCATGGAAACGAAGAGACTTAAAGGATCACTTTCTGCAATAAGCAGCACCCGAACACCCACGGGTGTAAGACCCCCCAGCCTTGGCAGGCGTGGCCGCCGGTCGGCCGGCATTCAAGGCATTGTAGACTATGTGCGGGTCCGTCGCCATCTCTGGATCCAACCAGTCAGTGCCGCCAGCGACGCCGTCGAACATGGTGGTGTTAGATGGCCGGACATAACCCACATCCATAGTACCTGCAGCAGCAGCAGAGAGTAGAATGAGCAGGGTCACGCACAAGAAGCAGTGGACTCTTACCATCTCAGTAGCTCCCATTGCCTTCACCTACGCTATGGAAACATGCGACTCTATTTATTCCCGAGGACTGAAAGCAACAGACCACCGAAACTCTGCATGCATGGTTCATGATCGACATCTTGACAGGGAAGCATGTCTCACTGTATTATTGAGGGAGAACGAAAGCAACATATCACCAAACAGAATCATTGGAGGATTAATTTATGGGGTGAATCAAGAAACTGCATCTTGTATAAATTGATGGTGTAAGAACTTTTAGAAGGATTACATCTGATCCAATTAAATTCAAGAAAATTACGATTGATAAACAACAACAATTGCCACAGAAGGAGCAGTGATAGAAACCCAAAAAAAAGAATGTAAACATCCTTTAAAAGGAATGAAAAACAATGCTTTAGAAATATCATATATCTTTAGTTAAGAAAATAGTTTTTCCAGTGTGTAAAAAATATATTCATGCGTCATTAAATTATCACTGCATCCGTCCCCACGTCCTTCTCTTCCTTCTTTTTCTGACCTAACCAGCCATTCCTTATCTATTCAATATGCTTCTACCTCAACTTGGGCTCACAGTGGTAAACAAATGTGCAGACAGAGAGATTCTAGCTGGGAGGTAACTAATATTCATCTTACCTGAAAACAAAACAAAAGAAAAAGAACATGATCCACATCAAGCTTTTAGGACTATTGGTTACCTAATTCAAAATATTTTTGATGGTATCAAAACAGATCATGATTTTTAATCTTTCTATGATATCTAACTAATATTTACATTTTTTTTCTCTTAATTTAACTTCAAATTTTGAGATTATTGATCGCTCAATTCAAAATATTTATTAATTATGTTTATGTGGGATAAGGACTGTGATTCTCATCACACTGGCACATATCAACTTAATACTCCACACCACTTTCAAGCAAATACTGCATGAATAATCAATTTAAGGGATCAAAAGGAAGGGATAATATCTTACAGGTGGCCCTCAGCTTGTCCAGATCTTTCACTTCTAAGCCTTCCACAATCTGCTCTGTTTGGGGTACCTTCCAATTCCCTGCAAATACAAACACAAACAAACTTTTGCTCATAACTTGTGCTGCCTTAGAAGAGAAAGTCATATGTATGGAGCACAACCAATGAAGAGATATCAAGTTCACCTTATGTATACCAGTAAACTCAGTAAACTAATTGATGTAATTAGCTTTACATGTTCATGAGAGACAAATCAACATGGTAATGGCAACGTAATAAATGTAAATATATTCCTGAACATCATAGACAAAAAAATTGACATTCCACACATCAGATACAATGTCATATAATCAGAAAAGGTACATAATGCATTTCTTTTGTGCAGGGGCCCTCTTACCACCATGGTGGGTATCAGTAGATTTGCAACTCCAGCAGCCTCTGACAGAAAGATTTTGAACACGTTGATGGCTTCAGTAATCAACCGAAGAGCATGAACATGACCAATCGGCATCGGCAGTGCCAATCGACGCCAAGGAAAAACATAAGCACCTTTCAGTCAGCATCGGCATCGGCAGTGGCCTTCCTGAACATCCCAGAAAAGCAGAGCTGATCTCACGATGGCAAATTGCAATACCCACTTTGATGAGTAATTCCAGGCACTTGCATAAAAACTCATGAAAATAATGTAATTAGATCAACATTCTGTACTGCAATGCATGGATCACAACAGTAATGCTGCTGAAATACACACTAGAAATAACAATTTCGGAGTATCAGAAACAGCTTTCAAAGAATCAATTATCTGCCATTATATATAGCACCAGGAGATCCTTGCCCCTCGTGTCAATGCGAATTTTAAGAAAATCATCAAGCCGTAGGAAAACACTCAAAGATACAGATGTTCGCTTGTGAAATTGCAATATCGAAATATTACCACCATGAGGTTCTTTGCTTTTGCAAAGAATTTTTAGAAACTGTCAGACAATCAAGCTGCAACAGACCATGTATTGTCTTATTAAATATAATATAAATGTTCTCAATTCACATAGCTACAGATAATAATCAGTTGTGATGGTACTCATGCATAAATTCCATCCATCCCCAGCTTGAGGACATAAAAATTGACTAGTTAACTTCAGTCATCATATTGAAAGCACACCGTAACCATGATTGGTGGACCTTGTCAATGGATGTTCTGAAGTGCTGGAGGTAAAAAATGACCTTGTCAATTCATCTAACAAAAGGCACAGTGACATTCTTTACTTCAAAGCATATCAAATGATAGACGAGAGTGCTCATAACTCGAATCTTTTTACACTAAGAAATAAGAAAACATTGTTATCACTAGGTGCTTAGCTATCTTAGAAGAGCCCACAAAATTTAGAAGTAGCATAAGAAAAGTACATCTACATCAATTCTTCTACGATTCATTAATTTCCCAAATAGAAAAAAAATAAAAAAATCCATAAACATTGTGTTGTGGTTAGATATTCTAATTGTGAAAGATAAACTATAATTACACTGATCGGAGTTCGATTCTAAACCAAATTACACAACCCAATATCAAACCATAGCCACTCCATTTTTTAAGGATATATAAGGCTTTCTACAATCAGAGATTTTACATATCAGAGAATAGACTGTAGCAACAACGTGCAAGGCAAATATGCTGAGCGAACCATGCAAAAAGCTGATAGCAAGAGGATTCCGAAGACCATACAAATCAAAATCCAAAGTCTCAATGACAGAAGAAAGCGTCTCTAATAAGGTTCGATATTCAAATTATCACAAAGAATGATATTTAAGCAAAACAACCTTCCATAATGTGGGTTGTCCAGTAAAAGTAAAGTAAAAATGTAAAATACAGTATACACAATTATAGGATCCCATTATTACAGGAAAATTGAAGACAGTGAAAAAATACTAAAAGAAAAGCAAAGAAGAAAAAAGTTTAAAAGGCAACTCAAGGTTCTTTTAGATAAAGCAAAAGTGAACACAAGACTTTTCTTCTTTACTCTCAGAACACTACAAAATGATACAGGCAAGATGTTGAACAAGTTTAGTTGTTAAAAAAGGTATCAAATCTTACAGGAAATAATATAAAAAAAGAAAAAAAAAATGGCAGACTAGTGTGAAGTCTGAGAAGAGTAGTCTTGCTCCTGTCATTCAAGCTGTTATTGTTCATGTCATGAAGGAACAAAAAAACTTTAAAAATAATGAATGTCAAGAAAGCAAGAATAAATACATAAGTTATCATGGGAGAAACAACATACTTATGTTCATAAAATGAGAAAAACACAAATATTATATATATATATATATATATATATATATATATATAGTGCAGCCTTTATGGGATCAGATTTAGTCGTCATGCCAAGTAGGATAAGAGCCAACCTAGATAACCTTGCTGAGGTAAATAATATGCAAGTGTACTGGCAAGGTGAATCAAACCAACACTAATCTTGCCAAGGTAATCTCGTATCCTTGTGTTGCTCCAAGTTCATGCTCAAAAAGGATCCTGCAAGAAGAGAAGGCACTATGGGCTGCCCAGTGGGACCCTCATCTAACACTCAAATTAGAATCTCTCAAGAAAGAAAGCTCAATAGTGAGCTCCAAGGTGAGAGAATAAGCATATGGAAACCTAAATGAAAACAGAGATGAAGGGATTGGAAAGATTTCACCTGTTCTTGAGGAAGTCTCTTTATATAATGGCCTGTAACAGACATTTGCTCAAATTGAGTATGTTACTTCAGATCTGATAGTTAACCAATAGCTGAGTCTTGATTCAATTGTAATCTACAAGAATGTGGTCTAATAGTTGTAACTACTTGCATGGCAATTTACTTGTAACCACCTTGAAGACTTTTGAGTCAGTAATAACTATCTCTGATAACGTGTAAAGAGTCCGCGTATCATGAACATATAGCTGCTACATGCTGTTCACTAATATCCCTAAATTAATATGGTAAGGCCACTCACTGAACATATTTTTGAATTCATAATTGACTTTACCAAGAATCTTAGCTCAAATTCTAGTAGACCAGTCAGTTATCCTATTATGAAATAAGTCTGAAGGTTTTTTTTTTTTTATAATTATGTATGAGCCATGCAGCAAAAACTCCATGGCATTAGATGAATTTCAACCTAATAAGATAGGATAGACAACACTTAAATAAGAAACACTTGCAATCCCTTGAATGGCTACTTGAGTATGATAACTTC
This sequence comes from Musa acuminata AAA Group, assembly GCF_036884655.1. Classification (NCBI taxonomy): domain Eukaryota; kingdom Viridiplantae; phylum Streptophyta; class Magnoliopsida; order Zingiberales; family Musaceae; genus Musa; species Musa acuminata. The sequence continues at coordinate 6,105,001 of NC_088335.1, forward strand.
ATTTGACAACTAAAGCAACAGGTAACAAGCATGGATCAATTAGAGTTGAGTAAAAGATCTGACCTAATAGGATACAAGTGCTTGGCAGATTTAACAGTATCTAATCTAATATGAAATAAGGATCATACACATTGCCTATAAATATAGATTCTTCACCAATATAGTATCCTCGCATGACTACTTAAGTTTGATGGCCTTGATTGTAAATATATCAAGAATGCTAAATAATCATAATATAGCATCTTCACATGACTACACAAGTCTAATGACCTTGATTGTAAATATGTCAAGAACATTAAAGAATCATAATACACACGATGCACAACAACAACAACAACAACAAAATAGTAAGTCCCAACTATTTAGAGTCATCTACGTAGATCTTTACCGTCAGTAATATCTAACAGACATGAAGCACATGAAACTAAAATCGGCACACTTTTTGATAATTTGAGAATCACTTTTACTATCAAAAATATGTAATTAGAGAGTCATTTTTACCACCAGAAACATAAGGGATGAAGAACATGATACTCAATTGTCACATGCAAAAACCTATGTCTGAACTAGTGCATCAACAAATTTTAGAAAATCAAACAACACAAGAATTTACAATAATATTTAAGAGGATATTAAAAAAATACAATCCTTTGGATGTCTTGATTGGGGGCACCAACATCAACCAGGTCCAGAATAGGCTTGTATGGTTTCACATGAAAAAAACAATAAGAAAAGACAAGATTTAGCATTATGCTTTGTGTTCTTCTATTATCAAAAATAGAAACTTATAAATACTTGTAAAAAGATATATTAGGTAAACTTGTTTTAGCTTGCAAGTTATCCGAAATTAATTGAAAGTTTTCAATTATGATACTTCTAAAGAAGAGAACATAGGCAGACCATCTAACCTTTTTTATTACGAAAGAAATTCATGGAATGTATGAAAAATCGAGAAATTCAATCCAATTTTTCTATTGGTGAATAGGGTGAGAAGGTATAAATCAGTTGCTGGACATCCCCGTTCAAGGGAATGAATGGTTATTCGTCGAACCTCTTGGATAAGGAAAATTATCTTTCCATACTATGATTTTGAGATATCAAGAACTTCTCCCCTGTTAACATAATGTTTATAAAGGGTGACTAATGTATGAGGAGGCCACCAACACAGAATCTAAGGAGGGTCAATCTGTATAAACTTATCATTACATACGATAAGAAAATTTTTGTAACTCAAACTATGATCCCTAGTCCACAAATGAGTAATATTGAGTTAGTACCAAGACTCACCTATCCGTATACCATTCATATCATCTAATAATATCTAATAAGAAAAGTTGAAATAACTTTGTCTGTATTTCCAATGTGTTCAACAAATGTTAATTATCTTTAATAATAATGACAAAAATATAAACATTTTTAGGTTGGTGCTTACCGGTAGGTTCTTTTACTTTTATCTTTAAACATCACTTACTGAATGGTGATCACCAAATAAATTTTCTGAAAATAGATAACAGGCAAAACATAAACACTTCTCATTGTTTTTCAATTGAAAAACATAAAGAAAACCTACGTTTTTATTTTCAAATTTAACATAGATAAGTTCAAACTCTTATTTCACATTATGTGGCTATTAAATGTTCATTAAAAAAAAAGGAAATAAGCCTAAAATTTTAGCATTCCTCAATCAGTTATAAATGGGTCAACGGTTTGGGGGCAGTTGATCCATATTCAAGTTGCTCTTGACCAAACACAAACCAATTTGTCTCATCCCCAGCCCTAATAAAAGGTTTGCACTTTGCTCTTAATATAGAAAAAATTAGAGAGAGGCGTGAAGGAGAAAAAGGACTTGTGGACAACATAAGTCACATACCTGAGATTTTTCACCATGCTCAGCTCACTGGGAAGAAAAAGTTGAATGTTCCATCAAATTTGATATGCCAAATAATTACTGTTACAGTTCAACACAGAAATCCTCTCTACAATGTATATTAAAGCTGAGCCAGATATCATGTGGTTTCTCCATAGCTTCTTTAAGAATTATCTCTGCTCTCCTTTTCTTGTCATCTTTCTCGTCATGCCTCAAAGGCCTAAGAATCGTTTCTAGCATCCAAGGCATCAGAAGAAAATGATGCTGCTATAGATTTCTTGTCAACTGTAAGTTTGAAATGCACGATAGGCCTCCTTCCAGGAAGAACCTTTTTCTCATTAGTCTCCAAGTCCACACAACCCGTCGCCAGCATCAACATCTCTTCTTTCCCATGGATTAGCCATTACAGATACTTCTCTCTCCAAATGGCAAAGGGGGGGACGGAAATGGGTTGCTAATATGCCTCTCTTTACCATAGCTGGCATCAGTTGTAGGTTGAAACCCAGCTGTACTATCATAGGCAAGTCGCTGCTGTAAGATCAACAAAGAACTCTCGGCCTTCGTCCGCTGCCTTGTCTCTTCGCCCTTGTCCATGTTAGTGTCGGTTGCCCCCTTTGTTCCACTGTTCCATGCGGACATAGGTACGAGGATCAGGAAGCCTCGGAACCCAATCAGGTATGTGCTTTCCGCTTGATGTCTCTCCAACCTGAGCAAAGCTGGAAATGGGCTGCGCAAATGGGACTTCCTCTGTTGTAACGAACTGGGTGATCTCTCGAACAACACCTGAACCCAGCAGTCACCGGTGAACATCAGATGCCCCAGAAAAGCCCCTTGACGAACTCAAATCCTCAAGCCCCTGGATGGATGATGTCAAACACATCGCAACGAGTTCTTCCAGCTAAACTAGCATAAAAAGTAGCACTTTTGATTAGATCACAGATGTATCGGACCATGACAGCCGCCATCGCATTAACTGCAGATATGTAATATTACAACCGGGCGATGGTAACATATGCAATGCAAACCTTCTTTATCAATAAATTTGATGAATCCAATAAAGGGAAGAAAAAGAACATTGTTTTACGCTGTAATTATAGCTATAAGATAATATATTTCAGTTGTCCGCAATCGGCAATTACTGTTGTATTATATTGATGATTATATAAGTGTTATATAGGTTCTCAAGAGAGGCCTCAATATGCTGCATATTTTCTTATAGCTATATTTTCTTATAGCTATAATTTAACTGAAAAATGGTGGCACCGACACTTGTTCTTCTTCTTCTTCCATCGACTGTCTCTACTGTTTGATCTTAAGCGTTTAGATCGCAACACTGCTGATTTCCACACACACACACACACACATAATTTCCTGGATTTCTTGGTTCAATTCACATCATGTGTGATTAATCTGGATAGAAAGCGAAGAAAAAGAGGAGTGGATGGTCACAAGATGAACAACTTTTGAAACAACACACATTATTGTGAGGTGCTTCCGAGACATACATTATTATTCCGAGCATTAGAGGCAGAAGAAAGAAATAAAGTTCTCCAGGATCATAGGTATCTCTTCTCAACTCTTGCAGTAGTACTGGGCTTGGCACCCGCGGGTGTATGCATTTCCAGGTTGGGGAGCCTGCAATGGCACCCTATCCTTCTGCAGAGCTCCATAGCTTATGGAGGTCTGTGTAGACTGGAGGATCCTCCTTCCTGTCTCTGATCCCAATGACCACTCCTCCGCTTCATGCATCTGCCCAATGGTGCCATTGAATTGACGTAAGTGAGCTTCCTCCACATCTCTACCAGCAGCAGCAGCAGAAACTAGAAGCAGGAGTACTGCGACGCACAAGCAATGAACTCTCCCCAGCTCGGTTGCCATCGCCCAAACCACTCCCTCTATCGCCTTGCTTGCAGAAAGCTAGAGGTGATCTCAAAGTCCTAAGATCAGGCACTCTATTTGTGTGTAGCAACGAGGGCAACGGATCACCAAATTCTTCGCATGAGCACCAGGAACCCGCTTGTTTCATAGGAGAAAGCAATAGATCACCAAACTCTTCACATGAGCACCAGGTACCTGATAGCATATAAGATTTCCTTAATTATATAAGAAAATCTCTCTTACTTTTGAGGGAAATCTTTTATTATGTTGAGGAAAATCTTTCCTCCTAATCTGTATAAATAGTAGAGGGACATGTTAATGCATTCAAGCCTCTTCAATAAAGCTTCTTATCTTCTATTCTTTCCAACATTGTATTATAGCAGTGAAAAAAGCGAAGCTTCGCCCCTGCCTCCGACTAACGACCAGCATCACTACAGCCACATTCCTAATAGGCTTCCGTAGCCAATCTCATCTTCCTACGTGCACGAACTTAAGCCACCATAGTCACCCATCTCTCACCTCCTTAATATCGCTACAGCTTTCTCCTTTACTGTAGCTTCCTCCTCTATTACGGCTTCTTCCTCTGTTGTAACATTCCTATAGCTTTCTCCATTGCTGTAACTTTCTCTTCTACTACACCAACCGTTGTCGTCGCAGCCACAACAACAACAACAGTAACGATATGTTCTTGCTCTACTCACGAAACCTCTTGCTCATAAACTGTTTACTTTGCATTGATCTAACATTGATATCCTTGACAGAAGTATCATCTTATGGGGGCATGATAGTAGATAAGATTTCTCCAACTATATGAGAAAATCTTTTTATTATATTGAGAAAAATCTTCTATTATGTTGAGAAAAAACCTCTCTCATAATATATATAAATAAGAGAAAACATGTTAATACATTCAAGTATCTTCAATAAATTTTTTTTAATAATTCTTTTTATCTACGATTCTTTTCAACAGTATAATTTTGTTTCACAAAAGCAAAAAGTAGAGATGCGCAGTTCACCAATGACTGACATACAACTTTGTCCTGTGCTTTGACTTGACGGTGAGACCCCAATCGTGGATGTCTAAGTTAGGGACATGGAAGGAGGTCCACCATGTCATGTGAAGTTGGAAAATAAGACGTCCATTATGAAGGCCCTCAAACATGACCAGCATTCGCGTGTCTGCTTTGATGAGCAACTGCATGTACCATTGGCACCATCTAGGCCTTGTGTCTTTGCGCCTTCCTCCTGAAACCACTTCGCTCGGCAGTTGACAGCAATCGGATGCAAAGCATTGCAGTGTTTTGTGGGCAATACCAAGACTTGCAGCATGAAGAGTTGGTGATAAAGACGAAGAAGAAGAAGAAGAAGAAGAAGAAGAAGAACTTTGGAGGTGTATACGCAGAAGAGGAGAGAGTAGATGGCAACAAAATGAAGGCATTTTTTGTATCACCATCGTTCTTCCGTGATTCTATGGCGATATGATGGAAAAATTCATGAGCCTAAATAGGGGGAAAAGGGAGTCTATTGAATCATGGCCTTCGGGTCCATCATTCCATCAATCCCAATCAGAGCTCATCAATGATATAAATGCTCGTATTAGTCCTGTAGTTAGGATTTCTTGTCCAAAAAGATAATTAGAGTATCCACACACACATGTTCTGTTTATTGTTTGGGTTGTCTATAATTAGTTTATTATATTTATTTTTTTGGGAATGATAGTACAATTTATGTTAGATTTGATTGGTGCATACATAATAATCTAACGCAATATTTCATTTTTTTTTGGTTCAGATTTATGATCGACATTAATAATGTTCTCTGATACATACAGTCAGTCGAAAAAGAACGATTAAGTTTCATAAATCGAAACGTTTATGTTTTCCACGCAGAGAAGTGAAACAACAAACACAGGAAAAAGATAAGCAATCATCAAGTCATACAAGCAAAGTAGGTTCTGCGACGACACATCGATCATGAGACTCCTATGGAAACGAAGAGACTTTAAAGGGTGGCTATTGATTCCTGCAATTGTTATAACTCAGACACCCATTGGTGTAAGGCCTCCCACTGGCGGCAGGGCGGGCCGCCGGTTGGCCGGATTTCGCCACGGCACAGTAGCCTATGTGCTGATTTGAACCACATGAGCTCGTCACCATCTCTGTTTCCAACCACTCGATGCCGCCAGCGATGCCGTGGAACATGGTGGAGTTAGATGGCTGGACATAACCCACATCCATAGTACCTGCAGCAGCAGCAGAGAGTAGAATGAGGAGGGTCATGCACAAGAAGCAGTGGACTCTCACCATCTCAGTAGCTCCCATTGCCTTCACCTACGCTATGGAAACATGCGACTCTATTTATTCCCGAGGACTGAAAGCAACAGACCACCGAAACTCTGCATGCATGGTTCATGATCGACATCTTGACAGGGAAGCATGTCTCACTGTATTATTGAGGGAGAACGAAAGCAACATATCACCAAACAGAATCATTGGAGGATTAATTTATGGGGTGAATCAAGAAACTGCATCTTGTATAAATTGATGGTGTAAGAACTTTTAGAAGGATTACATCTGATCCAATTAAATTCAAGAAAATTAAGATTGATAAACAACAACAATTGCCACAGAAGGAGCAGTGGTAGAAACCCAAAAAAAGACTGTAAACAGTCTTTAAAAGGAATGAAAAATAATGCTTTAGAAATATCATATATCTTTAGTTAAGAAAATAGTTTGTTCTTTTATCATCAAGTATGTAAAAAATATATTCATGCATCATCAAATTATCACTGCATCCATCCCCACGTCCTTCTCTTTGTTCTTTTTCTGACCTAAGCAACCATTCCTTATCTATTCAATATGCTTCGACCTCAACTTGGGCTCACAGTGGTAAACAAATGTGCAGACACAGAGATTCTAGTTGGGAGGTAACTAATATTCATCTTACCTGAAAACAAAACAAAAGAAAAAAAACATGATCCACATTAAGCTTTTAGGACTATTGGTTACCTAATTCAAAATATTTTTGATGGTATCAAAACAGATCATGAGTTTTAATCTTTCTATGATATCTAACTAATATTTACATTTTTTTCTCTTAATTTAACTAATATTTACATTTTTGAGATTATTGAACGTTCAATTCAAAATATTTATTAATTATGTTTGTGTGGGATAAGGACCGTGATTCTCATCACACTGGCACATATCAACTTAATGCTCCACACCATTTTCAAGCAAATACTGCATGAATAATCAATTTAAGGGATCAAAAGGAAGGGATAATATCTTACAGGTGGCTCTCAGCTTGTCCAGATCTTTCAGGTCTAAGCCATCCACAATCTGCTCTGTTTGGGGTACCTTCCAATTCCCTGCAAATACAAACACAAACAAACTTTTGCTCATAACTTGTGCTGCCTTAGAAGAGAAAGTCATATGTATGGAGCACAACCAATGTAAAATACAGTATACACAATTATAGGATCCCATTATTACAGGAAAATTGAAGACAGTGAAAAAATACTAAAAGAAAAGCAAAGAAGAAAAAAGTTTAAAAGGCAACTCAAGGTTCTTTTAGATAAAGCAAAAGTGAAATAGACTGTAGCAATGCGAATTTTAAGAAAATCATCAAGCCGTAGGAAAACACTCAAAGATACAGATGTTCGCTTGTGAAATTGCAATATCGAAATATTACCACCATGAGGTTCTTTGCTTTTGCAAAGAATTTTTAGAAACTGTCAGACAATCAAGCTGCAACAGACCATGTATTGTCTTATTAAATATAATATAAATGTTCTCAATTCACATAGCTACAGATAATAATCAGTTGTGATGGTACTCATGCATAAATTCCATCCATCCCCAGCTTGAGGACATAAAAATTGACTAGTTAACTTCAGTCATCATATTGAAAGCACACCGTAACCATGATTGGTGGACCTTGTCAATGGATGTTCTGAAGTGCTGGAGGTAAAAAATGACCTTGTCAATTCATCTAACAAAAGGCACAGTGACATTCTTTACTTCAAAGCATATCAAATGATAGACGAGAGTGCTCATAACTCGAATCTTTTTACACTAAGAAATAAGAAAACATTGTTATCACTAGGTGCTTAGCTATCTTAGAAGAGCCCACAAAATTTAGAAGTAGCATAAGAAAAGTACATCTACATCAATTCTTCTACGATTCATTAATTTCCCAAATAGAAAAAAAATAAAAAAATCCATAAACATTGTGTTGTGGTTAGATATTCTAATTGTGAAAGATAAACTATAATTACACTGATCGGAGTTCGATTCTAAACCAAATTACACAACCCAATATCAAACCATAGCCACTCCATTTTTTAAGGATATATAAGGCTTTCTACAATCAGAGATTTTACATATCAGAGAATAGACTGTAGCAACAACGTGCAAGGCAAATATGCTGAGCGAACCATGCAAAAAGCTGATAGCAAGAGGATTCCGAAGACCATACAAATCAAAATCCAAAGTCTCAATGACAGAAGAAAGCGTCTCTAATAAGGTTCGATATTCAAATTATCACAAAGAATGATATTTAAGCAAAACAACCTTCCATAATGTGGGTTGTCCAGTAAAAGTAAAGTAAAAATGTAAAATACAGTATACACAATTATAGGATCCCATTATTACAGGAAAATTAAAAACAGTGAAAAAAATACAAAAAGAAAAGCTGAGAAGAAAAAAGTTTAAAAGGCAACTCAAGGTTATTTTAGATAATGCATAAGTGAACACAAAGACTTTTCTTCGTTATTGTTCATGTCGGGAAGGAACAAAAAAGGTCTAAAAACAACGAATGTCAAGAAAGCATGAATAAATACATAAGTTATCATTGGAGAAACAAGATAATTATATATATATATATATATATATATATATATATATATATATATATATAGAGTGCAGCCTTTATGGGATCAGATTTAGTCATCGTGCCAAGTACGATAAGAGCCAACCTAGGTAACCTTGCTGAGGTAAATAATATGCAAGTGTACTGGCAAGGTGACTCAAACCAACACTAATATTGCCAAGGTAATCTCGTATCCTTCTGTTGCTCCAAGTTCATGCTCAAAAAGGATCCTGCAAGAAGAGAAGGAACTGAGGGCTGCCCAGTGGGACCCTCATCTAACACTCAAATTATAATCTCTCAAGAAAGAAAACTCAATAGTGAGCTCCAAGATGAGAGAATAAGCATATGGAAACGTAAATGAAAACAGAGTTGAAGGGATTGGAAAGATTTCACCTGTTCTTGAGGAAGTCTCTTTATATAATGGCCTATAACAGGCATTTGCTAAAATTGAGTATGTTACTTCAGATCTGACAGTTAACCAATAGCTAAGTCTTGATTCAATTGTATCTACAAGGATGTGGTCTAATAGTTGAACAACTTGCACGGCAATTTACCTGTAACTACCTTGAAGACTTTTGAGTCAGCAATAATTATCTGTGATAACGTGTAAAGAGTCCGCGTGTCATGAACATATAGCTGCTACATGCTGTTCACTAATATCCCTAAATTAATATGGTATGGCCACTCACTGAACATAATTTTGAATTCATAATTGACTCTACAAAGAATCTTAGCTCAAATTCTAGTAGACCAACCAGTTATCCTATTCTGAAATAAGTCTCGAAGGTTTTTTTATTTTTATCATTATGTATGAGACATGCAGCAAAAACTCCATGGCATTAGATGCATTTCAACCTAATAAGATAGGATAGACAACACGTAAATAAGTAACACCTGCAATCCCTTGAATGGCTACTTGAGTATGATAACTTCATTTGACAACTAAAGCACCAACTAACAAGCATGGATCAATTAGAGTTGAGTAAAAGATCTGACCTAATAGGATACAAGTGCTTGGCAGATTTAACAGTATCTAATCCGATATGAAATAAGGATCATACACATTGCCAATAAATATGGATTCTTCACCAATATAGTATCCTCGCATGACTACATAAGTCTGATGTCCTTGATTGTAAATATGTCAAGAATGCTAAAGAATTAAAATGTAGCATCCTCTTGTGACTACACAAGTCCGATGGCCTTGATTGTAAATATGTCAAGAATGCTAAAGAATCATAATACACGTGATGCAGAACAACAACAAAATCGTAAGTCCTAACTGTTTAGAGTCAACTGCATAGATCTTTTACCGCCATTGAGATCTAACAAACACGATGCACATGAAACTAAAATATGCATATTTCTTGGCAATTTGAGAATTACTTTTACTACCAAAAACATGCAATTCAAGAATCATTTTTACCACCAGAAACATAAGGGATGTAAAATATGATACTCAAGTGTTGCATGCAAAAACCTACGTCTGAACTAGTGCACCAACAAATTATAGAAAATCAACAAACAGATTATTTGTCAGAACCAGTAACAACACAATAATTTATAATAATATTTACGAGGGCATTACAAAAATACAATCATTTGAATGTCTTGGTTGGGGGCACCAACACCAGCCAGGTCCAGAATGGGCTCATATGGTTTCACATGAAAAAAACAATAAGAAAAGACAAGATTTAGCATTCTGCTTTATGGGAGTAATTATAGATTACCCCATGTAGTTACCTAGGATTAGCATTCTGATCCTTATACATTAAAAAGTAATATTGGAATCTCTACATTTTCAAAAGTGAAATATTTAACCTCAATTCTCCTCACATCGTCAATTTCTTCGTGAATGGAAAGGGTAAAAAGAAATTTTCACGTAAGCTTTCGTCCCTACGAATGGCAACGACGTCAGTGGGGTGTGAGGCCGATGGTGCCGGTGCCATGCAAGGCCGATGCCCGAATCTCCTCTGAAATGCCACCCTCGTGCGCATTCGGCTGTGCTGTAGAGGGCAAACCAGTGGCGGCGTCGGTGGCGCACGAGGCCAACGCTCGGATCTCCTCTGGAACGCCACCCTCTTGCGCCTCTGGCTAACTTGTGAATGGTAGACCAGCGGAGGCGTCGGTGGTGCATGAGGTCGACGCATAAGGGTGGCGTTCCAAAGGAGATCCAGGCCCCGGCCTTGCATGCTACTGACGTCGCTATTGATCTACCATCCGTAATGCAGCCGAAGGTGCACCAGGCCGGCGTTCCAAAGGAGATCTGGGCACCAGCCTCGCGTGCCACCGATGTCACCGCTGGTCTATTGTCTGCAGCGCAGCCGGACGCACACGAGGCTAGCGCACGAGGGTGGCGTTCCAAAGGAGATCCGGGCACCGGCCTCGCAAGCCAACGGTGCTGCTGCTGGTCTGCCGTCCACAGGGGAGGAAAGTAGGGAGGTTCATATGAAATTATTTTTTTACCCCTTCCATTCACAACGAAATTGACGACGTGAGGAGAATTAGGGTACAATGTTTCACTTTCAAAAGTGTAGAGATCTCAATACTAATTTTTAAAGTATAGAGACCGAAATACTAATCCTACTTCCACTATCAAAAATAGAAACTTATAAATACTTGCAAAAGGATATATTAGGTAAACTTGATTTAGCTTGCAAGTTTTCCAAAATTAGTTGAAAATTTTCAATTATGAAACTTCTAAAGAAGAAAATACAGACCAACTATCTAACCTTTTTTATTAAGGAAGAAATTCATGGAATGCATTGAAAATCAAGAAATTCAATCCAATTTTCCTATTGATGAATATGGTGGGAAGGAGTAAATCAGTTACACTATTGTTTGGACAAGGAAAATTGTCTTTCCATACCGTGATTTTGAGATATCAAGAATTGTTTATAAAGGGTGACCAATGTATGAAGAGGCCACTAACACGGAATCTAAGGAGGGTCAATCTTTATAACCTTATCATTGCATACGATAAGGAAATTTCTGTAACTCAAACTCTGGTCCCTAGTCCACAAAAGAGTAATCTTGTGTTAGTACTAAGACTCACCTCTCTGTATGCCATTCACATTATCTAATAATATCTAATAATAAAAGTCGTAATAACTTTGCTTGTATTTCCAATGTGCTCAACAAATGTTAATTATCTTTTATAATAATGACAAAAATATGAACATTTTTAGGTTGGTACTTACCGGTAGGTTCTTTTACTTTTATCTTTAAACATCACTTATTGAATGGTGACCACCAAATGAATTTTCTGAAAATCGAAAACAAACAAAACATAAACATTTCTCATTGTTTTTCAATTGAAAAACATAAAGATAACCTACGTTTTTATTTTAAAATTTAACATAGATAAGTCCAAACTCTTATTTCACGTTGTGTGGCTATTAAATGTTCATTAAAAAATAGGAAAGAAGCCTAAAAGTTTAGCATTTTTCAATCATTATAAGTGGGTCAACGGTTTGGGGGCAGTTGATCCATATTCAAGTTGCTCTTGACCAAACACAAGCCAACTTGTCTCATTGCAGCCCTGGTAAAAGGTTTGCACTTTGTTCTTAATATAGAAAAAAATTAGAGAGAGGTGTGAAGGAAAAAGGACTTCTAGACAACATAAGTTACATACCTACGATTTTTCACCATGCTCAACCCACTGGGAATAAAAAGTTGCATGTTCCATCAAATTTGATATGCCAAATAATTACTGTTACAGTTCAACACAGAAATCCTCTCTACAATGTATTTTACAGCTGAGCCAGATCATGTGGTTTCTCCATAGCTTCTTTAAGAATTATCTCTGCTCTCCTTTTCTTGTCATCTTTCTCGTCATGCCTCAAAGGCCAAGAATCATTTTTAGCATCCAAGGCATCAGAAGAAAATGATGCTGCTATAGATTTCTTGTCAACTTTAAGTTTGAAATGCACGATAGGCCTCCTTCCAGGAAGAACCTTTTTCTGATTAATCTCGAAGTCCACAGGTCCAATCTCTACGGACTCAGTGGCAGGGACAGAAGTCTCAACCACACACAACCTCTTGCCAGCATCAGCATCTCTTTCCCATGGATTAGCAATTACAGATACTTCTTTCTCTCCAAATGGCAAAGCGGGGGACAGAAATGGGTTGCTAACAACCATTTGCCTCTCTTTACCATAACTGGCATCATTCGTAGGTTGAAACCCAGTTGTACTATTATAGGCAAGTCGCTGCTGTAAGCTCAACAAAGAACTCTCGGCCTTCGTCCGCTGCCTTGTCTCTTCGACCTTGTCCATTTTAGTGTCAGTTACCCCTTTGTTCCACTCTTCCATGCGGACATAGGTACGAGGATCAGGAAGCCTCGGAACCCAATCAGGTATGTGCTTTCCGCTTGATGTCTCTCCAACCTGAGCAAAGCTAGGTGTCAGCTTAGGTGTTCTACGAACAGGGTATCCGGAAATGGGCTGTGCAAATGGGACTTCCTCTGTTGTAACAAACTGGGTGATCTCTCGAACAACACCTGAACCCACCAGACAATGGTGAACATCAGATGCCCCAGAAAAGCCCCTTGACGAACTCAAATCCTCAAGCCCCTGGATGATGTCAAACACATTGCAACTAGTTCTTCCAGCTAAATTAGCATAAAAATTAGCACTTTTGCCTAGATCACAGATGTATCGGACCATGATATCCGCCATAGCATTAATTGCAGTACGATTGGAACCGTGAAACCCAACCGACTCGCAAATCTGGCCGACGGCGATCTTGGTGACGGCGTGGCTGAACTCATCACCTCGCGACGACAGCCGGCTCTTCTTCGAGGTTGTCTGTTGATTCCTTCCACTCTCCCTACCTCCATCGCTCATGTTCACCGGATCATATTATTGGCGCCAAAGTCGGGACTTTGCCAATCTATACTACTCTCTGTCCATCCACTGCCGCTGCAAAGCTTGTGGTTACGGTATAAGAAGAAAACAAGCGCGTTCGGTCTGAGAAGCAAGGACCAAGATGTATCCGTCAAAAAAACCCTACACTTCAGTAGCATTTGAACCAAAAGCCACCGCGAAGAATTGATGAAGCTGGTGAGGAACTCGCCGATGGCCGCTGGGGTTACAAGCAGGTTCTTCCATGGATCTCTGCAGCTTGAGTTCCGAAAAAGAACCAATTAAACGCAAGAGCAGCAACCTCAATAAACCCTAATTTCGAAAAGGGGGAGGCGAGGGAGGGAGAGAGGGAGATTGAGATCGAGAAGTGATGGGGGCGTTGAGATCGGGTCGACTGGGATCTTGACTTATTTATACAGGCGAGGGTTTGGTGCTATGGAGAGTAAGCGTTCGCCGATGGCACATGCGCAGGCGGGTTTTAGTGCTCCGGCGGAGCAGCGGACCACCGTCAAGCCTCGCCACCCTCGGTCCAGACTTTAATCCCGTGCAAAGCCGTCTTCAGCGAACAGGGTTTTCCGTCACGTACCGTATATATGAACGCGGCGTCATGTTAATCGATCGCGCTGGTGTTCGCTGTTCGACGTAGCACGTGGCTCGGCTGGTGCCGCTTACTTTTCACGGCATGGGCTCCGCCGAAGGCGAGAAATCTTCGGTTGCGGGCTGCTTTTTTATCCGCACGAATCTCAACGACAGTGGTCCCCCTCCTCGAATCTTAATCCACAGAAAACGGCGATCGTCCCGAATCACAAGTTTTGTAAGAATTATATGTGTATATATATATATATATATAACATCGTTAGAGACTATAGGGGATTGCTGTGCTTGTTTTTTTAATGCATGCTACCATTATTTGTGATCTAATTATGTTGAATTAGAAGAAATGCAATAAGTAAATGGACTAATTTCATATGAAAATTGAAATAAGAGGGGTTAATTATATATTACCCATTAGTTAGTTATTTTTAACATCATCATTCCTACACTTTAAAATGCTATATTGATGTCTCTATAATTATAAAAGTAAAATATTTATATTTATTTATCATAACGTCGTCAATTTTACCAATAAAAATATAAAAGAAAGGATAAAAAAAATTAATTATAGCGTTCCAGTTTGTGGTGACAGATGACGGCGTTGTTGAAGCTGTAGGCAACTGTTATAGATAATAAGAGTGATGGTGAGAGGTGAGGGCCGCTTTGTATTTGCATCGGTGTTGACACAGTTGAGTGGTGCCACTCTTCATTTGTGTTGGCACCAACGCAATTACCAAACGATGAAAGGGTCAACGATGCATATGTCGAGTCGCCCTTTCTCCCCTCGATAACTGCATAAATGTTGATACAAATATAAAGCGACAAAAGGGCCACTCAGCATTTACATCGATGACCCTTTCACCACTTAACAATTGCGTCGGCATCGATATAGATGCATAGCGACTTTCACCTAGTGTCATCGCTCTCCTCATCCACAACAGCCACCCCGCGACTACCAACAACATCTTATCAACCACCACTAATATTGTTCGCCACCATCAATTGGAACGTTAAATTTATTTTTTTACTTTTTGTTTTTGTGTTTCCATTGGTAAAATCGATGATGTTTGGATAAATAGATTTAGATGTTTTACTTTCATAACTATAAGGACTCCAATATAACTTTTTAAAATATAAGGACT
This sequence comes from Musa acuminata AAA Group, assembly GCF_036884655.1. Classification (NCBI taxonomy): domain Eukaryota; kingdom Viridiplantae; phylum Streptophyta; class Magnoliopsida; order Zingiberales; family Musaceae; genus Musa; species Musa acuminata. Next base: position 6,120,219 of record NC_088335.1, read on the forward strand.
AGAATACTAAAGGTAGCTAAGGGGATAATATATAATTATCTCAAATAAGAGCGAGAAAGAATATGTAATGGAGGCAAAATATTAATTAGAACAATTCCATCTCACTAATGACAATGCTTCTTATGCAGTCTAATACTAATGACAATACTTCAACCACAAATCATATGGGATTTGATATCTTCACAGTTTACCTGCCTTTTCTCTTTTAGAGAAGTAAACACTACACAATTTGAGATAAGTAAGGAACTGCAATACGCTATCAATTGAGAATGGCGTTTATACAATTTGCCTGCCTTTTATTGTAAGAAAGTCAACAAAATACAATTTGAGACAAACAGGAAAGTTCATCAGACACAACGATGGATAGCAAAACTAGTAGTTCCGATGACACTTAAATCTTCATTCTGAGTGAATCTTAATTGGATTTCTGCAAGTTGGATACAAAATTTGATGCAGCAAATGCTGCTGATCCACCAACCACACAGACCAAAGCTACAATGATCTGCAAGGCCACTTCCCATGGATACTGCTCAGGCACAACAAATACACAAACAGGACCCAGGACAAGCAGTGCCAGGCTTATGCTCAGGAGTGTTCCAGGGGTTGCAGGGTCTGTTGCCGCAGAAAGAACTCCGAGTTCCTCTGCCTTTGAGAGGAGGCCCAACCTCTCCACCGTCGAGAGTGAGAGACCAAAGTTCTCAGCTGCAGTGAGTAATCCTGCTTTCTCTGCCTTAGTCAGGAGTCTAAGCTTCTCCACATTTGTCAGCAGCTTGATGGGTTCTGAACCATTGTTGTTCATTTGTCTTGGGCCTGGCTCACCTAAAGGGAACACTGTTGATCCCTGCATTGCGAATTGATACTTTTTTCGGTCGGCTAATATTCATATGATCTCAGTAGCAAAAGATCAAAAGAAAGTAGCTGCATGATCAGTAGAACAAATGCTTACAACATTGTGCAACTTGAATCAACACTTTTATGTTGTATATGGAAAAGAGACTACAAGTTAATTTCTAGGAGACAAAAATGAATTACTTTTGCAGTCGGTCACAATTCAGATGAACTCACACCAAAACTTTGGCAAATGAGATACACCTATTTATTTGATGAAGGCCTTTTGCTTATGATTATGTGGACCAAAGTGCAGGTCATCTAAACATGAGCATGATTTGGATTAGGTGACTGTCAAGGAAAGTGCAGGTCATCTAAACATGAGCATGATTTGGATTAGGTGACTGTCAAGGAAAGAGCACCATGTACGCTGAACTCTAACATCTTATAGGCAAGTCAGATTAGATCTCAAAGGTAAGGTGCAAGCTAACTAGAGAGAAGAACACCAGTGACAAGCATTAATTAAACATCAGACGAAATGAAGAGGATAGATATAAGATTTAGACTCACAACATACTCCCTTACCATGTTGGATTGGATGACCAGTAATCCAAAAATATATCTTGTAGGAAAAAGGAAGCTAAATCATCAAATACCTTGGATATCACAAGTTAAAGAGAGATAAAGGGTTATTCACAGGCATCATGATGAAGCAAGTGTATGTAAATCAAATGACTTTAACAGAAAACAATTACATTCTATTCCGATAAACATTGATATGATACAAAGATAGATTGACTGAATCTAGTAAATATTTTAGTTATGGGAGACTTGCTTGCTGGACTTACAGTACACGAATCGAGTACATGACACTAAAGGAACCATAAACTCTCCTAATTATATATGCTACCTGTATCGGTCAAACCTTAAATCACAAATGAAGCATTATAAACCACGAATTCAACAAAATAGCAGTGGAACAGAATAAAGTAGAGCATAAAAAGAAATCATTCTTCAGATTCTATTATCCGCTTCGAGATGATTGAGCTGCTCACCCTCCTGGTGGCTGAAACTCTGGTTCCGGGCTTCGGGGTGGCCATCGACTTGATGAAGAGAGGGCAGCGAGGTATGGCAGGAGAAGATGAGAACATCATTCTGCTGCTGCAAATCCCCACAGCTTCCATGGATGCTCCTCTCTCTCTCTCTCTCTCTCTCTCTGGATGCTATCAGAGGCGATCGGCCTCTCGTTGGAGTGGATATTTCGGCAGTGGTCGAGGAGGAGCAATCCTCAGCAGTACACGCGTCATTAGACTAGTGGTGGAATGGAACTACATACCCTAAGATTTAATTAGAATATATAAAATAAAATTAGCCGATCACCAATATCGACTCCATGGCCCAATGGATAAGGCGCTGGTCTACGGAACCAGAGATTCTGGGTTCGATCCCCAGTGGAGTCGCTTGTCATTGGCTTTTGTTTTTTTTCCTTTTTTTGAATAAATAAATGATATGTAATAAACCCCAATCCCCCTATAAAATACTAAATAATATGATTAAACATTTTTCAATAAATGAATGATATTATCTATTGTAACACACTTTAATACTTATGAACCCAACATACAAAATATAAAATAAAATGAGAATGTAAAACAATATATATATATATATATATATATATATATATATATAATTAAAATGATACAAATATGTATTTTTATATCAATTATGATAATTGATATTAACTTTGATTTTGACTTTAAAGCCTATTTAATAGACACATAAATGAACCCTATCATTTTAGCTTTAGTTCTAACGTTGATACTAATAATAATAATATTATTATTATTTTCAATTAATCGAGACTCAACATGTTACCTTAGCTTCCTTGTAAATCGCAATCTCTTTCACATAATAAAAGTAATTTGGTTTGACTTCAATTGTCTTTACATGAACATGAGATGAGTCTTATTTTATACAAGTAAAAGATGAACAAACACAACAATTGGTTTTCATTAGCTCACGTCATTGTCCGAGCTTAAATCAGATTAGGGCAATAGTGTTCGGGCTTAGGTCAGATTAGGCCATCAATGGTCGAGCCATAGCCAAAGCCCTCCTTTAATAAAAAATAATAATGATAATAAAGTGAGATTTTATTCCTCTCATTCAAGTATTAAACTTTGTTCTCTTTCTCCCTTTTACTACTACACTAATCACCCATAATTAGTAACTTAGAAAGCACATGTTTTCGCAAAGTATCTTATGATATATTCACTTTACTTATAATAAAAAAATAAATACATATAATGTAACCAAAGTATATCTTTCCATATGATGCATCTGCTCAGAACAAAAAATTTATCTAAATCATCCAACATTGATAAAAATATATCTTATTTGTGCATAATGTGTATGCCTAAAATACAAAGATATTCGAAGCATCTAATGTGCCCAAAATATTCCATTTGAGAGTGATACATTCATATAGGATAAAAAGAATATATGAAGCATCAAATGTGACTAAAGTAGTCTAATCTATTCTATTAAGATAAAAAAGAATCAAACACATTCATGATATATTTGTTTGAGATAAAAAAATATAAAATATTCTCTTTGTATATAATACATTCGTTCAAGATAACGACAACATCAATTATAATTAGAGATGAGAAGACAACTAATATAATTATATTTTATCTTTACAAGTGATACGTCCATTATGCATTGCCTAAGATGAAAAAAAGTAATTAGAGTATCATTTTATTATCTTTAAACATAAATAATAATTGTCAATATCTTAAACAAATAACTTTATATCTTGATGCACAATAAGAGAACAAATGATATGATTCTTATATTTATATCCCTTTGGTTAAACTCTCACATGTGCCATTGTTTTTGTTAAATTAATTTAGTTTAATAACTATTGTTCATATTAATGACTATAAAAAATATTAAAATTAAAATATCTTTTAATATTTTTAACAAAAAAAAAGTATATGTAAAATTATCAATTTTATAAAAATATATAATCCTTTGATGGCATTAGTATTATTTAGTGTGTTAATAGTATTTTATATTAATGATAAGAGAGTAACAAAAATAATTTATATTTTGAGTTTCGCAACGAACATAAATATTTACATTATATATACACACGATTTTATGGATCAAATATATGATATTTCGATTCTGATTCCAATTATTATTCTATATTTTTATCGATAAAAAAAAAAATTGTAGCTTTTACATTCTGGCACTCGAATCGCCCTCAAACAATCTTGATGAGAAGATCATCTATATCTCTTGAGAAGTTGAAGGACTTCTCGAGCTCTCATATTGACAATAAATCACAACTCGATAAATTTCTTTCCTATTTCTTTTTAAGGGTCTCATTCTTATTAGATGGTATCGATCATTGAAGGTATTCAACTTATAATTTTTTTTCTTCACTTCAAAAAAATTAGTGAAGAGGCATATCATTTTCTTTCTTCTCCCATTTACAACTAAGATAAATTACCATACTTGTTTCAATAAATAATGTATATTATTGACAACTGATTAATTTTCCTTTGTAAATTCTTCAATCATGATAATTTTTTCTCGTAGAAGCCCAACCATGTGGTTGGTCACGAAGGATGAAATTAGAAAAAGTAAATGTTCTTATATTGAAGTTATAGTTCTTTTCATTGATTTGATATTATTATTATTATTATTATTATTATTATTATTATTATTATTATTATTTATATAAATAAGTTTCAAGTGTTGGGATTTTTCTTCTTGGAATACCTCGAATGTATATTTTGAACCATCCCCTTGCTTGTAAATGCATTAGAACTCAAATGTCGTGTTTGGTTTGAGTTGGGAACGAATATTATGTTGATGGCCATCGATTTTGCTTTTCAAGCATTATTAAAAAATATAAATTAATTCATTTGGTAATAATTCTAATTTGGTTAGCCATCTAAGGATAATTTAGTTAAGTTTTGCCTTTTAGCACGGCCGAATCTAATGGTCATATTTGCGCCACTTACTCTGCACGTGGCCGTGGGCAGTTGTGTTTTCATCGCTCGACACGTGTATCGTCGGTCAGGCGAGCTAGTTGGCGCTTCCGACAGGGCTATCCTAAGAAGATCCCGCCGGCCGAAACTGTCGCCCTCGCTGATGTCAAGCCGACCCAGAGGTGCTCACTGGTCGCTGACGCGGTGGGCCATTCTAATGGCCGCAACTTTCGACCAGTGACGGTTCGCCACGTTGCACTGACCGGCATTTGGCTCCGTGGTTAGCGACGAACGCGCCTCGCTTGCTTGTGATTGGAGAAAGGGCTGTGGAGACCACAAGGGGCCCACCGAAAAGTTCCAGAAAAGAAAGAGGGGTGCGCCGATGAGAGACGCGCGGGTGAGAAAGTAATGGTTGGTCGTTTTTCTGTAAAGCAGGCAAACACCGGACGTGGCGTTGGGCCTTCCACCCACGCTGGTCCTAACGATACACAGATTTTATACCCTGCCTTGTTCCGCTACGCACGTACCATCGGGAAGGCCGTGTGGGACCTGAAGAGTAGTCCATACGTCTCCTCTCGGCTCACAGCATGGGTCTGGGAGGAGGGTACTAGGCGAGCCGGTATATAAAGCAGTGTACTATTGGACCGACGACATTAACAGGGGAGAGACGCGTCCCCCACTGGCAGCCGGGGCCGGATATGACGTGTCAAAACACAGCCCACGTGATTGACCATTGACGCTGGGCCCAAAGAAGAGTCCTTGGACGACACCGTCGCCTGGTGTGGTAGGTGAACAGGATCTGTTCTTTTAAGTTAAAAGGTGGGCGTAGGGTCGCCGGCTGTTCCATCGCCCACGGTGCTCCCCACGACGAACGGAGACAAAAAAAATTCCTTTTGCTACTCGTAATGAGCTACTACGCCGCCCACCTGCCAACTACTCGTAATAGATTTAAGGTGGGCCCGACTAGTCTTCGTGGTTCCGAAAGCGGGTCGACGACGTTTGGGTAGGCGAAGCACTGGTGGAACCAAAGACGTGTGCCGGACAGGTGTCGGTACCTCTATTTGTCCCTGATAAAACCACGCCCTGTCCGACACGTGTCCATCCGACAGCGACACGAGCCATGGTACAGTTTTTCCCATCGTGCCGCCGGCCATCTCGGTGCGGCGCGACGCACCCTTTCGACACGATCGATCGTGTCAGTGCTCGACACGTACGATATAGCAGGAGACGATCGTCGCGTCAAAGATGATTAAGGGCGATTTAGGCATTGAAAGATAATTCCACGCCGTCCTCTCTGTCTCTGTCTCTCTCCCTCTCTGCAGGCTTTCATCTCCCTCCTCTCCTGCATCCACATGGGCGGATTATAAATGGTTTCCCCTCGAGATCTTCGCTCCAAATCTTGCAACTCTACTTCCTAATATTTGTACGAGAGTTTAAGGGAGCAAATTGATTCTTTCGCCTTCCAAAAACCTGATTCTTTTCTCGGCTCCCTTCCTCTCATGGCGTACCGCGTCCTTCTCCGAATTCTTCCGCAAATTTTTGTTCTGATCACCAGCGATAACAAGATCCGTCGTCTCGGTGGGATAAAAGCCGTTTCTTGGTAGTCTTTTTGTGTGGCTCGATTCCTTTTACGAGGGTTTTTGAGCTTTAAGATCCTTCCGCCTACTAAAGATCCAAGTTTTCTTGTCTGCCTTCCTCCCTCTCATGGCTTCCGCGAGTTTTGCTCGTAAATTTTAGAACCGTGAGATAAAAATTGGATTTTGCGAGTGGTTCGTGTGGCTTGGCGATGGAAGAGAAGCTCTCTGTTCGGGCAGAGGGCTACCAGAAGGACTTGTTGAGGGGATTCGGAGCTGGCGGCGGCGGACAGGGGGAAGGGACGGAGGGAGGAGGGTCGGGGGAGATCGAGCTCAGCCTCGGTCTCTCCTTGGGCGGACGCTTCGGCGTGGAACCCAAGGAGAAGCGGCTCGTCCGGTCCTCATCGATCTCGACGTTGCCCGTGGAGCGCGACCTCGCCATGGTTCCTCCGCTCGCGAGGACGTGCTCCCTGCAGGCGGAGGCCCAGGAGGAGCTCCGGAAGAGGAAGGAGTTGCAGAGCTTGAAGCGGTTGGAGGCGAAGCGGAGGAGATCCGAGAAGTTGAGCTCCAAATCCAGGATCGCAGACCGGAAAGGCGACATCTTTGACGAGGAAACCGCAGGGTCGAGGAACCGGGTCGCCCCACACGGGCTTCCGTTGTGGATAGCCGGAGCCGGCAGAGCAGCCGCTCAACCAACGGAGGCACCGAGACGCTTCGGGCTGGTATCGCAAGGCTCGATCGGATCACAAGGAAGTAGCTGCTCAAGCGTTTCTGACGTCGAGAGCCAACCAAAACAAGGTGAGAAATCTCGACCACAATGCCTTCTAATTGCTGAATCTTTTTTTTTTTTTGGGGGGGGGGGGGGGGGGGGGGGTAATATTTTGCCGGAAATGACTGTTTAGTTCGTTTAATGTTGAGAATATAAAATCATAAATCATGTTTGACTGACATTAAATAACAATTTAGTAGCATCTGCAAAATAGCCTAAAGGACAAATGCCACTCGATGTCTAGCTAATTGGATGCAGCATTGGCATTTGACCAAGAACATCCAGAATTGGCATGTCATCAACTTCTCATGCTGTTCCTCAAAAGATGTATTGTTTTCTTGCCATGCCATCCAAACCCAAGCTAGAAGATCCCATTACAATCTATGACCTGTGTCTCAGGATCAAGAAACAGTCCCCGGGTCGGGAGTCCCATGACTGCTGCGTTGCTGTCACCCGAGCAAGGCAGTCACAAGGCAGTATCTGATCATACGACAGCCGCGGCAGTAGGAAAACATGTTGCCGGTGTCACCGGGGAAGAGGGCCAATCAAGGAAGGCTACAGAAGGAGCATTGGACGACAGGGTGCGAGAAAAGGCTGGGAGGAACATGGTCGAAAGAATGCCTTGTGTGTCCACCAGGGGAGATGGACCTAATGGCAGAAGGATCGAAGGGTTTCTGTACAAATACAGGAAAGGGGAGGAAGTAAAGATCGTGTGCGTGTGCCATGGCAGCTTCTTCACTCCTGCTGAGTTTGTTAAGCATGCAGGAGGTGGTGAAGTGGCTCACCCACTTCGGCACATCGTCGTCGACACCCTGCCGTCGGCATTCTTGTGATGGCATGCATTTCTATAGGAATTAGCAGGCAACAGTTGTTGCATGTTAGAATCGTCTGGCTTTTGCGTTATTGGACATTGTGAGTTCTTTTTGTATTTCCGAACTCTCCTACCATTGTCTGTTCATGCAACCTTTTATTGCTTATTGGGAAAACCGCAGGAAAGCGTACCGGATAAACTGCAGAGGGAAGGATTTTTTGGTTCACAGATCACACACGCCGGTTCGCCAACCCAACTCATTCCCGGTTCACTTGATACACGCAGGTGCCGTAGTCGATCTGCCGTGTCACCCGCGTTCCATATGGCAGTCAGGTAACAAAGAAAGTATTTGGCGGTGAAAGAGATTAATCACTTGATACAATACAAATAAGGGTACGTAATAAATCACCTTAATCCATGTCCAGGAACAGAATCACTTGCACCAATTTGGCTCCAAGAATCCCTGATAATGGCAACGCGACAGGAATACTGAATTAGATAGTAGCACAAATAGGCAGACTCTTCTCTCCCTTGTTCAAGATGTCTTCCTTCTTTGCAACTAGAAAAATGCATGCTTGTGAAACATTTCAAATGCGTTGGATTTATGCTAGCATGTCTTGTTCTTGGAAAAATATTGATGTCAACAGAGTGTACTCGTGCATGTAATGTAAGCTAGCAAGTCCTTTCGTGGAGATTCAATACGGAATACACAGAACTCAGTCCTCATCACTATCAAACACAATCGCCTTTCGTCGATTGACCGATGTCATCTTCCTCGGAGGAGATTCCCCATCTGAGTCGAACTCCTTGCGTTTCAGAGTACTGCTTCCCGTTTTCCCCCTTGGCTCCTGGAGTAGGTAAAGAGAGCAAAAACGTTTCAAAAATATAGGAAAGGACAAATAAGTCGCTTGAATCATTATATTCCCAAAAAAAATGTCACTCGGCTATAATCCAGATAAGTCCATTTTCCAACAAGTTCATTTAGACTTATATATAGCCAAGTCACATATAGCCACTTAAAATACAGCTCAGTCCGGATGATGTACATTTTCACACTACAGGCGTATGGTCCAGCCATCTTTCTAACATGTCGAATTCAAGTTCATTAAACTAAATCATGATGCTACTAAGTTCAATTAAACTGTAAAAATTTTGGCAATCCTAAACTGTAAAAGGAAAACTGACTCCTGCATGAAGTTCTTACGACTAACTGAATGTTTAAAAAATATATTCAACATACCATATCACTTAATGGATGGAAATCTAATTCAGCAGTTCTCATGCAAAAACTCATCCAACTACTATTTGGTACAACTGTAAGCAACTGGCAATTGTAGTACAAACATAGTCAGCAAAATATAGATTGGGACAGGATAGGGGTGATACAATCTAGGTCGACAGGATCAGTCGGATTGGATAGGCAGGATTGTTTCAATCGAGAACATATTTTAGAAATAAAAACTACAAAAAGATCCTAAAAATAACAAACATTAGCAATGAAAAATACCGTTTGATGATTAAAAAGTATATAACCAAACATTATTTAACCTTCATTTTTCATAAGATATCTAACTTCTCGAATATTAATCTGTGAAATCAGAATATAGAAGGTATAAAATTATCTTTAAAATTATGATGAAATAAGAGAATAATTTATTTAAATATAACTGACATGTTTATTAAACAATAAATATCTATTCATCTCATGTATAGAAACAAAAAATGATTATTATGCATACATCACAGAAAAGACCAAAAAACTTTGTAGCTTTGAGGAATAGCAATGTCACTAATGTGCACCCCATGCTTTTAAATCGCATTGCAGGTGAAGTGTAGATAGCACAAAGACAAACAGAGAGAACTTGACTTGAAGGGAGAAGCGGCCATGGAAATGGGATTAATCACAATTACCATGACATGCCCCTTCTCTTTGATGCATTCCCTTTGTCCTTTCACGGTTCAAGCCACCTTTAAATTCTCTCCTTTCTTTTCCTTAAATCCTTTACTTTCTTGTGCTACAATGGACCATGGATATTACAAGAATGCTAATAGATGTCAAAAGCAATGGTTGCTACAAACAGCAAACATAATAGTCACAAATCACTCTTTCTTTCTTCCATGTGGGCTTTCCTCTTCTTCTCCTACCATCCTTTTGCTACTTTTTCCTCTTTCAAAGCTATCAAATTGGTCAAAATTGGACAAATTCAACGACTTCAAATTGAATTCAATCTATTCTAGCTGATGCTAACCAATTTCTACTGATTCAGCCTTGGTCCACATCAATAAGGACCATATATATGCATCAAAATAAACCGATTTTGAACTAAGAAACTCATGTAACCTGAGCCAGCTTAATTTGTTTCCTCTGTTAAGATTGAAAAGCTTCATTAATGTGAACACATTTTCTTATAAATTGAACTTCTAAGTTCCACCCGAGATATTTTTTTAACTACACATTTTCAATATTAGAATTTTTAGTTAACATACTTGTAGTCCTGATCTGCCCTTTTTTTTAAGAAGCACACTTAGCATACAACCAAAAAGTAGCAACTCATGGTTTTGCTTGTTAATCTTAGCATACAACCAAAACCTTGAACATCCTGGCCAACATAAACTCCACATCTTTCAAGTCAACTTATGTGATTTCATACTGAGATTATTTCTTAACTATAACATATAATCAAGATTTCTTCAGTCAAAATATTTTAGTGACACTTTAACCCAATTTATGCCAATCTTCTTCCGAAAGTCTTTCAAGTAAACTTATGTGATTTCACAAACAGCTTTTATTTGTTAACTGTGACCACATCTATTCAGGACTTCTTCAGTCATTAACTACTTCAAGGACATTTTATCCCATTTCACACCAATCGATTTCTAAAAGCCATCTCTTTACAATGTTATTGCATATACATGGCAAGTGTGATTCTTATCTTCAACTAGTTTAACCATATTCTAAAACTCATAATACTAACCAAACAAAGTTGATACATCTAGTGGCAAAATTGAGAAATAAAGACATCAAGTTAATCAAGCTAAAACCATCAGCATGAAACCACATCCAGCCACTGTAAGAACTCATTATTATATATACGAAAGAAACGAGGCTGCAGGTGAAGTTAACAACTATACCTCATCTTCATCTTCCTCCGATGGAGATATTGCATCAGCAGCTTCATCAGCATCTTCTTCATATTCATCTTCATGGTCTGGCTCATCTTCCCTTGCATGTGGTGGGGAACGATCAACCTCCTCACCATCACTTTCATACTCAGATTCCTCCCTGTCGCTCTCAGAGTATTCCTCAAGTGGACGCCTCAGTGGGCGAGCAGCAGACACAGATGGCTTGTGTTGGACATTCCTATGTGAATTTGACTGTTGAACCATACAATAATTGGAAATATCAGGTCAAAGAGAAAAGACTGATAAATAATTTATCTATAAAAGTGTTACTGGACTCCTGGTTTTTTCAAGATACCATGGGAACAGTACATACTGATAACCAGTCTGGCCAAGTACCAGCGAGAAAGCATACAACTTAGTATTGTCTGGTATGTTGACCTTTTTATATAATTCTTTTGGTGACACTGGGCAGTACAACTCCATATACCCCTTGTTATCTTAAAACTGCATCAGTCTGACAAATTATTAAACCTAGTATCAGTATGGTAATTATAACCTTAATTGGAGCAACCTTCTTTGCATTGATTATGCGTCTCTCAGCCCTTGCTTCTGCTTCCAAATCTTCCTCAAAACGATTTCGAGCTGAAGCCCGATGAGAACTGTAATAGTCATCTGCCTCATCTTCCTGCAATCAAGAAATGCGAACTTAAGTATGGAACAATTATTTCCTGCAGTAAATGACAAGACATGTAACCATAACTCAGTTCATCAAATTGCATAAAACATGTAAAGAGTTGAATGCCAACTAAGGACCAAATAGTTATCACTACTGTTTCCCATATTTAAAAATTTGGTGGCCATTAACTAGTTGGAAGATTTGAAGATGGAACAGTCATCAATGTTGTCATGATCATTGATTGATCATGAGGCCCAAAAGAGTCAAAAGTTGTTTTTAAAGAGAATAGAAGTATAAATTCCTACTTTCAAAAATTAAAAGTTGTGTAAAAGAGCTCTTGTAAACATTTTCTCTGATGGAAAACCAAATGTTTGTAAGTTACCAAATCCAATGAGCAAAACAATGATAAATCCATATGGCCATCTATGCTCCACCAAAGACTAGAAGGCCACAAATGCCTTTACAGGGGGAAATCACACATAAGCAGTAACCACTAAAGATTCATAAACAATAAAACAATGATAAATCCATATGTCCATCTATGCTCCACCAAGCAAGGACTAGGAAGGCCACAAACGTCCTTAAAGGGGAAGAACACGCATAAGCAGTAACTACCAAAGACTCGTAAACAATATGCCACAAACGACAAAATAATTAAGTAGGGAGCAAAGCAAAGCAAGATAAGAAAAATTGCCCAGCACATTTGCCAAGTAAACAATCAAGAGATGACATGCATTTTATTTTATATTCCTCAGGAAGAAATGTCTTGGCTTCAAATCCTTTGGAGGTTCCAGCTCTCAAATCGAGGAGGACAGAATTATTAAGATATAACTTATAACAAGCTAGCATTCTATGATATCTTAAAGCAAACGAAACAAAATAAGCCAGTATCTTTGGAAATTTTTAGGCAGCTTTACCCATGTTAATATGCAGTCAGTCAATTTTTGTAATAAACACAGACCTCATCAAGTGCATCCTCCAAAAACCCTGGAGAAAGTTGTCTTCGCCCTCTATGGACAGGTTGCGCATATTTGCGATTCACTTTTTCCCTTTTTCTGTGAAGAAGTTCATTGGCTCTAATAGTTTGACCTTCAACCTGCAATTATTCAACTAAGTATAAGCAAATAACCAGTCTAGCAGGAGGCTCAAAGCAATAAGATATGTCCAACAGAAAATTGTGCATTAGTTACTAATGTAATTAATCAAGTCATCCATGGGTTACCATAGTGCCATGATGTTTGATTATATTAAAAAAAAAAGTTTGATTATATTAAAAAAATGAGCAGATGCTGTGTTTTTACCCTTTCTTTTGCTTCCTTCTCTTTCTCTGGATCAATTTCTGTAATACAGTTCTTCACCTTATAAACTTTCTTATGACGTGAATCAACAAGAGCAGTTAATAAACGATGGGACTTTGACAATAATGAAGATGGCATAAACTTCATCTTTCGTAAAAGCCTCCCTTGAGATTGCAAAATTCCCTGCATCACCCATATGTAACTTAGGCTAAGAATTGTAGCTAAGATTAAAAATCATGGGAACAAAGAAATAAAACTGCAGATATGACAAGATTCAGGATTAGAAATAAATCTGCAAATTCTGCACCTTTCCATGACGAAGAAATAGGTGGCTTTGATCCTGACGTGCATCATGCACTGATATATCAAGAACTTCATTCCCAATTAATAACTGTAGGCTTCCATCTTTCCATCTCACAAACCGTGCATTGCTTTCATACTGAAAAGGAAAGCATAAAATTGTTAGATATATGAACTAAAATAAGCCAGAATAGATAACAAGTTCTGTTAGTGTCAAAACTTCTCTACTTGGTTGCTAATCCACTGAATAAAAAAGATCCATACTACTTTTGAGGCCCTCAGATCTTCAAAGCATACCAATGAATTCAAAATTCAAAAAATAAAAGAAGGATCATAAAAACACACAAGAAAGACATCTAACACCAAAATATATGATATAAAAAAAAATTGTAGTTGATCAAAGAAAACTGGGAAAATCTTCAGTGATGCCAAGGAACAAAACAAAGAACAAAAAAGGGCAAAAGAAAAACATAGTCCCAATTCCAACTTTTCATGTATATCCTTAGTATTCACTACTAATAACTACATTCAGTTCAGCAGAGATCCTCATAATTCTTAATTCAAAACCTTAATAATGAATCACTCGATATCTTAACATGTAAGAAGGTGACTACTACGATCCAAAACTTAAATTACAAGTTAAATATCAATCTATAAATTTTCATATATTTTTTAAACCAGTACGTTAATACAATTATTCTAAACACCAAGGAGAATGAGGGGAATAAAAGCTGCATGTAGCTAGCCAGTAGAAACAAATAGCAAAAGGCCAAGGCCACAAAGAAAGCTATAAATACCATTGTTTCAACAGATCACTTGACAAGTAGATGACCATAGATGGCAAACGTTCAATGCCACAAAGGCAGCAATCAAATTACTGATGTATACAAGATTATATCTTTTTACAAATAAACTACAACTGGAACCTTGAAATATTAACAAATTAAGGAAATACAGAAGTCAATATAATTCAGATGAAATCATTACTTACAGAGACTGTGCCATCACGATTCTTGACTGCTCTCCAGCGGACAATATTGTCCTCCAGACGAATCCGCTTCTTCACACCAGATTCATCAGTCACAAAAACATCTTCTTCCACGAATGTCTTAGGATCAAAGGGCTTTGGATCAATATTCATAATGTTAGACACTTTAATGACGTTCATCTGAAAAGAAAAAGCCTTCTCTTAGAAAAGACATGCTGTTATGCTATAAAAATCACAGAAGTTATAGAACCATATAACAGATCATCCATACATTGGCAGAACAACAAATGTCATTTTCATTCAATAAATCCATGTGACTCTATTCTCAAGAAAGAAATATTATTTACTTCTGTTTAGACAACAAGTCTACAAGGGAAGCAAAGTTACCGACTCTAGTTTTCCAATTCTAAATAGTTATGAAGTTGGCAATGCAGGTTTGTAAACACAATACGTCAACAAATGATAATTCATGAGAAATAAAAAAAGAAATGGTTATGAGTAGCCCTACAGGGTGATCTTTGACCAGAAACTCATCAGACCAGACACAGGAAAAGAAGATAAAAGGCTTGAGTAAGTACAAAAGGATAAACCACAACCATTTCCATAAGTCATTGCATACAATATGGTGTACAAACTTAAGAGAAGAGGTATGTAGAGGAAGTAGCTGCCGTAATATAAATTAAAAAAATTAGCAAGCAAAATTGCTCACTCTATCAGGTCGACCTGGTGGAGCTCGTAATGGAACCTCCAAATCCAGTGGAGGGCCAACTGGTTTATCTTTAGGTTTTTCTTCAAAATTCTCATCCTCTGATGCATACTGCATATCTTCATCGGGCACTATATCTTCTGGTCTTAAATCTCTCTCGTAGTTTGTTTCCTCCTCCGCAGGAGATCTCTGGCACAGAAGAAAAACATATACACATATATTTTCTGTGATTGTAACAAACAAAACCAGTATAGAAAGAGCAACCACATTTACAATTTTATATAGGATAAATAATTCAAGTAAGAAGCAATTTGCATACTGCAATGTTGTACACAAATCGACTTCTACATAATAGTCCTCAGATATTTGCTAAGAATGTAAATCGTATAGATAATTTTTCCTGACAATCTTACATTTTTTTACTCTTAGTTCAGCAAATGCTACATCTGGTTCATACTGTAAATCTATCACACAATAAAAAAACCCCATCTTCTTAAAGTTCACAGATAACAAGAGCACAAAACCTTTTAACAAAGGCATTTTTCTGTTACAATCTAATCTCAGGTCAACCACATGGTTTGTGTAATTTGGGTGTCTATTAAAGGTGTCCACCACTACCCTTTCCAGTTCAAGTATGTAAGTCAGAATTCTATCTCCATATTCCATTGGCTGGATGAACTAACCATTAACAGTATCTTCTATGCCAAGCAATTTAGTCCCTGTTTGGACATGAAAACATACATTACCTAACAACATAGACCAGAGAAATGTCTTAGATAACCTATTTCAATTAATTAAATTTGAAGAACCCTAACAAACATTTCCCTTTGTAGGAAGAAAGCAAATAGCGATTGTGTAACAGTCTCACATGTAAATCATCCTCAATTTCATCTTGACCACCATATTCAGCTGGTTCATCCTCATCAGAATCTCCAAATACATCACGAACAACTTCATTGTCTTTTTGCTCACTCGTCAGCCTGTCATAAATGTGGAGAAATTACCAGCACATGAAATTGAAGCGTCCCAAACAGAGTTATGTAAAGAAAACAAGCTAACCAATACTATAGAACAAAAGTAAAGTGGAATTAAGTGATAATGCATGAGCATATAAGGTTTCCCCTTCTATTGCAAACCTGAACACGATTATGTCATTGTTACTTGGGAATTGAACTTTAACAGCTGGAAGAAGATGCCTGAACTACAAAAAGCACTATTCCTATAACATCAGTCACAAAGAATCCATTATAGATGCTTGGCCAGAGAACCCATCAAAATGAACTGTTTGAAAACATTCAAAACGGACTTATAGAAAACGTCAAAGTCATCCTCGAGATAGTGCTAAATCTTATTTGCTGAGTAGTGCACTTAACAAAGTCAGAACACAATAACTCAAAATAAGCATACATTTTACCATTATAGTAGAAGTTTTTTGTTCAACAAGAATTTAAGCAATGGATAACTATAACAAGTATCTCACTAGTTGACTACTAACTTGGAATTACAATAAGTCTATAACAAGTATCTCACCATTTGACGAATGACTTACTTTACTATAACAAATACCATACTATTTGACTAATGACTTGGATCTAATCATGGAACATGTGAGTGGAAACACAACTCATTGAAATTTCACCTTGGCTTCCGAGGTTGATCGGAGTCCATCTCTTCATCTTCATGATCAGCATAACGATTACCTTCAGATTCTTCAGACTCACTAGCCACCACTTCTCTTCTCCGGCTAGTAACTACCCGTTGCCCATAACCCTCCTCCTCACTCTCAGCATCTTTGGGTTCACTTTCCATCTTCTGGTCACTGACTTCTCTTTCGGCAGAACTCTGAACCCTTTCCCCATCACTCTCCCCTTGCTCAAGATCAACATCATATGCTTCAGCTTCACTTTCCACTTCAACCTCTCCTTGACCCTCAATTTCACCTTCACCTTCACCCTCACCCTCACCCTCACCCTCACCTTCACCTTCACCTTCACCTTCATCATTTTCAGCCTCACCTTCCCCTTCATCCTGAAACACACAAAAAGGGACGTTGATGAGAAAAACACTGATTAACCAAGCAAGGTTCCAAAAGTAACAATAACAGCGAGCAAAACAATGGCTCAGAAGACATCTAATATTCAATGCCAGATAGGATCACTTTAGTGTAAAATATTCACTGTTTCAAACTTTAGCATCGCAACATTATATAGCACATTCAAGTACATTAGATTATACCATATGCCATTGGATCAAACAATCCAGAAAATAATATTCGACCAATTCAAACAACAACAGAAACAAAGAACATAGTTGATCCTCAAATTCAAAGATTCTGAACCGTTCAAACAACAACCAAAATAAAGAACAATACAGCAGATACTAAAGTTCAATGATTCTGAGAAACATACACAAAAACATCATTAATTACGCTGCACGCAAAAAGCCTTGTGAAAGTCTTTTTTATTATTATTATGAAACATTAGATGTCATTCTTCTAATTCGATTTCTTGATATCATAAGAAAATTAGAAGTCACAGTTTAACCATAAAGGAACGGTCCATCTTACAAAGACCCTTACCCATTTATCCTTACGTTTTTTCACAGAACAACTTCCTTCGAAACAAAAATACACAAAAGGAACAGGTCCACGGGCCTACAACCCCTACAGAGTTCATCTATTTATCGCCAAAACGAATAAAGAAGACGCGGACTTGCTTCTATCTTAAATTACGTTATTTCTACAATCAGAACATGCGTTAACAAAACAAATTCCAAAATTTAACCTTTTCCGTAAACAATTGAAAACGACAAAAACAAATAACACTTCGATTCTATAACCCTAATTCCTTAACCACGACAAGAAGCTGAAGAAAATGCTTCATTGCAATCAGGTACCCTTCTCACACTTTAAATTCGGATAAGATACCAGTCATGGACTCCGAAACATCAGAAATTAGGGCAAAAATAAGGGAGACGAAGAATATAACCTAAATCAAAGGGAAATTTCCAACCCTCTTTTTTTGTTCGTTGAAAGATAAAGAGGGATACCGATTGGTAATCGGAGTGGTTGGCGGCGTCGTGCTGCTCGGAATCGACCTCCTCCTCTTCTTCCTCCTCGTCCTCCGACTGCTCGCCGAAGAGGTTCTGCATCATCTGGTTCCTCGTCTCGTCCACCATCTCTCAATCTCCTTCTATTCACCACTCCTTCCTTCCCTCTCTCACCTTCTCTCTCGATCTCCCTAGACCGATCAATCTCCCGCTCCTCCTCAGTCTCACTGGGAGTTCTCCGGATCCGCGCCGCTACCTTTTGCCGTCTCTGTCTGTGATTGCTCAGGCCTACCTTATACTCTGCTCCGTCACGTAAAAATTTTACGCTTTTTAATTACGTGATGAAATCAAATCATTCTCAGCCGTCAGATGAAGAAGTACGTGATGAAAAATATGTTTTACGCATGAAACTTCCACTCTTCGGCTACCCGTTTGGTTATTGGGTGGAAAAACACCGTATGTGATGGTGAGAGAAAACAGGGTACGTTGGTTTTATGATATAACAAAAATCATCCAATACTATTCGATAAATATATTATATGATGATATATTATTTTCATTATCATTTTATACCCCCTAATAAAATGTCAAGCTTACCACCAATTATCAGACCACACAAATTCTCATGGTCAATTAATTTTATTATTTTCATAAAAATTAATTACATAATTTCTTCTAAATTATACACTTTAAAATGAATTTTGACGGTACTCCTCACGGGATCTACTAGTTACTTTTAGTTTATTTATTGAGGAATAACAAGGGAAAAATAAGATCAATTCATATCATATCACTAAATAGGCATAAATATCAAAAGCATTATTATGCTAACTTACCAGGCCTTCATACCCCTTTTGTCCAATAGCAAGCTTAGTAATTTTAATAGGACTTTTTCGTTTACCCATTGGCGCTTGATTTGGTCAAGTTTCTAAGTGGGACCCACACGAACTCATCTGATTTCCCAATCTTCTAGCAGGTGCATAATGGGCAAACGAAGAATAGTGGGCGTAGTATTGTTGTTTAACAAGAGTGGGTGACCTGTTGGACCCTTACGGCCTAACAGGAGGCCCAACCCAAGAGTGTTCGGATAAGCGAGGGTAGTAAAGTAATTGCGCATCCATTCTCGGCTGCTATAAAATCGGGCGCATCGGCCATTACGAAAACCCTAGTTTGCGCGGATCGCCGTCTCGGTCTTGGGCGCCCAAAGCAGCAACGGAGGAGACTGCAACAACAAACATGGAGAACGCCGTGGCCAAGACCGTGAAAGACGTCTCGCCCCACGAGTTCGTCAAGGCCTACTCCGCCCACCTAAAGAGATCCGGCAAGGTCCGATCCATCTTCTCCTCCTCTGCCGCTTGTGTTCTCACTCTGTCTACGTAATCGTGTTATTTTATCGTTTGTCGTGATCCTTCTAGGATTTATATATCAGGTTTTGTTACCGTAGATCCACTTTTACTTTCTATCGGGTAGATCTGATTGCTTTGGTAGTGCGTTTTATGTAGACGTCGAACAATGCGTAGAGGACTTTCTGTTTCTTGACATGGAACGGTTTGATCCTGAGCTGCTGTCTTCTTGATTTTCTGGACTCAGCACTTACGAATTGCGAGTGCTGATTCAAAAATTTTTCTTTAATGTATTATGATTGGGGTTTGCAATTGGACTGGAAATGCCTTAAGCATAGATCATTGTGCATGAGGGTTGGTTTTGTTTTTTTAGGCTGCAGCATTTGAATTGAATGAGTAATCAGGCTTTTTGTAGATTGAGCTTGGTAATAGTGGTCTTTTAGTAGGGTTTTTTTTATTGTGTAGTATAATTTGGTCTACCCAATAATGAAGTGAGACTTTGAAAATTCTATTGTGAATTATATATGAGGTCCATAGAATCTGCAAAGAAAATTTAAATTGTTATTTTAATTAGATACAAAAAAATGTCTAATATTAGGGGAAATGGTGTCAGAAGGGACGATGGCATGAAGGTTAAGTCCAGGTTCTATAACAAATCGTGAACGTTTATGAAAAAGGTAGTCTATTTTCTCCATTTTTGTTTTCTGTTATCTTATTTACTAAGAAGAAGGCAAGGCAGAGTAAAGCTTGGCCAAGGGCATCTATTTATATAAAAGCTTGAATGGTGTGTAAAAATCACAAATTTGTTTATCTTAGTGCATTCACATAGCTTGCTTTGTGATTTATGCTAATATTTCTGCTTGTATGCACTCTTTCTGTTATAATGCTTTGTGGTATAGCTGACCCCAACCAAGTGATTTCAAGTACTTGCAGTTGCTTAGGTAATTAAGTAAAGAAGCTTAATCCTCTGTCAAAGCATTACTGGTGACTGTTGATTTTCTGTATTTCATTCTTCCACTTTCTGTCATTTGATGCAGATGCCAGATATTCCTATGGTTATTAATCTTCTGTTGCAGTAGGTATATTTGGTCCTTTTTTTCCATGTCTCTGAACCACCCCTTATCTAACATGTGCCACTCTTATAGTTGGTTTTGAAGCTAATTCTCTGTCATGTTCCTGTAGTTGTTTTTTTAAAGTAATTTTTCTGTGGTTGGCTATTATCTGAGGATTGAGAACTCAAGAAACACAGAAAAAGCAACAATGTGATTTGCTGGAGATATCAGTTGTACTCTATATGCTTCTATCTTCACCTGAAAGAAGCACAACTGTTTTTGCACTTTGGATAAACCCTCCTTGATAATTATTCTGATTCTATTTCTCTCACCAATTTTATCGATAGATGGAGCTTCCTGAGTGGACAGACATTGTGAAGACTGGAAGGTTCAAGGAACTTGCTCCTTATGATCCTGATTGGTACTACATCAGGGCTGGTAATGTCACACTGATGATAACCTCCATAATAGCACTGATGTTGCTGGGAGAGATTATTGGTCACATCAGTTCTCATTTGATGCTAATGTCTTCCATTTAACTGCTGCAGCTTCAATGGCAAGAAAGATATACTTGAGACAGGGCATTGGTGTAGGTGGCTTTCAGAAGATATATGGAGGACGTAAGAGGAATGGAAGTCGCCCACCACATTTCTGCAAGAGCAGTGGGGCAATTGCTCGCCACATTTTGCAGCAGTTGGAGAGGATGAATATCATTGAAATTGAACCTAAAGGGTAAGGATTCCATGCATCATAATGTCATTTTGTTCTCGCCGTCTGGATGGTGTTCCTGGTTACTTAACCCACTTTTTTTTTGGTTCTCTAAATGAACACTGAAAGCTCCTGTTATTTCTATGGTATGATAATTCACATTGTGGCATTTCTAGTTCAAACAAACTTGAAATGCCTTTTGAGATTACTTGTTTTACATCTCGATAAATAATATATCTCTTGGCTACACGAGCAAGAGTTGATAGTTGCTGCATCTTTTACGATGTCTGCATTACATACTATCTTTTACAAGGGTAATTTATAGACATTTCAGGGCACCTGAAATAATGTTTATGGTATATTCAGAGTAGAGCATGCTAATATCTTTATTCATTTTAATGTCCTGTACTATTTTCTATGATGATATATTAGATGAATGCCTCTGACTACTTGTTGCAAAATTTTGAACATTTCAGTTGCACCTAAAGACTATGTAGATGGGATATAATACTCCATATGTGAGAAGCCTGATAAATTAGAGCATGATAACATTATTTTTTTGCACCACCATGATTTTCTTTGTTCAGTTATATTAGATGGCATATTTCAGTAATGTTTTTTATTCTTGTAATGTTTTTAGTGGGAGGAAGATTACATCTCAGGGGCAGCGGGATCTCGATCAAGTTGCTGGTCGTGTCTAGATGCTGACTTTGATCATGCTTTGGTTTAAATTTCGTCAGTTATAAACAATATTGCTCAGAGCTTTAGCATCAAAGTTGTATTAATTACAAGTTAACTTGTTTGGTGATTTTGACATGATTTATTTCTTGTATTACATGATTTTCCTGTTTGAGATAAATGTAGGGTTTACTTTAAAGAGACTTTGTTTCATTTCAATGTTGCTTTGAGACGTTAGGCAGCATCTGCTTTCTTGTTTGTCCAATTAGTTGTGGGATTCTGTTTGGCAAAATCAAAATGCAGTTTTTTTAAATTTAGAAATGCAGTTATTTGATGAATTGGATGGGTATGATGTCACAAACTATATAGCATATTAACTATCTCATTTATGAAAGGAATTATCCGTAAACCCATGACAAAATAGTGTGTTTGAATGTCTAGACTCTTTACTGAACTCTTATATAGTTACATTGTGGATTTGAAGGTAGGTATTTGGTTCCCATATGAAATTTTTTCTTTGAGAGAGGGAGGTATTTATTCTATCATTTTTTTCATCAGTGAGGAGGTATTTATTCTATCATTTTATATAAATTTTTTTCTTTGAGAGAGGGAGGTATTTATTCTATCATTTTATATAAAAATTTTTCTTTGAGAGAGGGAGGTATTTATTCTATCATTTTATATAAAATTTTTTCTTTGAGAGAGGGAGGTATTTATTCTATCATTTTATATAAAATTTGTTCTTTGAGAGAGGGGGGTATTTATTCTATCATTTTTTCTTTGATAGAGGGAGGTATTTATTCTATCATTTTATATAATTTTTTTTCTTTGAGAGAGGACGTTAGTGTTGAAATTGCTGTCCAATTAGCTCAAACTGTGAAGACTCAAAACATCTCTCTGCTAAAAGTTGTGCTCAAGTCTAGTTTTGGTTATAGGTTAAATGTTCATAAAATCATCTTTCCATCAAGCAGGTCATGGTTCTGAGTCTTCTGACAGAGATACTTATAGCCTCTAGAATGAGATATAGACAAATAAAGCTAAATTGACACCACAAGTGTTTATAGCCTCAAGAGTGAGACTCTTTTTTATAAAAGAAGTAATTGTTCAAATACAAAAGAAATAAATAAAAGTGGACAAGTCGTGCAAAATTTGCATGGCACACATCAAAGAAATAAATAAAGAAAAAAAAATCATTTTAGGAGAGTTTTCTTGCATCTCTCTTACAACACACAACAATGCAATATGCCAAGAAACTCGTAACATAATTCCTCCTCGAATACACACTACACACCTGCAATTTCATAAAAAGAACCCCATCGTCTAGTCTAGAAGAACCTCAGATGTTGACTTCCAACAGCAATTAGAAACTCATACATCTTATTCTGATATCCAAACTTTATGTTGCCTTGTAAAACTGAAACATCAACTCATCTATACAAGTGAATCATCTAAGCACACACATTCTGTACATAGGAAAATATTTTCTGTAATCCATGCAGTCGTAATCTTCCGAGCAAAGTTATGAAGGAACTCTGAATGGCTGGAAATCCTCTTAAGAATCGGATGTCTTTCTTACGGTTCCTATAGGCTGCGGTGCATATGGAAATCTTGGCTCCTTCGGAACTGTCTGGGGTTTTGTTGATCTTCCTCATGCCAACAAAGTTTAATTTAGAAACAGGAGATCACAGATGAATGAGTTGAATTTAGCTGCTGAATTTAAAGAGAATAATGGTAGCTGCTTACTTTCTTGGGACCGATGGTTGATCAAAGCAAGGCATGGGTTGTTGAGCTTTTAGCACAAGTTCTTTTCCGAGTCTTCTTTTTTCCTCTTCTTCTTCTTCCACCTAATCAAACAATGGTAACGTATTCTTTAATAAGAATAATAGATGTAGCAAGAAATGACAATAAAAAATCCAAGTACTTTCATGTTTTCTTAGACTCTATACGTCCATTTATAGTGAATGTAGAGTATGAACCTTCTTCTGCCGTTCTCTCTCCATTTTCATTTGCTGCACAAAGCTCATACTCTCAGCAACCTGGAAAAAACGATGTCACAAATAACTTCTACTTGGATGTTAAAATGTAAACAACTTCTACTTCTGAGAAGTGATGTTCTTGTGTCAAAATTTGTACTGATAAATACTATAAAATCGTAAGTTTGATCAGAATAAGCTCGATGAAACAAAATGGAGTTCCAGTGCTGTAAAGGATGTAGAAAGCTTACATGAAGATCAAACTCGGCACGTTCTGCTGCATGTACGTCACTGTGAAGAACAAGATCAATTGGTTCCTTTACGTGAGGCTTTATCAGAATCTGAGTTAAATTAAAATTTGAAAGGTCAGGTTTAGATCTAAAAAACAATCTATCCATTAAAGACAACAATGTTACTAGGAAATCTAAGAAAATTGAACTCTCAATCAGAATGAAAGCAACCAAAGTCTCAATTAGTGAAAATTTACTATCTACTGTAACAACAAACACATGAATATTCAGCAAAAATATTGGTTTTTTCCATAGTTTTTACCCGATAATTTTCTGTTGGACTGATACAGGATCTCGATAGTCTAATGTTAGAATATAAGTAATTAATTTCTATAAAAGAAAGGGTAAATTTTCGAGAAAAGTTTCTCCTTTTGTGTTTTTTTCAGGAGATGTCCCATTTTCAGAATTTTCTGACAGCGATTTTTTTTACTGAATATTCAGAATAACCCAGCAACATACTCTTTTTTTCCTCTCTTTTCCTATGGACTGATCCATCAGGTGAACCGGTCCGGTTATAATGTTTTAAACAATATAGAAATACATTGTAACGTGGTAAAAAAAATTATAATGCATTATTTTTGTACTATGTTATAATCTTTTCTTAATATTGCTAAAAATATTATAACACAGTATTTTTGCATTGTGTTACCATGTTTTTCTATACTGCGAAAAACATTGTAACTAGACCTGTTCATCCTATGGATCGATCCATAGCAAAAAGAAAGAAAAATGAATAGATGATTGATTGTCAAATTTAGAGTCTTTTAGGTACTAGATAAAAATGAGGGCACTATTAGGAAATTCTAGAAATGAGTATTTTTTTTTAGAAAAGTTCGAAATGAAAACTCAATGTAGCATATGTTTCGCTTGAAATGAAATGTTGATTATTTTAATATACACAAAAGTAGAAGTGAAACAATTGAGTGGCCTGTCGGAAATATCTGCGGTTTTTATGCACAAATATTATTCAATTGTCACTGACAGAATATCTCCACAAGCAAATATTGGTTGTCTTTTCTATATTATGTTCAACTTAAAGCACTTCAAAACATGGATTTTGAGTTGCCCTTTCTATGTCATGCCAAAATCGAAAGATTTGGATGCAGTCTCTTTTAAGCTGTACTCTAACTGATGAAGAAGCAATGAACATTTGTGATAATCTTCAGATCTAGTGAAATTGCCATCAAATTACATTTTCTATTCCCTCTGTTAGTTCTGTGCCTTAGCACAGTGAAAGAATTTGGTTTTCAGAATGGCAAAATTTTGTTAAATATCAAGCTAGATAAGATGCAAAAAATAATTATGATTGTTTGGTGGTACCTCGGGTTCATCTGTAGTCCAGGGAAGCCTCTGCGCAATTGGTGTGCATCTTTTCTTCTCCAAAAGCATTTCCTTCACCATCTTGATGAACTGCTCTTCTTTGAATTTTCCTCTTTGCTGCATAAAAAATAAAATTCATTCACAACAGTGAGGATCCAATTCATCAATCATGCACTTTCATTTTTATATTCATGACTATAACAGTCCCAATTATTTGGGATCGATTGCGTGAATCATTTTTTGTTGTTGAGCTTGATAACTCATAACATCGATCAACAATTTTTCTATAAGTTGATCAAGATAAATGCTAATGCACACAGACGGAGAAAGAAAAAGGTCATGTTTCACTTCATGATTCCTAAAAATTGGTGGCCTTGAATATAGTAACTACTATCCAGGAAATGACATGCCCACATATAATGAATGGTATTCATCCTCAATGGAGAAAACCACAAGACTATAGCTTTTCATATTGACATCTTCTTGTTGAACTGAGACCAAATGTATTCCAGAAAACCAACAAAATCTGGACTGCAAACAAAATTTCAAGGTCCCTCGCCCCACAGAAAATCCAAGTCCTCCCAAAAGAAGTTCCAGCCAGACTACCAAATCAGTATAGTTGCAATAAAGGTTTGCAATACTCTGTTTGCATCCAGCTTAATTTCTTGAACTTTGAAAGAACTGCCGGGTCGTGTTCATCAACCAGGAAACATCATTCACTTGCCTATCAATTTTCCTTGAAACTCAAGGATCGGAGCATTTTGCTGCTTTGCATATCTTAAGGTGATTACCCAAACAAACTGAGTCATCTGTTAATCTTGCAAACATTTAGTCAAATATGTAATTTGCTGGTACCTCAGTCCTTAACTTGAAAGGCTGCTGGGTTTTCACTTTAAGCTTCTTGCTCCTACTCCTTCCAGAGGAACCAGTGCTCTGGAACAGAAAGAGAAACATGTATAACACATGTACTTCACATTCAAGAGATATCAAAGAGGAAAGAGTCAGTATAAAACAACAAGAGAGAGATAGACATCAAGTATCCTCGTACATTTTGTTGGTTCTTTCGCCCTACATCTGTTTCATCGCTCCCACAGCTCAATCTGCATGAATAAGATGAATGATCAGACACGACATTAGACAACAAAAAGTGAAGCAAAAAATGCTGTAATTGTATCGAATCTATTCGAGACTTCTTGGTCTTATTACTGACCTTTCATCCTTGTCGTCCTCCGTAGGTACGAATTCTGTCGAACGTGTAACAGGCGAAGAGGAAAGCTCGGTTACCTTCGCTCTTGGCGGATGCTGCAAGCCAGGCAAGGCCCAATTCATCACCTTTCGCTTCATTTCTAAACTCCTTTCGCCCACTGTCTCCTTGGAGATGGAAAGAAGTCTCTCAAATGTCTTCACCAAATACATCACGCGCCCGGCCCCTGGCTCCGGCAGGCCTCTCATGGCCTCCTCCAGCATCAATCGCCTCATCATCCTCGCCTTCGAACTCCCATCCAAATCTTTAGCCTCCTCGTCTTCTACCACCATTCGCTTGCTGCCCTCCGGTGTCTTTGCGTTCTCCTTCACAGGGGCAGGCGATGACGAGAGCGTCCGGACCGGGGTTTTAGGGGCTGCTTTCTTCGACTTTGCAAGGGTGGTTGCAGGAGACCTCATCCGCCGTCGGCAAGGAGTGGAAACAACAAGATTGGGGTCAAGGTTTTCAGAAAGCTTCAAGATTTCCGAGGTCGCCATTCTTGCTCTTTTGCTCTTAACAATTTGATCACGGAGATGACCAGAGGAGGGCGAAATGGTCGGAGGGGAGCAGAAGCAAAAGAAAACGGGGTTTGGAGAGAGAGAGAGAGAGAGAAGGTGAACTGGAACGTTGGGCGTATGGGAGGAGAGGGGCACGTAACGGCTAGTTTCCATAGTGGGCGCGGGTAGCCAAACATAACTTAAATTAATGGAAACCACATCATTAGCCGTTAATTAATATTTATTAACCATAATTTTTTCAAAAAATATTTTTATTCAGAAAAATAAAAAAAATCTCACTTATCATTCTAATATTTTTAATATTTATTAAAAATGAATATATATTTTTATTTAAATTAATAAGTAAACAAATAGAATAAATGAATGAATATATGCATGTAATCTTTTAAAAAATTATATAATAATAAATAATATAATCATATAAATAAATATATAATAAGTTAAAAAATAAATAAACAAAATTTTAACTTATAATAAACATAAATCTTTTTTTTTTGTAAACCATATTGATAATTAATCTTATAATTTTAAATAAGATAATTGGATACTTAAGAAACTTGAAAACTTACATTAGCATCTCACAAAAGTTGAAATGCTAATGCTATCCTAAGGTACTATCAGCATCCAAATAAAATTTTATTTTGAAAAAAATTATCAAACACTAATACATATTTGAAATGTAATATTTCAAATGTATTCTCAAACACACTCTTGTAGCATTGCTTTTATTTTTGTTTGACCATTTACTTAGGCAATTTTTAATTGTTTTCCCTTTGATTAGCATGGCACAACAACCATGCTATTTTGTTGGATTAATATTTTTATTATCCTCTCAGCAATGGCTTTGAAGGGCATTGAGTGATTTTTATTCTTATTTGTAACTCAGTTCTTCCCTCTATCCAAATCATTATCCTTCTTTTTGTCTTAATCCTCTATTCCTATTAGAAGTTATCACAAAGTTCATACATGGAACACCCTTCAACACTATGTTGCAGAACAGTGAACCAAGTAGAATACTTCACCTTAATTATAGCAGATTTAGTTGGTATGCCTCATATATTGTTTGGTTGCACTGCTAAACAAAGAAGAGAGAAGATGGTTCTCCCCAGGACCATCTCATCCACCATGAAACAAGGAAAAGAGGATGGTCCCTCTTGCATAAAGATTCCAGTTTGGTTGACTCTTTTTTGAGTGTTCTCCAAGCACTGCTGGTGAGATATTGTTCAGCAACACATGCTCCATGATTACATAGACAAGAGGAACACATGCACCTGCATGATTGGGACCTATAATTTAAAGTGCTTATAGCCTTCATGCATCTCCTTCGTTTTAGCTTCTTGTATCAACTCCTAGGTAGGCATTTGAAGATTCATGCATGCAGAAACCTAGGTTCTCATGGCTTGTCTGGTTGATCACATTTGTCATTTAGTTCTATCATCCTGTTTGCAGAAACCTTGACGTTTTTCAGCTTAATTGAGAACCAGTCTCTCTCAGATAATCTTTGCATCCAGACACCCCATGATCCTTCCTCCCAGTTCAGTATAATGCTATATTTTGAGGGACCAGTTCAGTGTGGTTCTTAAAATAGAAGAAGGTGATAATCCTTTTCATATGCAGCTTCTTACTATCATTGTTTTCCTCTCCAATTATTCGTGGTAATGAATGATGATCAAATTATTATTTTACATTGAAGTTTTAACTAAAACTAATATATGAAATTGCTTACAGATGGCAACACAACTCATTCAGTTGCTGCACTTGTAGGAAAGAAATATAGCTTTCTTCTAGAAAGTTATGTGGTGGTTCTTTTCTTGCATTTGAAGTAAGGAAATTAGATCTAGTGAGCTCCCACTGAGGCTTGGATCACAATCTAGTAAAACAATGGTTGATAGAGATGGTCAGACTTAATTCTGTATCACCTCTGATCTAACTATAAATTCCATTGGCAAGTCTATTTCTTGAGCCATTAGGAAGATTTTCACATCTAATATAGAACTTAAAAAGTACAAAGCCATGTTAGGCTGTGATTGATACAGGATAATGGAATGTGCAAAGAGTGCAGCCTGAGGCATTTCACAAGCAGGCCAGCACATGAAAGTGTTGGCCAGATATCATATAAATTGTTGAAAGACAGATTAATAATGATTTGCTTTGGTGTATCTAATTCCAGACATGTTTCCTACCTTCCAAGAAAGTCTGAGTAGAACCCAACCTGCTGAACTGTTCAAGAGAAGAATAGAGAAGAAAAGAAGATTCCTGCTACCTGAACTGATGATTGTGTCAGTAATAGCATTTATCTAAATTTAAGAAAACAATTATTCACAGGTTTGGATGATAAAAAAAAGTTTGACTAGTGTCAAGTTTAGCAGCTCATTTCATTTACTCTTCTGATTCAAATCCCAAGCAGCAGGAGAACTTGTACAGCTATCCAATGATAAGAAGAGGAGGCCCAAAACACCAGAACTGCAATGGATTTTAGGTCAATCCAGATTAAAGCAATGGAGGGCAAACTTCCTGTGCTACTTCCACTTTTTAGTCAATATGCAGAAGGATCCTCTGCTTTATTCATTGCGACACTCCCTCTCTCCCTTAATTCTCTTTCTAAAGTATAATACTTTTTAGATGAACATCATAATTGGTGTATAAAGGTCAGAACAAAGAAAAATGTTGCTCAATTTTGTTCCTGTAAATACTGTATGCAGTGCTATGTCATTGTCTAAAATATTAAATGTTTCTTGGTTGCACTGTGTTCTGTTTGGTATTTGTTTCATTCAATGTGAAACTTTGAGTATTATGGCATTGTTTATGTTTCTTCTTGACTTTCTTTTGCACTGTTTTGTTGAAATAGAGACACTTCCATTGAAACTATTTCCTCAGTGCTAAGAGAGGTGCCTACAACAGAATTTGCCCTCACCTGAGTCCAAGTTGACCTTTCACCAAGAGAAGAGCCCTCCTCTAACTGAGAGGCTTTGGATCATGCACAAGTTCTACAAAGAGGGGGTCCCACATTTGACCTTTTCCCAGCTACTCAAAGGGCCATCCTAAGCTACAGGTAGTGACACCTGCAGGTTCACAAGAAGCACGGGAGTTTCAAAGGGAGGAGGAGGAGGTGGTAGTTTTTGTATCATCCTTTCTTGTGTGCACATCCACTCGACAAGTGACACAGAAAGCAGAGAGTTCTCATCCAGCACAAAACCCCACCTTGGAAGAATACTTCCTTGCCTTTTCCATTGTTCCCATGGGCCACCAGGTGGGGGAAGACAAAGGAACGGTGTCAGGGGCAGCTGGATTTTGGTGGAGGATCCGACCTCTTTCTTGCCATGATCACCGCCGTCTGATGAGGAATGACACAACATAGAAGCCTCGGTTGAGTACACGTGCTAGTTTTCTCTCTCTCTCTCTCTCTAACTTTGCTTCTATGCATGGATTTTCTCCTCCCCTGCACCGCCCAATGGCTACCAAGGGGAGAAAAAGCTCGATGGAAGCTACCACCACTCTCCTTCCTCTTCTCCCTTACTTTCTCTGTAACTGCTTGCACAGAAGCTAAAACCTCCCACAGCTGCTGCAAGATATCTTCACACTACACGAGGAAGAAGAGAAAGCAGGGCAGTTGGAAGCAGAGAGAGAGAGAGAGAGAGAGAGAGAGAGAGCTGGGGCAATTAGATCTTGAGCCGAGAAATCAGGAAGCCTCAAAGATCTAGGGGAATTTCTTGAACCCATTTGAGCTCGTAAACTGTCCGTTCTTGATCTTGGCCAGTGCACGCACTCGGATGGAAGGAGATCGGCTGACGCCGGCGCCGGGGCTGCTGCCGTTGTCGAAGCACCGCTGCAAGGTGTGCAGCAGGAGCTTTCCGTCAGGGAGATCTTTGGGTGGCCACATGAGGTCTCACGTCAACGTGGCCGCCAAGTCGCCCTCGTCTGACGAGCGTCGGAGGGAGAACCCCAGGAAGACTCGGAAGCGATCGGATTCCGGCGGTGGAGGTGGAGAGGTGCAGTGCAAGGAGTGCGGGAAAGAGTTCCTGTCCTGGAGAGCGCTCTTTGGGCACATGAGGTGCCACTCCGAGAGACCTTACGAGGAGAGAGGAGAGCGTGACGGCTCCTGCAGCAATGCCGACCATTGCAATAGCCTCGAGAACAAATTCGACAGCGAGGCCGCAGCAGCAACCGTTTCACGGAAGATGCTCTCGAAGTGGATCGGTCTGGCCTCTGTTTGCTCCTCTTCAGCTTGCCAGTACGAGCCCGAGGACGAGGACGGCGCCATCAGCCTCGTGCTGCTGTCGAAGGGTGTCAGACACTGGAGCGGCGGCTGCAGTGAGTCTCCGAACAAGGATTCAGAGGTTCCTGAGAGCTCGGACTTTGTCTCAGATGGCAGTGAGAAGAAGGGATTCGAGTTAGATGATTTAAGAACCGAGTTCAAGAAGGTGGAATCTGATGCTTCCGATGCTGGGATTGTTAGGGATGACATGAACCCTGATTGCTCCAAGCAAGATCTGAGCTCTGCTGTTACCGAACCAAGCATGAAGCCTGGATTCGATGCAAGTGGTGTTCGACTCGGAAAGAATTCTTCAAGCACACTGGAGAGATCGGATGGTTGCTCGGACAAGGCCACCAAGAAGAGAAGCTGGTTCGACTGCAAGCCCTGCAACAAGGTTTTCCGCTCCTACCAAGCTCTCGGAGGCCACAGAGCAAGGCACAAGCGGATGAAAGGCTGCCATGGCCACAGGCTCCATGGCGTTGACAACAGCATGGAGACAGATGGTTCGATTAATGGAACAGCAACGGAGGAAACCTTCGGTCGTCATGGATCACCCAAGTCGAACAAGGGTCATCGGTGTCCGATCTGTAGTAAGTTCTTCAGCTCCGGCCAGGCTTTGGGCGGTCACAAGAGGTCTCACTTGGTGGCAAACACTGCTTGCCCCGTTGTGATTCCTCGCCAGCCATTCAAGATGTCCCAGTTGCTCGATCTCAACCTTCCTGCTAATGGAAGCGACGACTATGGTGGACGGGAGTCAACCTCAAGCACGAGCTACTGTTTCATCCACTAACAGGTCCAGTTGCTGCTGACAGTTGACCTTTGACCTCTGTTTTCTCAGTTGCTTCTCCTTTACATTGTTTTGTCCAATAAACCGATGTTGAGGTTATCACATCCTATGAATCAGTGGTTTGAAGCTCCAAAGAAGCTCAGTGCTCGACAGTGTTCATCAGCAATGATCATTCTATTGAAATATTGATTGCATGTTGAGTAAAGGTCATCTGTAAAACAGAGGTATCCTGAAAACTTCATTTAATCTGCAATTGCTGTAACTTCAGTTCTCATCAAAATGATGTAGTTGTCAATTTCTATTCCACTTGTTTTAGCAATTTAGTGTAAATTCTTTCTTGTTCATCTGACAATGGGAATTTTTCTTGGCATGTGAATTCACTTGATGAAGAAAACAAAGGAAAGTAAGTAATGACAAGATCTTAACAACTGTTCTTCAAGTGATCATTCATTGAATACAACTGCATCTTGTTACTATCTCTCTTGACGTCCTGCAAATAAGATACCAGCAAGAGTAGAAGCAGAGATCTTTTGATATCTACTATGTTGGTTTGCTATGACAATCTGCTGAACTGTATCTAAGTTGGGAACAAGTGACTTGTGAAATCTTCTATACTTCATCACTTTTTGATAGGAATTATTAATGATTATTCAGTGGTTATATTTACCTAAACTTTGGAAATTAAATTCTTGCTGATACTACAAATGAATGATATTATTATTCATCCATAATTGTTCTTGAACAAGATTTCAGACAGAACCTTTTGACACCACACAATAGCCATGGACCAAAATGCTTACATCAAATCTGACTGGGAGCAATGGAAATTGGTTTCTACATCTCAAGAACAATAATTGGATGATCCATTTTCTCTGTTGACTTCTCTTTTTCCCTGATAAAAAATCCTGTGGATGGCATACACAGAAACTTCATTCTTCACCTGTGTCTATCTATTACACCTCCATCAAGAACAAAGCTCTTCCTCACCCACATTTAGTGTCTTTAGCTTTCCATGCTCTACTAAAGTAGGGTAGTGCTTGAACATATCTACTGCACTTCGACGCTAACTTTTCTCAGTGTCATGTCTTCAACGTTGGACTGGTTAGCATTAGGTAAACTTTGACACCAACTGAGAAGACTTCTGTTCACTTTCCATCCACTTCCCCACTCTACTGTCACACACCAAGTGGATGTAGTACATGCATGATAATGACTAAATACATAGGACATGAAGATTCTTCTATTGGATAGGTAGCATATCCATAATGTCTACAAATTGATTCAACTTCATCTTTGTCCACTGGGAAGAGAGGGCTACATGTTGCTGAGTCTTCCTTCTCTCTTGCAAGTTTATTCTCCTGCACTGAATTAGGTTGGCTGCATCATTACTTGGAGAAAACTCTGCAATCCTCTCCTGATTGATGGTGGTATTTACAACATGGAGAGTGATGGTCTTTGCTCTGACCTAATGACTGGTTCTGGAACTGTTTGTGTTCTATATTTTCTTTAGGATTGCATTTCTTGCTACAACAGCTGTTATTTCCTTTTCCATTTTGTTCTTCTATATTGGACCTTAAGAGGCCTTCCCATTTGATTTTGGTGTTGTATTTGAACTCTTAAGGCTAGACTGTTAATTCTGATAATAGTAATAGAATTTTCTTGGTTTGGTATCAAAATCATTGAGTTGAGCTGATACTACCAACTCCAGGTGAGATGAGTTGTGCAAAAACCCTATGGCAAGAATTTGGAGCTCCAATTCCATCAAGTCAAAATCATTAATGGTGATTCAAATTGGCAGCTCTGTTTGATATGATCTGTGATGCTTGGAAAGACTACAAAAAAAAAAAAAAAAAGTTATTTTGTAATATTTGAGATATGTATTAAAAGAAGGAAAGATAAGCAGTTTAAATGAGATTTTTTGTTACAAAATAAATTCAATAAAGTAGGATATTATAAGCATGGTGTATTTCATGAATCTGTGATGGTATAGCCATCAATGGTGCTTAATTCACATATGTATAATTCTGCTACAATCTATCCTAATGAATGAAATCCTTTATGCAAATTATAATTGTGATAATATAGTATTCTACAATTATAATATATGTGGAGACAGAAATAAGAAACAAAACAAGATGGAATCACTTAATTCTTTATATAAATATATTTTTTGCTTAATTTTTCATTTAATTTAGCTAATTTATGAAGTATCAAATCAGCTGTATGCGCTATGTTTTTTTTTTTTTTGGGAAAAAATATATTGCTTAAAAAAATCTAATGCACCCAATGCTTTGTTCATCAGAGCACAAAACAAAGGATAAATCATCATACAATTTAGCTTCATATTTTTTTTGAAGGATATATTAAAGGGATAAATATAAAAATTATTTATTTTATTTCAAAGGTGTATATATGTGGACAAAATAGTGGTGGCAACAGAGCATTGGTTTGCATTACTACCCCCAGTCAATGAGATCAAACATCATAGGTTGATATGAGCTGCTAATGTATCGAGTTGATGTCATGACCACTTCAATATGACACCTTAATTGAACTGTTGTGAGTGGATGAGTCTCTCCAAATGCCAGGATCAGATTGTGGTGTTGGATACCAACTTGTCAATCTTGAGGTAAATCTATGTCATGAGATTACAGTCCATGAGAAGGTTGATTTCCACGCACGGGAAGCTTCCTTGTTGTTTGCGCAGCCAAAGTAGATTTGGATTTGAAGCCTCGAGCAAAGGAGTTGTTGTTTGCGAAGATGGCGCTATCAGAGTGTTAGAACTGCAAGAAATCCTGCAGCTTTGCGCAAGGAAACAGTTAACCAGGGAGGGGAAGTGTTGTCATGGTTTAGCTGTTCAAGCTGGTCTGCTTGCGGATACTCTCACGTGTAACATCTTGATCAACTTCTACTCCAAATGTGGTCGTGTCGACTTTGCTCGTCGCCTGTTCGATGGAATGCCTGAACGGAGCTTGGTCACATGGAACACCATGATTGCCACGCATACTCAACATGGGGAAGACATGGAGGCTCTGCATCTTTTCTTGCAGATGCGTCGAGAAGGGTCTTTGCTCAGTGAATTCACGTTGTCAAGCGTGCTTTGTGCCTGTGCTGCCAGATGTGCTGTCACGGAAAGCCAGCAGTTGCACGCTTTGGCCCTCAAAACTGCTGCTGATTCCAATGTGTTTGTTGGGACTGCAGTGCTCGACGTGTATGCGAAGTGCAAGATGATTCGTGATGCGCGGCTGGTGTTTGACGCGATGCCAGAAAAATCGTCGGTGTCATGGAGTTCTATGGTCGCAGGCTACGTGCAAAATGATCTTTACGAGGAGGCGGTTTGGTTCTTCCATCATGCTCACAAGATGGGAGTGGAATTGACGCAGTTCACACTTTCTGCTGCTCTCAGTGCATGTGCTAGCATAGCAGCAAGCACAGAAGGAAAGCAGCTGCATTCAGTGGCGATAAGAGCTGGTTTCGCTGCCAACCTATTTGTAGCTACCTCGCTGATCGATGTCTACTCAAAGTGCGGATGCATAAGGGAAGCTTACTTGGTCTTCCGTAACGTGGAAGACGAGAACATCGTCTTATGGAATGCGATGATCACAGGCTTCTCCAAACACGCTCGACCACACGAAGCCATGATGCTGTTTGAGAAAATGCGGCAGAGAGGGCTACAGCCCAATGAGGTCAGCTACGTATCTGTGCTGTCCGCATGCAGTCATGTGGGTTTGGTCGAAGAGGGTCGTGGATATTTTGACCTGCTGTCGAGAGATGCTGCCGTTCGACCAAATGTCCTTCACTATTCTTGCATGGTCGATGTTCTTGGCCGGGCTGGGAGGATCGATGAAGCTTGGGAATTGATCAGGAGTATGCCATTCGGGGCCAGTGCCTCCATGTGGGGATCTATGCTTAATTCCTGCCGTGTCCATGGCAATGTCGAACTGGCGAAAATTGCAGCTCAGCATCTGTTTGAGCTCGAACCTGATAACGCAGGAAACCATGTTTTGCTGTCGAACATATATGCTGCAAGCAAACAATGGGGAGAGGTTGCTGTGGCTCGGAAGTTTTTGAAGGATAGTGGCACAAGAAAGGAGATAGGAAAGAGTTGGATTGATGTGAGAGGAAAAGTTCACAGCTTTGTCGTCGGAGAGAACAAGCATCCAAGAATCAGTGAGATTTATGCTAAGTTGGAGGATCTTAGGAGGGAGATGAACAGGTTAGCTTACAAGGTTGAGGTACATTACGACCTTCATGATGTAGGGGAAGGGCAAAAGGAGGAGCTACTAAGACACCACAGTGAGAGATTGGCACTTGCTTTTGGTCTTATTGAGTTGCCCAGCGGGACACCGATCAGGATATTTAAGAACCTAAGAGTGTGTGGGGACTGCCATTCGTTTATGAAAACGGCTTCGATGATCACTGACAGGGAAATCATTGCTAGAGATACAAATCGATTTCACCACTTTAGCAGAGGACATTGCTCCTGTGGGGATTTCTGGTAACAAAATGGTTCGATTTCATGGTTTATGGTTTGTTGATCAGTTCATCAAAGGTCC
The DNA here is from genome assembly GCF_036884655.1 of Musa acuminata AAA Group. Classification (NCBI taxonomy): domain Eukaryota; kingdom Viridiplantae; phylum Streptophyta; class Magnoliopsida; order Zingiberales; family Musaceae; genus Musa; species Musa acuminata. The sequence goes on from NC_088335.1 coordinate 6,157,067, forward strand.
TAATTTTGGACTTCAAATGATGAGTTGCATGCATATTGGGAATGGTCTGTTTATGAAGCTCTAGAAAGTGGAACAGTAGGTCCAATCATCTCTCGGTCGATGACATCTTCACCTCCTTGACGCTCTTGCCGTACGAGGAGTACACCGCCTGCCGCTTCGCTACCTCAAACTGCGAGATCCCGTCTGCAAAGGCGAAGGATCGCGGTGGTAGAAGAGTCACTTTTTTTTTGGACTACAGGATTTTTTAATTCATTGATTTGGATCGTGATAAATGGTATCAGAATAAATTTAAAATGGAGTAGAGATGATCGAAGAGACATCATGTGCATTATACTATGATCATTTTGAGTTTTATGTGAATCTTGACGATGATATGAACTCTTTAAGCGGAGGAGATAGTAAAATTGGTGAACTGCCTGACAAAAGAAAGATGACAGTGACACAGGTTCACAATCCTCCTGCAAAACCTCTAAGCCTTGCAAACCAATTCACCTCTCTAAGTTTCTCCCTCTCAACATAATGCCTATATATATAAACTTCACCAGGATCCACCACAGAGCCATTTGACTAATCTGAAAGGAGAGATTATAGGGAAGCAGCATCATTCGCTATTGAAGCATCAGGAATCAGTCAGAGAACTGCAACTAGTGGAGCTACTTTGCTTTCTTGAAGAGATAAGACGGTCTCAAAGGCACCAACTAAGGCCCTCACCTTGCTCTTCCTAGACTCAACAAGCTTACTTGCAGTTTCCGCGATCACGTTATTGAACAGACCTTGGGTGTCTTTCTTATCATCAACATTTTGATGTCTCAGAGCAACATTAATAGCATTTGAGAGAGCAGTCCTTGGCCCTGCACCATCAGATTTCATCCTGTTTTTAGAGCCCTTTGTTTCTATTTCTTTAGGCTTCTGGTTGCCACCGACTGTTTTAACCTGCCTGAGTCTGAGTTTAATTGGAGCACTGTTATCAGACCGCAAGTCAACCACCTTCCTTCTGCTGAAATTTAACTTGCCAGATGTCTCAGTTTTATCTTCTGAGTTAGCACCAGAAATTCTTCCCGGTTTAATCTTCATTTCACTTTTAGGAACATCTCTGTAACTTCTCTGAGATACCCCTATGTGAATAGCAGTTTCACTGGCTCTAATCGGTTGAGTTCCAGATTCCTCATGCCCTCCTTGACTGTTTGGATGTAATCTGTGTTTCCTGAGTTTTTGCCTCAGGGTTCTGAGATCAACATGCTCCAGATTAGGCTCAGAGGCATGGACAGTTTTCTCCTTGACACCAAAATTTCCAGCTTTCGCTTGATTGCTCGCTGTGAAAGAAGGGATTAACTTCCTGTATTTCCTCAGCTTCATGCTTGATACCCTGGTGAATTGACGCTTGGTGGATGGAGCTGACAGTGGTTTTGCTACCTTGATTATCTTCTCCTGATTCCTTCGGCCAGATATCTCTGTTGAAGAAACGAATGGAGGTGAAGATTTTACTATCTTCTTCAGCTTTAAAGGCATCGCAGGCTCAGAAGATGCGTCGATTGTCTTAGAAGGGGATGAAGTTGCTTTCTTGATTGCTATAGATGTAACAGATGCAGTAGTGCTCTTGACACGCGATGGGCGTTCTTGCTCAGGCTCCAACTTGACTGATCTTGTTGTTTTCCTTAATACAGAACTGTTCTTGACAAGTTTTGGTCCACCAGATATGTCACTTTTCCCTTGCTTTATGCCTTTATGCCTATCAGAGACTCCAGCAACCTCATTACCACTGTTCAGCTTGTTCAGTTCTCTCTTTGTTTTGATACCTGTGCTCAAACTCTTCACCTGGAACTGTTCCTTGGAGAATCCTACTTGAGTACTTGGTGTTTTGATAGTAGATATAGGGCTTATATAAACTGGAGTCTTTAGCTTCGTGTTAAATGCTTCTTTAGATGCTCTTTCTGCCCCACTAACAGGTCTGTGTTTAGTAGATGATTTGCTCTTAGGATTCATCAATTTCAAGCTTGATGGTCCTTCTTCACATGATTCCGGAAGAGTTTTCATCTTGATATCTATCAGCTTATTAGGTGATTCCTCTGCTCCATCAGCTTTTTGATAGTCAGCAGAAACAATGTTATCTTTGATGGGAGATGCAGTCAACAACTCTATGCTTGTTTGCTCCACTGATAATCCATCTGATGGATTTGATGCTTTATAATTGGTAGAAACATCATCTTCCTGAATAGTTGACGAAATCATGAACTTTATGCTAACAGGTTCCTCAGGTGATTCTCCTGCCTGTGTAATGGGTGCATGTTCTTCAATGGCAGAATCATTTTGCATTGTTGTTCTATCAAGTCCCATGGTTACAGATTCACAAAGTAATTTTCTGGAAAGGTTGCTCGATTTGTCCTCATCGGTTGAAATGTCCATAGATTCCTCTGATGATTTTCCATCTTGATCTACAGCTGACTGCTCGAGAAATGCATTATTTGCTTGATCATATGGTGCAGCATTAAACTTCATGCCTGAGGATTCATGAACAGATCTTGCTGCTATATCGGTAAGCGAATTAGAAGTCCGAATTATCTTCTCAGGTGGAAGATCCATCTGCTTACTGAATCTAGTCTTATCAGTGAATTCATCTGTCGTACGAATTGCCCTTGGCTTAAGTTCTGATTTCTTATTTCTGTGTACTACCATGAAATTTGATTGATTGCATTCTCCATCAGGCATCTGGTTATGGGCCAAAAACCTTGCGAAAAAGTGATGCCTACTCTTGGCTTCATAATCATGCTTAATTCCATATTTACAGATATCATGGCACGAACCTATAGAAGGTTCTAAGTAACGAGAAAGAATCTTCTCATCACTGTTTGGAAGAGATAGTGGAATACTGGTGTTTCTTTTTACTGCTGCACTTATCCTTGGTGAACTTTTAGGCTTCACTTCCTCAAGGGATTCTGAGACAATAACTCTGTCTTCACTCATTTGAGTAAGAAATATAATGTGACTAGTATCTTGACTTCTGCAACATAAAAAGCAGGAAGGTAAGCACAAAATAAGCTTATAAACCAGAAACCAAATTAAAAGACATACCTAACAAAGGCCTATAATGGCTAGATGAGTTACAGTATCAGTTTTTACCTACTTGATAAGACTGTTGATAAAAATCAATGTCTTTTTTCTCTTATTTAGAGGTAACACAGTAATTGCAATACTTCATTTGAGTAAATGAATTATGATACCAGTAGATCTGAGAAAAAGGAATTATGTTAACAAGATTAATGTGCTTACAATTTTGTTGATACTGCATGAGTTGTTGGTATAAAAAAAGTAAAATAAATTGTGGAAGAGATAAATTTCATATATTATTAGAACTAGAACAAATTAATACATCAGATGATATAACTCAAATGGAGACCTATATTTTTTTTGAACTTAAGGTTGTTAATTGGTTCTTATTCCAGTAATTTCATGTTGTCATTAAATAACATACCAACAGCATAGCAAGCTAGCTAAAAGAAAAACTCCATCCTTTGTTACCATAGAATCAGGAAGCAGAAGGGGCAACAACCTTATTCAAACACAAAAAAGAAAACATGAGATATCTGTTAGATTCTATGATAGAGCATGTCATAGAAGCATAATACCATTGTTCCAAGATGATCAGACTATTACTGCTTTCACATAAGTCGATCGTATATATAAATACGTATATGAGGTTAAAACAATTTCCCAACGATGTAATTGGATCGTCTTTTAATTTGTTTTTGATAGTTTGGTATCATGCTATTCATTGTTTGGTAATAGCAGAATAACAAACAATCAAAAATAAATTAAAAAGCGATCCAATTGTACCATTGGGAAATTGTTTTCACCTCATATATGTATTCCTATGCATATTTGATCGACATGAAAGCAATTATTTGGTTCCACAAATCTTCTAACGATTTCAAGAACCAAACCTCACGCAAATCCTTTCACCATAAAAAAACAAGAAATAACAACGTAAACCTACAGAATCACAAAATTTCTTGCATAGAAATTAGAAACGCCCATTTAGCACAAATCCTTTGACATTATATCGCCCTAGCCGAGAGCTCTGATACGTGCGAATCCACGGACACAAGAAAGAGAAACAGCAGCAAATGGAACAGAGGACATGGAACCAAGCAAGCAATTCCCTCAGGATCAATAGGATCAAGAAATAAGCCGAGCAGGAACAATGGAATAGTCAAGAAGTGCGAAGCAAAGGCGAGCCTTTCCAATCGTCCGACGAATTGGTAGAGCGTCAAGATCGCAGCTTACGGGGATTCCCGGCCACCAGAGCGACGAGAAGGAGATCCGATCTCCCCTTTACGCGAACTTGCGGAGAACGACGACCTCCGGCGATTTCTGGTGCTCCGTCTATCGCGCAGAGAGAGAGAGAGAGAGAGAGGGAGCCGAAAGGGGCTCGCCTGCACCAACCCCAGCTGGAGGTCGCACCAGTGACGAGGAGTATTTATTGGCACGGCGTGCTAATTAGGGACAAATAGAACCATCAAGAGCGCCCAGAACAAACGGTCGTGGCAAATCGTTAATATGGTTGTTCTTCTATTTCTTTATTTATAAGCGAATTCACAGATAAAGCTCTTATTTTTTATGAATTTTTTTGGTGGAGCATCTGAAAAATTTTACTTTTATCTTCGTACCCAAGTCACATGAAAATATAATTTTACTTTTAACTTCATTAGACTTATTACTATTCTTGCATCATTGTCTTACATCACCTTTGTCCTGTCGTTTAATCCATTGCATATAGCTAAGAAAAGAAAAGTATAAGGATTGTCATTTACAAGCCAGGGTCCAAGGATTCCTTTCACCCTTGTTACTCAGTATCCTCTTTTATTATCGACCGTAGGCGAGAAATGAGATGGGCAAACCATATGTCATAATCATTAGCTACAAGTAAGAAAAGAGATGAGATAGCCCATGCACTCTCATCCTCAATCATAAGTGAGAAAAGAATGACAATGATAAGTCTAATAGGGCAAAGAGGGGTGATCGACGAGGCATGAAGGGTTGGGTTGATGACGATGATTGATATGGATAGAATGATCATTCTAAAAAGAAAATATTTAATTTTTTTTTAAAATTGTGCTATCTTGAAAATTCTTAAAATTAATTATTTTTTTTTCAAAAATTCACCCTTATTATTATTGTTTTTGTTATTATTGTTGAATATTATCTAAGAATCCCTTTATATTTTTTCCTCCTTTTGGGCTCAAATTAGACCGAGGATGATGTTTTTAGAGTTCAAAATCAAACATGTTTAGGTCCGACCAACTATGATCTTGACAACAATGTTATTTTAGAGTTCAAAATCAACGTATTGTAATATCGTAGAACTAGTGAAGTATGAGCTCAAGCTTAAATTCTTATTTGAAATAAATCAACACCGTTTTACATAATTATTTATGAGTCTAAAACATAAAATAAAAAATAACTCTACATACATATCAGCTATTTATTTATTAATAAACGGACTTTACTAACCTATAAATATAATTTGTTGCCGAGGTTCTAGAATAACTTCTACCCAACCTATAAATATAACTAGTCTTTGACGAGTTAGAACATCAAATAACCATACTGGGGTAGTAGCTCCCTCATAATTGCTTTGGAAACTAACAAGTTTAAATACTTAATGGAGAAACTAAAGGTAGCAAAGCAAATGATCACTGCAAAAGCAACTTAATCAATTATTTCCATTCTAATCCTAGTTAATTTGGGCCACTAAATATCAATACAAAATGCTTGATTTCAACCATTTGATCTCAATCTAGTCATACAATTTGGACTCCGTGTATATATATATACAAGCTTCAATTCATGGAGACAAGGAGAGACATCGATCGACAGAATTGAGTGTGGAGAAGGTCCCCTCTTATTAAAGATTTCCATATGGTATTACTAAGGCTTCGATAGTACTGATCCGACAGTCTACTTATGACAGTGATATAACGATGAGCTGCAGTGTTAGCTGGAGACTCTATCATCTGTAGCATTGATCGACTTGAATGATTCATTTGGTTGTGCAGGGACGAAAAGATGATTTGAAGATTCAATGCTAGCTTCGAATCAGCGTGGAGCGACAGGAGGTTTTGTCCCCAGGCTTCTCAACCTTGCATTTGGAAGGGTGGACTCAGATGCTTGGCAGCTGAAGGTCCACACTTTTGTTCTTGTCCTGCCAATAATTCAACCTCGCGTGTCCTCTTGCTGAGAAGAATGTGAAGCATGGAAGAGCTCAATTGAGACTGAGCACCCAAAGTGGAGATCAGAGCCAACTAAGTAGGAGTTTCTCACTATAAATATCATATTATATGTATTTCCATCTTGTAAAGATAAATATTGTGTCAAGAAGTATGACTAATCTACTGTAGTAATGCGAAGAGAAGGATATATTATTACTATTATTAACATATTACTTTGTCATTTTATCCTTAGCTTTAAACTGAGACCAAACAACTTTTGTCAGAGCGATAGACGATAATTCTTTCATGTAATCGAATCTACCCGACTTGTTTAAATTGGATTTTACTACGTTGATTTGGGTAACTACGTAATTATATTAGTTTAGATTCAAATAAGATAAAATTTATGAGTCCTGTAGTCCCGAAAATCTAGTAATCTTGAAAGAAGAAATATTTTATTCTTAGTAGAGACATATACATGCATTGCATTCCACTCTAGAGTATATATATATATATATATATATATATTGTGTGTGCGTGTGTGTGGGAATGACACACGCATGCATGTGAATGGCACGTGAAGGGAAGGACGTGAGGCCGTCACGGTAGAAGGGCTTGGTGTTAAGCAACTGCAGCGTCCGGGAAGTCGTTTGTCTTGGTCTCCCCGAAAACTTATCCGGCCTACATGGCACTCTTTACGCGGAGAGAAATGTGGGGCCCTTAGGTGAAGATGATGTGGGCCTCACGTAGTTGGGAGAGTTCTAGGGATGAGTATTTTGTGCGTACGTACCCGTCGGAGTATGGAGAAGTAGTACTACTCTTTGGGGCCGTTCGCACTGTGGCGTATGAGAATCACGTCCTCTTCGGGACAACCGGTCTTTGGATGCATGCGTGTTAAGTTCAAGGATTCGCTCTTCCGCGTCGAACAGAGATCCGCTGTTACGGGCGATGGCTGCCTCCCAGCACGGTCTTGCCGCATTGAACGATGAGTGAACTGTGGCGTTTGATCTGTGTCCTGTCTGAACGAAAAACAGCAGAGCCACATTTCGGCTCACCTGAATCGGGCCAACCACGGTTCCGGATTTTTCCTGTTGCAAGGGACGTGGATCCCGTCACTTTGAAATCAGGGGTCCACTCGCACGTACTGTGATGATAGGTTGCGAATATGAGCCATGTCTGGATTAGAGATGAAATCCTTCCATGCTTACGGTTCAAATCCGTCCTCCGAGCGTCATTCCTGCCTCTGGTAATCGACAGGTGTCTGGTACCGTTCCCCAGTTGGCTCTCTCCATCGCTTCCTCTATTATCTTCTCCTAACAGCCGCCCCCATCATGTATTGAGAAATCATGGCCACATTAGTGTAGTAACCGCTCGTTCTTTCTACTCCTCCCTCTCATGGTTCCTGTCATTCGAGGAAGATGCCTCTGCCGGTCACTAAGCTCCTCCGTTCTTTCATTTCCAGGTTAATTAGCTCTACCTATCTGTGCATTCCTTTGGTTCATCTCTAAGCTTATGATTCATGAGTGTTGTTCCATGGCAAACACTTGTAGGCACAGACTCAACGTTGTGGAATTGGTGATGTAACTTTCAGGTCGGCCGGACTGCTGTGGCGCCGGAAAGAGGTCGTGTCATCCGACACCGAGGATGGCGACTACGAGGGCGGCAACCGAACTCCGCCCTCAGTGGCGGCCGCGGAGTGTTATGCGTGCACCCAGCCGGGCGCGCCGGCCTTCCACTCCACCACCTGCGACCGCGCCCACTCGCCGGAGTGGGAGGCCAGCGCCGGGTCATCGCTGATCCCGATCCGGCCGAGCCAGACCAACGTCCTGCGAAGCCTCCGGCCGGGCAAGTCGGGGGCGTCGCTGCTCGGTGGCCAGGTGCTCGATCCGAGGAGCGAGAAGGTGCGACGGTGGAACCGGCTGATCCTGCTCGCCCGGGCGGTGGCAGTGGCGGTGGACCCACTGTTCTTCTACGTGCTGTCTATCGGGCGGCGAGGCGCGCCGTGCCTGTACATGAACGGCGGCCTATTGGCGATTGTGACGGCGCTGCGCACGGCGGCCGACGCCGTGCACCTGGTGCACGTGTGGCTGCAGTTCCGGGTGGCGTACGTTTCGAGGGAGTCGCTAGTGGTGGGGTGCGGGAAGCTGGTATGGGACGCCAGGATGGTCGCCGTCCATTACCTGCGGTCGCTCAGGGGCTTCTGGTTCGATGTCTTCGTCATCCTCCCGGTGCCTCAGGTCAGTGCTCCATTGAAGCTTCTTCTGAGATCATTGGGTCATGCAGGTTCTCCATAGTAACCTTATCACAGATTCATCAAGTTTTTCTTATTGGAATATGTAGGAACAGTGAGAACAGAGATGTCCAGAATCTAATTTCATATATATCCTCAATGAATGCAAGAACAAGTATCTCTTGGACATATAATTAGGATATCCGTACATAGATAGTTCATTTTTCCTCTTGTTTTTGTCTCCTACTCTCAACTACAGTGCCTCATAAAACTGGTTAGAAATGTCTACTGATAGATCGATAATTTGTAGAACTAATTCTGAAAGGGAGATGCAGTGACTTCCCTTCTACTCTGAAATTGTGCAGGCTGTCTTTTGGCTGGTCGTCCCCAAATTGATCAAAGAGGACAAGATAAAGCTTATGATGACTATACTTCTGCTCATCTTTGTGTTCCAGTTCCTCCCCAAGGTTTATCACAGCATCTGCGTGATGAGGAGGATGCAGAAGGTGACCGGCTACATCTTCGGAACAATCTGGTGGGGATTTGGTCTCAACCTCATCGCCTACTTCATCGCTTCTCATGTAAGTATATCTTCTACTAAAATCTTGAATACATGTTCATATATATGTATATCTCAGATAATCACATTTCCTAATGCATGTTGGTTAGCTTGTATGTGCACCAAAGTGCAGTTGGAGATTATGGAATCAAGGAGCAACCTCTTGAGTCTATCCTAGGCATTAGTAATTTACAGAGGAAAGAAAGAAATCATCATCGCAGATGAGTAGGAATTATGTAGATGGAGTTAAACATGTAGTGGGTAGTACACTAGAAAGAATTAAAAGGGAGCTAATCTTGTCACACCTACAACCACAATTAAAAGTTAGAAATCAAGCATGAAAGTGCTATGGAATCCCCAAGAAAGATTGGATAGCATTTACAGTAGTCGAGTGGTATCATGCAGTAACCCACAATTTCTTAGTTATATATTTCATGATCTTAAATCCTTGGAATCCCCGAGAAAGATTGGATAGCATTTACAGAAGTTGAGTGGTATCATGCAGTAACCCACAATTTCTTGGTTATATATTTCATGATCGTAAGTCCTCGTGGCATGAGTTTCTGATGCATGCATGTGATATCCTGCACAACAAGACAATGGAATGCAATAATGGAGATAAACAGTTTAGTTGAAAATAACAAGAGATGGATATGTTACATATGAAGGCTGTGAATTGTTCTTTTGTGGAGACTTGTTATATGGATAGATACACATGCCAGTATTGTACCAGTAGCTACAGCTTTACAGTATATATACTCCATCAGATTGTTAAGCACTCGTCAGTATCGGAAAGGATTAAAACTAGCTTCATCTTTTTCTATTTTGTTATCTTTAACAGTATCATAATAAGTCATAGATTAGAAAATAAGATAGATTGAGAATAGATATATAATCTGGGTATATCGTCCCGATAAGATGATCCTGTCTTTTTATAGTGAGAAGCAGAGGATATAGGATGATAATTAGAAGAGTCTTTGTTCCTAAAGAATTCTATTATAATTGATTTTTTTTTTTTCTATTGATCGATAATCATCATTAGAGTTTAATAAGATATATAATATATTTTACTTAATTAAATAAAACTATATGATCCAATAATTTGACCTTGTCTTATAAATTTCAAAACTAAAACCATAATTAAGAGAACTAAAATTATTTATTTCAACTATTGTTTCCGACAATTCAGAAGGACTACTGATGCTTCCTCTTTGTAAGTCTTCAGGTAGCAGGTGGGTGTTGGTATGTTCTTGCAATCCAACGCGTGGCCTCCTGTCTTCAACAGCAGTGTGAGCAGAAGAACGATTGCGATCTTGTATCGCTGGGCTGCTCTAAGGAGGTCTGCTACCCCTTCACCCTGCGATCTGGCATGGCTACTTCAGCTTGTGAGGGCAACTTGATGGCATCTACCAGAATGCAGAACACTTCGGTGTGCTTAAGTGGCAATGGTCCATTTCCATATGGAATCTACAATTGGGCTCTCCCTGTTGTGTCCAGCAGCTCACTTGCTGTCAAGATCCTCTATCCCATCTTTTGGGGCCTCATGACTCTGAGGTAAGAGTTGGTTGATCAGAAAGATCATACGCAAGAACCTGCAAATCCAGTAGAATAAGCATAAACCAGAGCTTCACCTCGTTTGTCACTGACATAATTTTCACTCTGCTACAGCACTTTCGGCAATGATCTCGAGCCTACCAGCCACTGGCTAGAAGTCATATTCAGCATTGTTATCGTCCTAAGTGGCTTGATGCTCTTCACCCTGTTGATCGGTAACATTCAGGTGCTTGGCAATGCTGTCGTCTTCACTCCGATCAGACACAGCAATGTATACATTTCTAACAGATTTGCCTTCCTGAGTAGGTATTCTTGCATGCTGTTATGGCGAGGAAGAGAAAGATGCAATTACGATCTCGGGACATGGAATGGTGGATGAAACGGAGACAGCTACCCTCGCGGCTAAGACAAAGAGTTCGTCAGTACGAGCGCCAGCGCTGGGCTGCAACCAGAGGGGAGGAAGAGATGGAGATGATCAAAGATTTCCCCGAAGGACTGCGGCGTGACATTAAGCGTGATCTCTGCGTTGATCTCATTAAGCAGGTAATGCAGAAGACTACATAGTGTGTGTTAAGATTACAGAGGCACTTCCAACCTTCGTTCTCACAAAGCTAATGATCATCTGTGAAATAGAAATTGCTGGAGAAAACATGTGAAGCTCATGTATATTTTCTTGCAGGTACCTCTGTTCCACAATTTGGATGATCTCATTCTGGACAACATATGCGAAAGAGTTAAACCCCTCGTCTTTTCCAAGGGTGAAAAGGTATATGATTAATGTTAGCAAAGGAGGAGAAGTCTTGGAGCGTGCTGAGGGTACTACTTTTATGATCAGGTGATAAGAGAAGGCGACCCAGTGCAGCGCATGGTGTTCGTCGTCCGAGGCCACCTGAAGAGCAGCCAGTGCCTCAGCAAAGGCATGGTGGCCACGTGCATGCTCGGGCCTGGCAACTTCCTCGGCGACGAGCTCCTCTCGTGGTGCTTGCGGCGGCCATTCGTCGACCGACTACCGGCTTCCTCCGCCACGTTCGAGTGCGTCGAGCCGGCAGAAGCCTTCGGCTTGGATGCGCCCGATCTCCGGTACATCACAGAGCACTTCAGGTACAAGTTCGCGAACGAGAGGCTCAAGCGAACGGCGAGGTTCTACTCGTCTAATTGGCGGACGTGGGCGGCTGTCAACATACAGCTCGCCTGGCGCCGCTACAAGACGAGGACAGGAGGCGCGGCGAATGGACCGCCGGAACAGCGCGACGGCGAACGCCGCCTGAGGATGTATGCTGCCATGTTCATGTCGCTGCGACCTCAAGACCATCTCGAGTAGAACAAGAGCAGTCATGTTGATGGAGTTCAAAGGCCACTCGAGAAGAGAAGAAATTTAGAATTCAGCATGAGAAATAATTCAGCTTGTTGCATGAAAACTCTGGAGACTTGATCTCTCAGTCTCCGGTTGAAGCTTTAGAAGCGCCAAGGTTCTTTTCTCGCGCTCCGTGGTGCGATATGAAGAATTGCATGAAGGTAGTTCTTTTCACTTTATCAATGTGATTGAAGTTATAGAGATGCCAACATGTTGATCTTGAAGCACAAAAATTAGTGAGGAGGTACTTATTCTATCATTTTATATATATATTTTTAACAAAAATAAATGATTTAATTTAAGGAATTAATTTTATGATTTTACACTGATTCGATAAAATCTTTACACCCTAAGTTAGGTAACATCACCTTCTAAATATCATAATAAATTTAAATCTTCAAAATAAGAATATTAAGATCAATCAAGTCGACAAGGACTTTAATAAGGGGCGTATATAAATATAAATAAATAAATAAATATATATATATATATATATATATATATATATATATATATATATATATATATATATATATATATTTGCTAAACCAAAATTTAGAGGGTAAAGATAATAATAACTGGTTTGGAAGGGATATAAATGCAATTTTGGCTAAAGGAGGCCACTTCGACATCAATTAACGTTCGAATTCTAAACCCTAGCACGGAAATAAGCTTCAAGTTCGACGGCAATGGCGATGGAGATCGATTTGCCGAAGCCGGAATTGCTCTTCCGAGCCGCGGAGGATGGGGACGCTTCTCTATTTGCCTCCCTCTCCAGGGAAGCCCTAGACAGGGCTCGATCGCTTAGGAACGAAGACGGCCGATCCCTCCTTCACGTCGCTGCCTCCTTCGGCCGCTCCGAGGCGAGCCCTCACCGTTGTTTTGCAAATTGTGTAACTTTAATCGTATTCGTCGATCTAGGGTTTGATATTTTGTTTCTCCAATTTTTATTTTCCTACGTCTCGTTTGAGAAGAGTAGTTGAGTAGTTGATTTGATTTGGTTTGATTTTATTGAAGGATTTTGGGATTTTTTTCTCTAATAGGTTGTTGATGTGATATCGGCTGCTGATCCATCGATTAATGGAGTCAACAGTAAGGATGAAGAAGGTTGGGCGCCCATTCACTCCGCTGCGAGCATCGGGAATGCTGAGATCGTCGAGATCTTGCTTAGTAGAGGTGAGTTTCGACTGATGCTTCTGTCAAGATTGAGCTTTCGTCCAGTTTGCCTTTGCTATAGGAAATTATATGCAGTCCTTTTTGTTCTGTCATGGCTTGTTAGAATAACCAAAAAACAATTTATAAAATTCATTAGCTTTCCGTCAGATGTTTGGAAGGAAACAGAATTGAGATGTATGATCATGTGGTTGTAATACTACTTCAGTTTTGTAGTTTGATATCTATGTGAGAATCTAGAGATTAGAATTAATGGTAAAATGTAAATTGCAATGCATATATGCCATGCAATTTAAAGCATGTTTTCGTGACATGCAAGTGATGCTTGAAGAAATAAGTTCGGGTTCAACTGGTGCTTTTAGGTTGACAAGCAGCATACTACTGCTATGTAGCTATACTCTAATTCCAGGGAAGTTTTCTTGGTAGCTTATTCAGCTACTTATCAATGAGATAAATTAAATCTTTTTTTAAAAAAATCAGTTCTTTTGTGAGAAGTCTTGAACAAGCTCTGATTAATTAACAATCTGTATTTTATTTATTTTTTGTAATATTTTTTGAAACAATATTATAAAAAGGTAAACTGATTTAACATTAGCAAATAGTAGCAAAAACTTTGGTTTTTGATCTGAAAATTAAAAGGAATGTTTGAATTGATCCTCCAATCTGTATCTGCCCCATCCTTTAAACCATATTGTCCAATACAACTGATCCAATTCAAATAATTTTATAAAAAACCAATTCCTATCCTGATTTCATTTTTTAAAACCTTGAGTAGGATCTTCTCACACATAAATAGAACCTGTCACAGGAAGAAGGTATAGCTAATCTAGTCAACCTAACAAAATGAATAGCTCTAGCTACTGCCACTCTCCAAATACCAGACTTGACGGAAGAAGGTATGTTCGTGCTTGGGTCATGTTAAACACATTAATATTAAGATTCAGTATGACTCAAATGAGTCTATTATGATTATTCTAGTGAATATTTGACTAAACCAACCAGTTTAGTTTGATCCAATCCAGTTGTTTACTGCATGGTTGTCATTGAGCAATTGGCATATAATATCTGGTTCTCTTAGACTTGTATGTTGAGATCATGAATTGACATGATCCGTATCTTGCCAGACTGTCCTGTTATGACCCTTCACATTTTTTTGCTTCCCAAGGAAAATTCTTTTAACGATTTATATGTTATTCATCAAGTGAAATGCCTAGTATGATTTCCCATCACTAACTAGAAATCTGATAACAGTTGCATATGCTATCTATTTAGAAGATAAAATGCTGCATTGTTTGGCTTTTTAATAATTCAAGAATTTTTTTTTGTTTGAAGCTGTATCTTGTTTTGGGTAATGTTTTTGCACGAACAGGAAGTGATGTCAATTTGATTAACGACGGTGGACGCACTGCCCTTCATTATGCTGCTAGTAAGGGATGGTTAAAAGTAGCTGAAGTTCTAATATCCCATGGTGCAAAGATAAATAAGAAAGACAAGGTCTATACTGTTTTGCACAACTATGTCTCACAATTTTTCTTCCAGTTATTTCTTCTTCATGCTAAGTTTTTTTCTCTTGTTTATGCACATTTCTGCTGTTGATGTTTTAAAGTGCATTTAATTCAGGTTGGTTGTACCCCACTGCATAGGGCGGCAAGTACAGGAAAGTCAGAGTTGTGTGAGCTGTTGATTGAGGAAGGAGCAGATGTTGATGTTGTTGATAAAGCAGGCCAAACACCTCTTATGCATGCAGTGATATGCCAGAACCAACAGGTCACTGAAATTAGAACTCAACCATGCTATTTTTCCTTTTATTAATTTAATTGGCCATTACAAAGTGTCAAATTAGAGTACCCTTAAGAGTGGCTTTATCTTATTTAAGTTAGCAATATCTTTTGCTTCTCATCAATCAGAAGTTGTGCTTGATCCCTCATGTAATCCACATTACTGAAGTGGATGAAGTTCCTAAGTAATGTGTTGCCCCATTTTCTCCCTCTGTGACCTTGAACCTTAGTGGACCTGTAAAAATTTATGAAGATAACATGAACCAGAACCAATAGAGCAAGTATTTTAGAATTTTTTACCTCTCAAATGCATTCTCTTTGGTGTATGTACTGTGTTTTTGCACACAGCAGAGTGTGGATGTGAATTTGGCTGAGCATGTATTTTAGATGCGTTCACTATGTACTAGTCAAGATGTTTGAATTGTAGGATCGAACTTAATAAAAATTGTATATACTCTAGAATAAACTAGTAATCGACATAAGCCATGTATCGACATATGGAGAACAACATAGATGCTTAAAGAACATAAAGGAATGTAATAACATATAATACTCTAAATTCGAAAACTATAATCAATTAGATACAATCATAACAAAGAGAAACTCATCATTCTCATATGATTAAACTGGCTTAATATAGAGTGGAATCAATTAAATAGTGAAAGATACATAAAGTATTAGAATCTGGAACCATAAATTTTTTTAGCGGTAAGGAATCATTTCATGTTTATTTCAAGCCATATGCCTAACCAAACAATTTTGCAGTGTTACGGGTGAGTTCTCTGCCAATGAGAAGAGAGGGTCAAGTGGAGAACTTACATATACCTATGCACATTGTGTGTCCTTGTGTGTGCATCTCTCCACTTACGTGGGTCTTGTGCCTCTCCATCGTCAATATAATTCGCTGCTGTGATGTTCATTATAGCCCTTTCCTCCACCCATGTACAAGTGCTAATATGTAGAAATGGTAGCACATATAAAGATCATGTTTTTGCCAAGCATTATTTAACACTCTGAATGGTAGAATCCCTGTGGCTTTAATGAATCCAATCAGTATGCTTACATGAGCTCACGTGGTTATGAGCCTTATTGCTTTGAATAGGTTGCTCTTCTTTTGATAAGGCATGGTGCGGACCTCGATGTGGAAGACAAGGAAGGATATACCGCGTTAGGCAGAGCATCAGATGACTTCAGACGGATACTGATTGATGCTGCCAAGGCAATGCTTGAAGGTTAGATGACAGAGATACAGTCTCTAGAACTGAGCTTCCTCCAGTAGATCACAATCAAGTGCTTCAAGAAGTATGGCTAATCAGAGGACTCTAGAGATGGATGGATAGTGAGACCGGCATTCAGTTTGTATTCGGCATGCATGTGCTGTGTTAAGAATCTGAAACAAGTTCAGCATGCTGTTCTCAGCAGTAATGAAACTTAGAACTGCAGTAGTCTTAACGGTGGTTCTGACTCGTCTGCTTGCCTTTTATGTGTATCTTGCAGAGAAGCAATGGTATTTCGAAGTATAGACTTTCCGAGACTTCTTATTCTACTGATTTGTTGGATTGTTTTAGGGATTTTACATAAATACACGATGGCATATGTGATTCTGACTAAAAGACCAGCTGATTATGATATTGTTCTCTACTCACGTTTACTTATTTTGATGAAGTCAGTCGGATTGAGATTGTCAACCCATGCACACTCCGTTTTTCTTCCTCTGAAGGTAAACGTACTTTTTGAATACTTTGAAATGATTGATATGTAAATATTTTGTAATATATATCTTGTGGAATGTGGAGTCATTTGTGGAACATGAGACAACATTGTTTCTGTTCTGGTGGAATCTCATGGCCTGTGATGTCTCTGGAGACTTTGACTGGTTAGTGACCCTTTAGGACACAATCATAGTGGCCTACCTATCCAAAGCCCAATAGACAAAGCCGAGAAATCTTAACCTATTTACCGCCACCGACACATCTCCAAGTGGGGGGACAAGTGGGTCCAAACATTTACTCTTTTTTCTACCTTTGATTTAAGAGGGCAAGCTTTTCATATAAATCTTTCGATCAATAAATTATAATATATTATTTAGTGATTGGCTTTAAATTTTGATTTACCATTTTTCTCAAAATTTTAAGATGGATTTGGTAAGAAAAGGACTTCTAAACAAGCAAATTAAACACTTAATGAAGCATAATCCAAGTTAATTGTGGGAGCCTAAGAGTTCTTGCGACATAGAAGTGCGACGTAAATAGCTCTCACCGAAAAATATTGGACCCTCGTCGTCCTTTCAGGAATTATCCCACGAATTAGAGGAGAAAGATCGGTGAGTACGTGGTCGCGCAATGGACAGACGTCTAAGTCGTGTCCTGAGTCGTATGTGTTGCTCCTAAGATCCTTCACCTGTGTGTGCCCTGTTCGGACATAGGCGCTACCAGCACACACCAGGCTGGCCTCCACGTGCTGTCGCTTTCCGTGTTCTTCTTCTTTCCAACCCAAAAGATTACTGGAAGCGAGAGAGAGAGAGAGAGAAAATGATCCCAGCAAACAAACCAGAGAAGAAGCTACAACACATCGCACACAAACTCTCACACAAATCTCAAAGTGACGCACGGAATCACCAAATACATAGGAACGAGATGAAGAAGAGGAGGAAAACAAATCAAGAAATGCTTGTCTTTTTTTGTTCTTTGAACACTGATCAGAGCACCCGGAGAAGAGCGGCGGCGAGCAGAGTGGCGGCGAGAGCGGCAGTGGAGGTGAGCGCCCTGGGCGGGGCGGCGGCGGCGGAGGCGGAGGACTTCTTCTTGGCGGAGAGCGGGGCGGAGGGGGAAGTGAGGGGCTCGACCAGGATGGACAGCTTCATCCCCTCGTAGCAGTAGCCGTAACTGCAGATGAAGTAGTAGCGGCCGGTGTGGTTGAGCTCGAACGCGTAGTTCCGCCCCTTGCTGTAGTTGGAGATGGGGTTGGAGGCGTCGCACTTGTCGTACGCGTCCTCGTCCACCCGCACCACGTCCGCCGTCCGCGGCTGGTAGTAGAACACTGCGCTCACAGGCCATGCATAAGGATCTCACAACGACAGCGGAAGAGAGGACTGTAGGAGAGTCCAGAGATCAGAGAAGAAGAGCGAAGACACATTAGGTACCGAGCCAGTCGCCGACGTGAAAGGGGCGGTGCTTCTTCTCCCAGATGGTGTAGTTGACGCCCGGAATCCACCCCTTCTCGTCTCCCACCGAGAACCTGTTAAATGCCGCAACGCAGCTCAGGTGGTACGAAACGCAGACCAAGACGAGAAGCAAGGCTTTGCCCATCGCTCTCTCTCTCTCTCTCGTCCCCTTCAGAACCAACAAGGAGCAACGACGAAGTTAGAGGAGAGTGCACGGGACTGTCTCCCTCTGTGTCCGCTCACCTTTAATGCTCTCACTCTCGCTCAAAAGACTCTTCGGCTCTCTCGCTGTTCTCTCTCGTCTTTTGAGGAGGGTTACAAGGGATGGATAGTAACAGGTAAAAGAAAGGGAGACTGTAGCATGCCACATGGGATGGCAGGCGCTGCTTTATACGGGCGAGAGATGAGTCACATGAGAAGATGCTGCCTTTTGTCCGTAGATAACTGAAGCAGTAAATTTGCTGTCGATCCAACAGGCGGCGTTTTTATTTATCTAAAATTATATTTATTTTTAACTTTAATACTTTTAATATTTATATATTTTATATTAAACATACGATCAGTATATTTACTCTCTGAGTTCGATCGGATTTCTATAATTTTAAAAATAATATTAAGATATTTATATTTACAAAAGTAAAATATATTTTAAAATTTTAATTCTACAAATTTATTTTTTTAATCCTATATAAAAATTTAATGTTTCATTCTCGTAAATATAAAGAGTTTTAATATTTTTTTTTTTAAATCAATCAACTTGGAATTATACGAATCATAAAGAAAACACTGATTTGAAAGACGAAACGAGTGAGAAACAGTTGGAGCTAAATATATATCTTTGAATGGGGCCAATCCGATTGATTCTATCATGCCGACGGAAAACCGAAGAAGTAAAGCTGCAACTCGAGCTGAGTTGTACATTTGCAGCAGCAATCATGGCGGCCGACACGATCGCTTCTCATGGCAATTCTCATCACCCCATCATGCTCCTAAATCAAATGCATCCAACTGACAACGCAGATCTCTCCATGATTGATTGCATGTTTTCTCTGTAAATATATCTTAACTCTCAAATACATTATACCGTATATCTAATTTGTGACGTCATATATGGCATGCGATTCTCGTATATTAGACTACAATCAAAATAAGGTGAAGGATTATATTGGGAAAAATCACCCATTATTTGTGTACATATTGCTGGACTACAAGAACTGAAAACGAGGTGTTGGCAAACTCCGACGAGGCCAAGATGTCCCCCACCACTCCCAGCTCCGGTGACTCGCTCCAGTCATCCATTCCTTCGCTGAGCAACGAGTTCCAGGCCTGCCGCCGGCCCACGATCACGAGGTCGTAGTCCTTCTCGAAGTACTTGATGACCGCGACTGCCTCCTCGACGTCGCTCACCGCCACCTCCTCCACCTCCACGCGCTTGTTCCCCGCGTGCTCGGTCTTGAACTCGTTGAAGAGATCTTCATCCTGGAGAAAGTCCTCGTCCATCTCGCGATC
Source organism: Musa acuminata AAA Group (assembly GCF_036884655.1). Classification (NCBI taxonomy): domain Eukaryota; kingdom Viridiplantae; phylum Streptophyta; class Magnoliopsida; order Zingiberales; family Musaceae; genus Musa; species Musa acuminata. The sequence goes on from NC_088335.1 coordinate 6,176,593, forward strand.
GACGGCCGGGAGGAAGCGGAGGACTACGGTGGTGACGGCTACATGCCGCGCCATGCGCGCGCCAAAAGACAGTGCTTCCCGGTCATCGGCGCCACCCCAGAACAGGATCTTGATGTGGTATCGGTACTGCCGCGGCACGGTTTGCCCGAAGCCGGTGATCGGGTGGTGGACGAGGATACCGACCGAGCAGGGAGCCTACAGATGCAAATATCAGGAATCATGTAAATCCTTTTAGTTTCCTGCCACAATCTCTGATAGCCGCCCAAAAATCCAGTCAATCGCCGTACGTAGACGAGGAACATATCCGCACCTGAGACAGTACATTGGGGATGATGCTACGAGCCGCCCGATGGACCTCAACGTTGGCCCCAGTCTCCTTCCTCGGAAATGGGACGATGACGAGGTGGACGTTCTTCTCGATGACGAGCGAGCAGATGTCGTGGTGCATGGTCTTGTAGGGAGAGATCGCAGTGAACGGCTGGACGACGACCATCCCCTCCTTCAGTTGCTCGTAGTTGATGAAGACGCTGTGGAGGCGGTCCATCTGCCGCGCGTCGATGCTGCCCTTCTTGTTCTTGTGAGCGATGAGGCTGGAGCTCGCCCGCCCCATGATCTCCGTCAGGTGAAGGACGTAGACGCACATCGGGCTCTGCTCGTCGCCGCGCGACGCCTCCACGAGGTCGAGCAAGAGCGCCACGGGCTCCTCGTCAAGCAGCGATGCCACCAGGCGGAACTCGGCCTGCGGCTCCAGGTGCTGCACCGTTCGACACCCCATGACATGCCTGGCGTTCAGCGGATCGTAGAAGATGGCCACCAGCGTCGAGCTTATCACCGTCATAGTCATGCAAGAAAGTATGGCCGCCACATAGGCCTGAGGCAACAGCAACTGCGACATAAATTGACCACATAAGCGTTCATCGACTTGCTGACTGGGCTGCTGCAATAGATGCACGGTGGAAGCGGTTTGTCTTGACCGAATACAATGCTGAGAGAAAAGAGCGTTAATGGGTGTCCGGCACCACACGTACAGCTTTTTCGGAATATTGATCTGCGTAGGTCATGTAGCTGGCGATCTGCCCGAGGCCATTAAAGTTGAGCATGAGGCCCAGCATGGCAGCGTTGCGAACCGATATGTTCCAGTATATGGCCGGCACCATCACGGCGAGGACCTTCGCGGCGTACCCTGCAAACATGTACAGCACCAGCCCCACAAACACCGTAGGGTGGTTGATCATCGTGAAATCGATCCACCTGCCGGCGTTCAAGAAGATGAGAGGAAGCAGCAGCTCCGTGGGGACGAAGTTTGCCCGATCCAAGAGCGCCGTCCCCAGCGGCGGCCCGTCGGGCATGAGGAGCCCCATGTAGACTGGCCCTTCCCAGTGTGATAACAGGAAGGCGTCGCTGAAAGCGCCCATGGCGCACGCGGCGAGCATTATCATCAAGATGTGCCCCTCCCAGACGCGGCCACCCTTCGGGGTGCGACTCACGATCAACCGTGCCCATGGATCGAACACGAAGACGAGGAGCACTATCAAGAAGATGTAGCCCGTCATCTTCTGTGCTGCTTCCAGAAAACTGAGGTGCATTCGTAGGCACTTCCTCACTAACGCCCTGATGATTAAGCAAGCGCTGGTGCCGATGTCGTTGATCATGGACGCGGCAATGGTGAGGCGGCCGAGCTCGGTGTTAAGCAGTCGGAGCTCAGAGAGGATGTCGGCCACCACAGGAAACGTGGTCATGCTCACGGCCATGCTGATATAGTCGAGGGCTAGGCGTGAGCCGATGCCCTCTATGACAATGCCTCGCTGAACCTTGAACAAGCTTTTCATTTGGGAAAGGATGAACAAAGGCACGACCACCGCAGAGACGGCGATGACAAAGGCCTTCTTCCCGAACTGCAGCATTTGGCGCGGGTTCGTCTTGACACAGATCATGAAGAAATGCAGGTCGAGGCCGAGATACGCTACGGTGCGCAGCAAGGAAACCCCTTCATCCCGGAAAACGACATCCAAATACCCTGCTTTGACGTCCTCGTAGTTGGGTGCCGCGCCACCGAGGGCGAATATATAATGAGACAAGGTAAACGCTCGAGTTAGTAGATACGGAAATGTTGGTCCTAAAAGAATTCCACCCTGCAACAATGATCGAGATTACGAGTATAAGACAAAAGTTAATCGAAAGTACGCATTAGCAAGAGAGAGAGAGAGAGAGAGAGAGAGAGAGAGATGGAGGATTACAATCATGTAAGAAACGACGCGAGGTTGCTTGAGGGGGCGCAGGACGAGGTGGATGGCGTGGGACGTGAAGACGATGAGGACTATCTGGAGTAAGAAAAGGGGGAAGACATGGCCGACGGGATTATCTTGGTAGAAGACGCCATTGGAGAAGAGAGCGGGTAGCTGTTTACATCCCTCGTCACCGAAAATGTGAACATCCGCCATTCCCCTGCTCCTCAAACCTGAAGGAGCCCAGTTTCTGAGATCCCACCTCAAGCAACATGGGAGGCAGAAGAGGTGAAGAAAGGTGGAATTTAAGATTTGGGACGAGCGAAGGGGAGAAAAAGTTGGTCAACAGTCTGGCAAAAGTCCCTTGGCACCTATTGGTCTAATGACAAGTAAAATCCAACACCGTCAATCCGACTTGGTAATGGATTCCCATTAATATTGATTTCCTGAAAATTAGAATGTAATCAATCCTATTGGCCCAAAAAATAACGTATACATCGCACGTTATATTACATAAAACTCTGTTACAAAAGAACGTTATAATGAACTTGTAAATATCAGCTTTACGCTGGTCTCCCCGAACCGTCCCATGACTAGTCCGGTTTAATTACCGATGGCGTTTCGGACCGGTCCGGTTTTAATTCAGAGTGGAAAAGGTTTTGGCGGGAAGAGTGAGCCATCGCGTCGGTCCCAAATGCAAATCTAGGGTTTCTTCTCTTTGGAGCCGGTGGCACCGCGGCGAATGAAGCAATTGGGTCGGGGAATTCGCGTAGAAGCGTGCTGATCCCATGGACGGAGCTCGCGTGCAGCTGGGGGAGCCGATCGGGGATGCCGTCTCCAGGATCCGGTTCGCTCCGGGATCCAACAACCTCTTGATCTCTTCCTGGGACTCCGTCCGTTACTACTACGCCGCCGTCATATGGCCACCCCCCTCTCGATTCGATCTAACTTACCGGGCTCTTTTTTGGGTTTGTGTTGCGTGCAGATTCTTAGGCTGTTTGATGTGGATGGATGCGTGCTCAGAGTGAGAGCTCCTTCAGATGGAGCACTTCTTGATTGCTGTTTTGAGGACGAAAAGGCTGCCCTTTCGGCCAGTTCCGACGGCTGCATTCGGAGGTGAGCCTGCAATTTGTCTGTTTGAATCCGCTATGTTTCTTTCATATGAATGCATATACTTGTTGGTTAAATTGCAAGTTATTTCACGAGACATAGAGGCGTTGAGGAAAATTTGAATTTTTATCCAACAAGAGGCTTTGCATAGATCTATTAAGTTGGTATCTTTGTTTCAGTTATCAAGGACTTTGTTTATATATAGACAACTAGGGATATGAAATCTTCACAACCATTTATTTTGTGGAAAGGAGAAAATGCCAGGGGTGACTGACCATTCCTTCTATCAGTTATTTTTTACCTAATCGAGTGATGATTCGTATTCAATTGATATATGTTTTTTCGGAAAACATCCTCAGGTATGACTTCTGTTCAGAGACCCAAACCATAGTGGGAAATCATGATGATTCAGTCACTTGCATTGATCATTCCAAGGAAACTGGTAAACTACTGTTTATTTGCCTTTTTATGCTCTAGAAACTCTAATTTTATTACTTGATATTTCATCACGGATAAAAAAGAAGCAGAGTTTTTGACAGTAGCTATACAGCTGTTCAATGATCCATGTGAAGAAACAAGCAAAAACTTGCTGCCTACTAGTTAAACATTAAAGAGCAGATCAACTTGACTTCTGGGTTTGAACATAGCATTCATCACTTGAATAAATAATAACCCAACAATACTTGACTTCTGGAAATTGCTAGCTGTCTCCATGATTTTCCTATTTAGTCTCAAATCAGGCAGAAATTGCACATGTTTCTCGAGCACGACTTGCAACCTGATTTAAGCAATACATGGTTGCTTTTTTTTCCTTTCATTCAAAGATCATCATGTTTTTGATTGACAGTCACAAGGATACCATATGAATTATAAATTTGGTCTTTTGGATTGATTTATTTGGACTCATATCCATTTACGTTATGCAACCACCAGTTGTTATTACAGTTGTTGATGACAATTTGGTTAAGGGAGTCCATTTGTTATCTAATATAATGTTGTTTTATATAATATCAATTAAGTTTTACATTCTCATGAATATAAGTTGATTTATTCTTTGCTATATTGGAAGAAATAAATTATCTAAGTTTTTATCTGTAAGAAATTTCCTTGAGACACTTTTCTAAACTATATTTATTCAAGCATCTGATTTATGGGTATTGAAGAAAAAAAAAATTAACCTGGAAATTTATGGTTACCTACAGTTGAAGTTTCAGAAACTTTCACCAAGTTTGTTGCAGTTACTGGTGTTATCAAATGTTTAAAAGTTCTGGTTTAATTATATTTCTCTCAAGTATCAGTCAACAATTTGTAGTCAATTTTGTGGCTTCCAGGTCAATTTATTTCAGCTGGTTTAGATAAGAAGTTGATGTTCTGGGACTTGCATATGAAAAATGGACATGCTGGATGCACACAAGTGGTATATTCAGACATATGGTCTATTTCGCTTTGCCAGACTTATCTAGTAGCTGTTGTTGGTAAACAGATAAATGTCTATGACTTGCGAAACTTAAGGGTGCCAGTTCAAATAAAAGAATCCTCTATGAGTTATCAAATAAGATGTGTCCGCTCATTTTCTAGCTGTGAAGGTACTTAATCTATTTGTTCTTTCTGGTGGTATATAAAACAGCAACTTTTATCTTAATGCCTCCTCCTCTATGGGAAAAACAATGACTTGATTATTGAAAGTTGTATTAAACATCATCTTCTCCTCGTGAATGCTAAAATAATTATTCAATTTTCTTATTTGAGTCTTATGCTAGAGTTCTCATCAAATTTCTTTTCTGATATTGACAACTGAAAGTTAATTATTATCTTCAGGATATGCATCTGGTTCAGTTGATGGATGTGTTGCGCTAGAGTATTTTGATCCTTCAAAGTCACATGAGATGGGGTTAGTTTCCAGTTCTTGCTTATCCATTAGTTTGTATGCCATGGTAGCCTTCTGTCAGCGCCCAAAAACTTTCATTGCTTAGTCATGAGTAAGTTGTTTCACATGTTATTGTTGACTTTAGTTCGATGCCAGGTTGGCATCTCTGCAGTTGGGAGTTCAATAAACTGCTGGATGTTAAAAGCTTAAGAAGTCTTAGTTTTTCTGATGCAATAGTTTTAACATAGGAATACACCCTTCTAAATGTAAGAACACAGGGATGCCGAGTTGCTGAATTCTATTTGTTGACTCTATTAACTTCTGTCCCATTTCAAGTAGGTGTGTATTCCGCTGTCATCCAAAATCAAAAAGTGGAAGATGCCACTTGGTTACAGTAAATGACATTGGATTCCATCCATGGTACATATACAATTTCCTGCTTGTTCAAGTCAGTGATATTCACATATATTTGATTAGTTGACTGATTTCTTGCTTCTCCAGCTCTGATACCTTTGTGACAGGTGATAATGAAGGATATGCTATTATTTGGGACATCCAAAGCAAGAAAAGACTCTATGAGGTAAGCCTTTTATTTTAATAATTTAATTGCAGGTTCATCTGTGGTGCCAGTTACATTAACAACCTCAACATTAATTCTTAATGGAACTTTGCTTTGTCTTTTGGAGTATTTTGCTTTGCTATTTACATGTCCTTCAGATATAGTTTTGAAGATTTTAAAGTGTTTTATGACCTTATAATATCTCAAATAACACATGCCAGCATATATATATTTTAGGTGCATGGAACTGTTTGGTTTCACTTCTATCAACAATTACCTAAGAATACCAATTGAACTATTGAAATGATAAATGTTGCCATGTTCTGCCTAGACTCCTAGGCAGATGCACCTAGGTATATGAGCTACTTCACAGAGGTACTTGCCGTGATGGATTTTAGTTTAGCCAATTGCTTAAGTGTCCAAACTGTTGACTCAGCCCTTAACCTAGACCCAATTTTCTCTTGGTGGCCATTTAGTTTTGACAAATAGTTATTAGTAAAAAATACGTATCGTCTAGAGTAATGCGACATTAATAAAAGTGTTTTTTCTCCCCTGCTTTTGTGATTTACTACGGAACTAGTTATTCAATAAATTTCTGCATGTAATTCTTCCATTGTGCATGATATGTATGTTAACTCCTATAATTAAAACTTTAGCTGTAGTTTTGTTTCTATTTCAATGTATTTTAGTTTCTTGAAGGTTCATCAGCATGAAATTCAACATGTATTCGGTTTTTGATTGGAGTGCCAATGTGATGAGTGATAAGAATCACCTTATTTTATCTAACGGAAAGTCAAGAAATACATATGTTATATCATACACTGAATATGAACTTGCATACTATAATAAATGTATGGATTTTTTATATGTATATTTTAGATTATATACAATAAAGGTATTTTCTCTACCTGCATGTGCACCAAGGCCTTCCAACCTATGCTTTTTGAGGTATTACTGCCTATGCTCACCTTTAGCATTTTAACAACTGTGGAACTGATCAGTTTCTGACAACTTGTGGAATGTTTTTTTTTTTTCCTTCATTCTTGTGCCTTGAGCCTCAGATAAGTTGAATTAGACTGCAGGAAAAAACAAGAATGTATCCTCTGGAAATATATATTTGCATTTGCATTATCCCATTACATCTAGAAAGTTTCTTATGGTTATCTTATCAAGATCTTCATCTGATAATATGTGCCCTTATCAAGTAGCAGTAGTACAAGTATTTAATAATATTCCTTTTGATCAACCTGCACAAATGAAGTGTCTTGGATTTCTCTAAGGACCAGGACATGCTACATACACAAAACTATCCTTCTGTCCTGTTATTTTATGTCAGACTAGGTTTTGTCCTTTTCTTTTTGAAGTGGCCTAATTTTGTTTTTGGTTTTTTCAGCTTCCAAGATATCCATGTAGTGTTGCATCTTTATCATATAACCACAGCGGCCAGCTTTTGGCTGTATCATCTAGCTGCATATACCAAGAAGCACGTGAAGTGTTAGTTTCCGTATCTCATTACTTCTTGTGATTTGTTCATTTTACTAACTTTCACTACAATCAATGCATGATTTACTTATTCAAATATTTGCCTAATATTATTTTATAAGAGGCTTCTTTTTTTAATATATTTTGATTTCAGGTTTTAAGTTCTTATCTCATATTGTTACTCATCCAAAAAGTCTAATTCTTTGTTAAAAATTTGTATACACTCTGGGAAACTTTCTCTTTGTTAGTTTTGCCTGATGAATAATTTAATAGACCAAGTAGAGGAATGGTGTGATTTAGGTCCTTGATGTAGAAAGTTAATCATTCTCTCTGAAAGCGTTGCTAGATGAGGTAGACCATCCAGTCTAATCACTCTACTGGAGGATTGTCAACTAATTGATTTCAGTTGTTACAGTGCATTCAATAATTCACATCCTTATGGCCTGGCATATGGATATTTAGTGTGTTTGCTGCTGATAGAAATCAGATATGAGTCTGAACCTAAAACTCAAATATCAGAAAGGAATAAAACGATTGGAGAAAGCTTTGCTAGATTCCTGTCTAGAGAACATTTATTTAAGAACCCCAAACATCATAGATTTGTTGGTACATCTTATGATGCAGATTTACTCGATGATCATTGTTTGTCTATAATAAATATGTTGAGCTCGCTAGAAGTTTGTTGCGTTTCATTTTTTCTGACAAGTGTTATTTACAGTATCATTTCCCTCAATGCATGAGAAAATTGTAAAGCATGTGATGGTGTTTACTCAGATAGCAGTCTATTTTTGTTGTTTTGATAGTTAGTCTTCACTATAGAAATCATCTTTAACTTGACCTTTATTTACCAGAGAAGAGGCTCCTCAAATATTCATTCACGCGATGGAGAACATTGCAAAACCATCTCGTCTATCTTAGATGGCAGCAATGTGCACATGTTGTATGTCTTCAGGTCGAGTTACAGTGAGGGGATTGTTGTATGTTTCCATGTCTGTCTTATTTCAGAACAGACACTTCTGTGTCAAGTATGTGATGCAAGAACACTAACCCTTGTCCTCTTTGTTGGAGTCTCTGTCTCGGCCGGCAAAGCAATTGGAGGCAGCTTCTGTTGTATTAACTGTATACTGTTCCAATTCTTTCAGATGACTTGGTGCTTGAATAGCCGAAGTACCACTCATCCTTCTCTCCAGTTTGTTGATGTATGCTACAGGTTTAAGAGTACATTCAATTGGCTTAACCTTTTAGAATGTGTTCAATCAAAAGATTTGATGCTTGCATCAGTAGACTTCCAAGTATTGTTTGTAGAATCACATTGAGCCAATTCACTGAATTAAGATTGGGGACCAAATAATGCTGCTTTTTGTTGCTGACTCCATTTCAATGTCAAGGTTAATGTTTTACACTTTTATGGTATACATGGCTTAAGAACCCAAAAAATAATAATTCTCAATTAACATTGGGAAATGCTTTCTTTACACTGTCAATTGCTTGGTTTCAGCATCTAACAAGGTCTGGTGGACATGAAAAAAAAGATACTAGAACTGAGAGTTAATCTCCTCTTTCCAGAACAAAAGAAAAAGAAAGAAAAAAGTTGCAGTTCAGACCATATGTACATCATAAGGATGAAATTTTCTAGTTTCAACAGAGATAATCTTATAAAAAACACTCCCTTTCGGGTTTTCTTATCCTACATCCCTGACTAATTTTAAGTGCATTTTTAGCTCAGTTCTCATCTCAATGTGATTGTAGAGAACATATGCCACAGCCAATCTGAATGAATCAAAGGCCTGCTGAAACTATCATCCTTCTTCAAAATGTCTGCTGTGGATCAATTGTAATTGACCAATTATACAAGTTTTCGCACAGCTTAATCGGCTCCTACATGTCATGGTCAACCGTCATGAGTGCTGGCATCTGCCCGATGTCCACGAAATCGATCCTGTTTAACCTCACACAGCAGAGGACATGCTCTGGTAGCTCCTCCTGCTTCTGTGCCTGCATCGGTTTCTCTTGATCAGTTGAACTTTTTTAAGTTTAGAATATTGCAAATAACCAAGCTGCAAGTTTCACATCAATTGAAGCTGGAAGTATGTATATGTCATACCTGGATGGTTAAACCCAGATGAAGAATTCCATGCTTCAATCGCTCTCTAAATGCTTCGAATCCCTTTCTCGATAGGTAGCTAAAGCGGTGAACATCCAGGTCAATTTCAAAGTAATTCGAACCCTGTGCGTAGAAAACATTTCGTGAAAAGTTCTATACCTGTCTATACCCATAAAACTCGTATATTACCCAGTCATGGTTGAAAAAGTTCATGACAGTCGAAACCATATCACTTTTAGATGGGATAACAGCAAGTCTCGAATGCATCATTACAAGAAATTACTCTCTTTCAACTAGGAAATATGTTTGGAATCACAAATCTAGCATATGCAGGCACCACATACTGCAAAGAAAAAAAAAAAAGCCTAGTATGTCATCAGTTACCTGGTAAAAATTGTGTTGAGGGCGTGAAAGCACTGGCTTTTCATTGTAAGCCTGCACAAGCTTCTTTTCTGCACTATTCAAGTGTAGATCCTCGGGATTTGCTAATCCAGCAAGTATCTTAAGTCTTTCTCTATAGGGAATGGTTGAGTCCATTGCAAACCCTTTAACCTTTTCTACTTCATCGTCTACTAGTCGCTGCAGAGGACCGTACAATAATATCATAATTAGGATCCGATGAACACTTCCTAACAACGATATTAATGCAAGAAATAAATTCGAAGCAGCTTACCCTAATGCTATCCTGAAATTGGGTAGAAATCTCTTTGTCAAAATTGTCTGATACCTTGAAGTATAGTACAAGGCTCATCCCTTCCCCATCGCTATCACCAAGAAATATAGCAGCAGGATAAGTCGGGAGCTGTCAATTTGAAGGAAAGTTTCAACATACTAACTCATCGAACATCTCTTTTGAAAAGAAACAAGAGACCAAGTTAGTCATCAAAGATGTGAAAAGATACCTGGATGTTGACAATTAGCAGGGAGGGAACTTTCTCGTGCGCCTTCGTAGAAGGAAGCTCAATGTGCTGAGCAATGTGGTTCACTTTACGTGGGCACAAAAACAAATCGACACCAATCGGAGTGTATGGAGTCTGTCGTGGAGCAGGGGATTTTTTCTTGTCTCTGCAAAAGAACATTATGAGTTAACAAAAACAAAAATGATTAGAAACATCGGTTGCTCGAATGCAACCTGAAGTAGCTCTCCCCACGAAGCTTAAAGGACGATGGCTCAAGAATTGACCAGCATCCTTGCAATGGCTTTTCTCCAGTTGAGCATGGAACTGATAGTCCTGCCATTGGACGATATAGGCATTTCTTGGAAGCACCTATGAAAAAAGTTGCCATAATAATCATCATTTTGAATTCTGAAGGAGTTACTAAGTACAATTGAACTACGTGCTGTCATATGCTGTCATGAACTTAAAGATGTCTACATGCAAATTATTATTCAACAATTGACAAATATGACAAAAGAAATAACATGTTCGTACCCAAATATCAGCCAGTAATAGTTATTTTTTTCAACAAGACAAAATGAATTAACAAGAAACAGCATGAGTCCACTTACAGAATTCAGTAGCATCTTTTGATCTTCTCTTAAATGAAAGCCTGATCACTGCCGACTTCCTTTTCAGACACTGTGGGCTAGCACTAGGAAACTGTTTTTCTTTATCGTTAAAGCTAATCGAAGGAACCAACTGAGGTGCACAAGATGAAGTCAACTGCTTCAATGTGCTTTCACGAAATTTTTCCTCTGTGTCGTGTATTATTTCTTTCAAGCCTTTAAAGCTACCACGTATATCCTCTAAGACCTTTTTCACTTTGCTGGAACTTTCGATCTGGTTCCTAAGCTTTCCTTCATTAACCTTTTCCAACTGAGATTCAGAGCCTTGCGGGTTAATAATCTTGAGTCTATCTGTATCTTCAAACTCATCTTTGCTTGAGAGCTTAGAACTTCTGATTCCATCTGCTTCAGTGTGCTGTTCAAATCCCAAAGAGATTGATGTGCTGTCGTGAAATTCCTCAAACTTGCATGCCTCATCCACTACGAGCGAAGCATTTTCATGCTGCAGCATTTGGGTCCCAATCGTACCGTTTACCGAGGGAAGACAATCTACAGCAAATAACAAGTACTTAGAAATATTGCTCATTTGAAGTTACCACTGTTTGATCAAGATGAAGAATGCAAATCCATACCTCCACTAACACTACTAAAGTCATCATCAGATTCAGATTCTAAAACACTGACAGAGTCAAACCATACTTCTTCTGGGCATAACCCTGCAAAAATATCATGACCCTGTCAGTTGCAATTATATTCCCAATCAAAGAAGAGTGAGTCGAAAATTTGATGGCAGATTCAGCATATATATATATATATATATATATATATATATATATAAAAGCAAAATCTAAATTCAATGGATGAGTGTACAAACAACAAGAATAAGGTGAAAACTGAAATAACAGAAGAATGACAAGCTCGAAACCATCTGAAGCAATCCCGTACCATTTTTCTCCATCTGACTGTGATGCCATTGCAACTGAGTAAGATGAAACGCGAGATTTGAAACCTCAGATTTCCGGCGAGTTGTTGCAGCAGTCTTAACATGAACGAAGTGACTGTGAGGAAGATGATTTGCTATATCGCATTTCCTAGTTGCGGGTGCATCAGGAACTGATGCTGAAATCTTTCCACGGCATTTTCTCCACCGAATAGAATACTTCCGTGACCTAGATCTTCTGTTCGATGTTGACATACAGGTACCCATGACGACGAATTAGTACTATGTGGCCTAATAACAACGATGAGTGCTTATCAGATTGTGTCACCCTCCTTGAAGAAATATACAATTTTTATGCATGCGAGAGAAAAGGTAATTTCTCAAAATTGCAGGATCTTGTAAGATGAAGTACACAAAACATATTAACTTTATTCACATGTTTTGGTGATCCATATCAGCATGTGACACTGAATGATAAGCAACAAATATCAGGATAAAATACACATTAGTAAAACACACACACACACAGACAACCTTGATCAAGCTTGATAGTGATCGCAGGGGATTCTAACCATAAGAGAAGCAGGGGAAAAACATCAGCCATCTCAGCCCTATCCTCAACCAATGAAAGCACATCACAGACACAGAAGGAAGCCTTATCCTATAGGGGTATTCACGGGACCTTCCAAGAAAAAAGAGGGATAGTGACAAATTAAGAGTCACATGTTGAGTAGTAAAAGCAAAATCATGCCCAAGTTAAAACCAAACTACAAGAAGGCCGTAGATCAAATCACAAAATAGAAGGCATTTAGCTTCCATCACCCAAGTCTCAGGTCAACACTAGTAACAAGAGAAATGACACTAAAATCAAGTAATATATTCAATAATCTTTACCAGCAGACATCTAATTAATGCAAAATAATCATGTTCAATGCACAAGACAGATCCACAAGAACACAAATTTTCCAGGTTATACGTAATTCTCTACTAGAATAAGGGAAGCAGCAGAAAGACTCTACCTTGAACAATCAGGAGAAACAAACGGGAAAACCGAGCTGGTATAGTCTGTGAAGAGATCTAATACGACATCTCGAGAGCTAGAGAAGCTGCAAAATCCACATCCTTAATGTCAGTCTACTCCAGGAAAGCAATTCAAGTCCGGAGACACTCGATGCGGTACGCATCGACAACCAAACAATGTCCCAACCATTTATTGGGGTCTGCGACGTATAACCGAGTAGATGTGAATCCGCGTGCTAAACTACTCGGAATATTTTGGGAAAAGCAAAACAAAAGGAATGGCAATGTCAAAGATCTGGAAAATATCCTAATAAAATTCACAACGGATAGACGAACAACTAAGAAAACCAACCAAAAAAAGAAAAGAGAAGTAAAGATCCAGTTTTTAGACAAAGAAACATTCCGAGCGTATCAGTTCGACGAATTAGTTGTTGGATTGGATCAAGAAGTTGACTTGGCCCTTGCCACTACTATTTTTGACAGAAACATCAGAACTGCAAGACAACTTGACAAAGATTGACTCATGGCCCAGTTCGGAGATGGCAATGGGAAGAGAGAAAACATGGAAGGGATGTGCGGAAAGGAAGGATACGAACAACGAAATCACACATCAAGAACAGCTGCATCAAACACAATAGAAGAACAGAAACAACCCCAAGATCCCTGGTAGAGGAAAAGGGAAACCGTATCTTGAATCGAAAGACAGATCGGCAACAAAAATCTCAATGGAAACAGAAAAACAAAGAGCTTCTTGATTCCATTCGTACGACGAAGCCCAAAAAATGATTACGAATGGAAAGAAAAGGAGAGATTTTGAAGGACACGCAGAGACAAAGACGAGACCTTGAAGCCTTCGGGTTGCAGCCTGCATCCCAACATTTGGCATGGAAGACCGCCGGCGGGTGCCGCCCTTCCGTCGGAGACGAGAGGGAGACGAGGAAGGGCCAAGCTCAAGCCCGCCGCAATTTATAGCGGTCCGCCAATGGCGTCTTCCGTTTCACGTGGGAGCGACTGGGAAGGGGCAGGAAAGCTTCCACCTTGTTACCTTTTTTTATGTCACATTTTACAGAGAGAGAGAGAGAGAGAGAGAGAGAGAGAGAGAGAGAACAAGTTTTGGTGGTAAGGAAGAAGATTTTTACTGTGTTACAAAGACATCACATCACATCAATCTGCACCTACCCATTCAGAGGGAGAACAGAACTTGTTTGATACTCTGCTTCATGGATTGAACTCCCTACTTTCATTCTTTATTTTAGTCTAGAGAGAGAGAGAGACACTTGCGAATCTGCGATCCTCCTCATGTGGGCACTTAAACTGCTTTGGGACTTGTTGTTTTCGATCATGTATATGAGGTGTTTATAGCCAAACTATACTTCTCTGCAATGGCTTTGACTATTTGAGTTTAATTTTGCACAGCCAGAAAATATTGCCAGAAAAGTAGGAGAAGAACACATTTGAAAAAAGAAGGCATTTTTTTTATAAATAAAAAATAAAATGGGATTTTGCATTGACCATATTTTCTCTCAATAATTAAGATTTACATGTATATATAATCAAGATTAACATTGGACTTATTTAATATCCTTGATTTGGTCGAGGAGTATTAAGTATGAGTTTATCTTGAGTTAATTATATATTATTTTTAGTATTTCGATTTACATATTTTTCAAAAATTATATTAAGATCTTTATATTTATAAAAAATGTAATTTTATAAAATTATTTTTTTAATCCTTATAATGATCAAAATAATTTATTTTTATCCCAATATAACTTTCGAAAGTATAAGAATAAAAATATTAAAAATAATTAATTAAAAATTAATATATAATTAAGCTATTTATTTCATCATAATGAATAAGGAGTAGGGTAAATGGGTTGAAAGAAAATTAATCAAACGCCCAATCAAACTACATATCAATATAAACTTTGATGAGATGCTTGGTCATGGCAATATAAACTCTGGTTTATCCGAACACCCGAGGTTGGGTTAGTGTGGCCAGAGAGAGAGAGAGCAAATAGCTCGCTCACCTGTACGACTCATCTGCAGTTAATGTTTTGCCATCATTATGAATCAGGTGATCATCCCAATTGCATTACCTCGCAAATTGACAAAAGGTGTGCATTGAGAGGTGAGACAGCCAACATCACCTTTAAATGAATGTATAAAAAACTGAGACATGCCAGCTCAAAAGCTTCCCATGAAGGAGATGGCGAAGCCTAAGAGCAGAGACATGCGATGTCCCATCAGCTGGGAAAGATCCATAATTCTTTTTTTTTATTTGGTGCTGATGGTTGCACTGCGAGGATGCAAGCTTTAATGCAATGCCATGCACTCCGTTTTCCTTTTTCTTATTGTTAAGATATTTTTTTAAAATTTTATTGATAAATTATCTAAAAAGGATTTTTATTTTAATTTTTCAGTTAATACGTCATTTTATTTATTTAGCATCTCTTATTTTTTAAAATAAAATTATTCTTTGATTATGACTTTTGTCTCATCGTTGTCAACTTTTTTTTTTCCTTTACTTCATCGTTTATTTATCCTCTTATTTTTTTTATCATCCTCGTCCATACAATTATCATTCCTCATGTGTCATTGTCATTATTCTCACTTGTATGTCATCACTTATCGAGAAAAAACGAACGATGAAATAGATGCATATAATAAGAGGGACAACAGGATAAAGAGCATCACGAGTGATAGGCAGACAAGAGACACTCTACGAGAATAAATAAAAAATTTATTATTTCTTTTTTTATTATTTTAACTTAGGTATCTCTTTTCATATCTCTCAAAAATATATCTTTATTTATCATAAATTTTAAAAAATCTATGTACCAAACACGTCTATCAAAATATTATAAATCTATTAAAAACATTGCTATCTAAGTCAGTAGACTCAAAACTCATAATAAATCAATTCATATACAAAAATAGAATAAATATTATTATTAACTTAAAAATAACAATAAATAATATTTTTTATTATACTTATAATGTTTTGAAAAAAATGTTATAATCAAGAAATTGAACAAGATTAAAATTAATTTTATAAAAATATAATGAATACTATTATTATTATTAATTTAAATTCTTTGATGAATGATTTGGATTTGTCGAAGTTGATAGCTTAGTCGTGACTCGTTATGTTATCATGGAGACGTTTCAAAGATAATAAAAAACATAGAATTCGTTCTATTTAGAACCTCCATATGGATTCAATAATTTTATTTTATTTTTCTTAATTTAAAAATAATATAATATTCTCTCCCATTCTCTTTTCCGAGTGCAGAATCCCATGCATCCAACCTCTGCTCTTCGTTCAAAAACTACAGCAAATGCAGTCCCATGATATGATATAAGGTGGTGGTACCTGCAGCTTTGTTTTCCGGGCTTCTTGGCCTTCTCTTCCGGTTCACAGGAACATAGTCTTTCCTTTTCTCACGATTTTGGTGTACCGTTCGAGGAATGGAAGTGACCTTTCGATGGCATTCCGAGTTGCTGTACTTCTCCTCTCTTTTACGTCCCTGCATCAGATTAACATTACGGACTCGCTAAACCTTAGTATCGTGCTTTTGAAGAAGTCACCACTGTGCACCGAGTTGATTGGCTTCATGTTCTGGGGAAGAGGGAAGAGAAAACAATGTGTTTGGATGCAGAAGATACGATCACATAGCTTAGAATAGAAAACTCAGATGATTGTGTCACACATGTGCGAGATTACTTCAGCAGTAAAGAACAGCTTGACTGATTGATCTGTGAGGTATAACTACAGTTCAAGGTGCACAGAGAGCTTAAAACAATGGGAGTGGGGCAATTGACCATGAAAGAGGGAGAGGTTCATGCATGAGGTGGTCCATGCGGACTCTTGGAAACTTCCAGGGAAAGTCTCCCTCATCATATTAATTTGATGATTCCTTTGTTTATCCCATCCAATAACTAAGCACATACTATTATTATTGTTATTATTGTAGCAGTTGATTCCTTTGTTTATCTCCAGGTTTGCCTTTCGACCCAGGACACTGTGACAGAGAGAAGAAGATGTGACTCTGTTCAAAGAGATGACCAAGTCCATAGTTTAGCAGGTCCAAAAAGATGGATTATACTTGCATGCATGCTCTAAGGATCAATACTTAGCCAAACTGATGAATTTATAATTGCTTGTTGATCTTTGATACATTTCATTCCCTTGACTCCTACCTATCATGTCACCTTCAAAGGGAGCAGACCTCTCAAGAATCATCAAAACCCAGTTGAGGTGAGAGAGTAGAAGACTGCAAACAGAATATAGATCTGCTAATATTTAGATGAGCATTAGAGGGAAGTTTAAGGAAACAAAATTAAAGAGAGGATTGGGTCTTTGATCCTTTAATTAAAACTAAAGTGGCTCCTGAGATTCTAAATTGGATTACTTAACAGAAAAGAGCTCAATTTATATATAAACCTCTAATCTCTGTATGTATATTTTTTAGAAAAATTAAACCTCTAATTTGTACTTAAAAGTGTGAGATCAAATCAACAATTAGGCCTCTAATTGAACCAAAATGGAAGCTTCCTCTGTTCTTCTGGTTGCTTTAACACCTGACCAACCAATACATGCCATGGCAATTATTGAGCTTTAATAGGTGGGCAGCTCACTAAAGACATGTTTCCACCTTTAAGATTTTGTCTCTCTATTTTTATATAAACTCACTCATTGATGGCCTTCTACATGTGAAGGTGGTCAACAAGAAGCTCATTTCATGTGCCACCCTCCTTCAGGAATGGATTGGTAGAACAATGCCAAGTACAAGAAGATGGCATTTTGAGCATTAGTTTTAGCATAATGTTAACATTTGAACCATCACAGTCTCTCAAGCTGCACTTAATCTTGTATCACAGAGGCCATCTGATATGGACCTAATCAAGCTTAGATATGTGATATTATGGGCATCTAATCGAATGTATTCAACCATCATGTGTGGCAATGAGATATGGGTCTTTTTTGCAGAACTAAACCCCCAATTGGGGTATTATGATTCACTTGGAATCAAACACTAACAAAGAAGTGGTTTGAATCAGCATAAGTAGGGAAATTTTTTTGACTTGTTGATCACAATTTCCGAAGAACTGTGCCAAATGACTTGTTCTTCACTAAAAATTAAACTCAACATGTAGATAAGGAGTCCTGTCACAGATCAGAGCATCTCCTCTGTTCATGAGATGATGCGCATGCTAAGCAACCACACCCAATGGATCTGATTCAAACAAACATGACTGTTAATGTGAAAAATGTTGCATGATGTTCTTCAGTTTCGATCAATAACATTGCAATGTGGAAAGTGTGTGAAGTGTTCTGGATTGTGCAGTGGCAGTGGCAAGCATATTCTATCAGCAGTAAGTATTTAGTGATTTCAACTTTTTTTTCCAGCCAAGCCACAGATCATCAAAGTTTAGATTAATATAATGAATATCAAGAAGCATTCTTTACAAATGATATGGAGATTTGTCGATTATATTACGAGTACATATTAAGCTTCTCTCTAACTTTGTGAAGAGCTCATTCATCTTTAAATCCTACTATTATCTTTCATTGGATTCCTTGCCGCAAGGCTCTGTTACTGGTGTAGTTTGCTACGCAGAAATTTAAAGACGAATCCGACATCTGCCATAGAGCAATCTTCATCTTCTAAATCCAACTATGTTCTTGGTTTTATACTGTCATTGTTGCTTCTTTTCTGATTGCTGGAGACTCCATGGCTTGGTGATCCAAGAACAGGGCAAGCTTCTTTTCTATCCTCATGGACTATATGGTGATTACAGAGTATATGCAAGTTGTTGTGTTCGATCAATCCAGTCTTCCATGTCTCAACCCTGATGCTACGGAACTCTGAGTTGCTCTAACAAGTCAGGCTTGGCATTCAGGATTCCAGGGTATCAAGCACACTAGTACAAACAGGAGTTTTGTAGGATTGCTGAGCCGTTCACAACATCTGCGCCCTGAGCTGCTTTGCTATGTCATGTAATCCAACCAAAAGCAGTTGTATCACGAGGGAAGTGCTTACAGAGTTCTATTTAGTTCTTTATTTCAAGAGGTGTTTACAGATGATGAGTGCAGGAAACTATGAAATATATGAGAAAATAGGGAATGCGCTCACCTGTTTCCATTAAATGTCTCGAGCTGACACCTTATGAACAGGAAAAAACATATGGAACATCAATTCCTTTGAGGCAAACTATCGCTTAACCATTACGGGAATTTGATCTTAGCTTGACAACATTTATTCCAAAGCATGGGAATCATAAGCTCTCTTCTGGTTCTAACTTTTCTTGACGGTCATACCCATTCTTCCAGTTGGAGCAGCAATCTGTTTGACAGCTCTTGAAGAACATGCAGTTCATGATCACCTCGAGTGCAACAAGGAGAGCATGGACGTAAGAGATGTAGAGTGCCTCCCAGAGAAGAGATGAATTCATTTTCCCCGAAAGATCGTATTGCCTCACCACCCTATACTGAAACAAAGCTTCAACTGCGGCCACTCCCAGGTTGGCAGACAAGGCCAGGGATAACGCAGTCTTGACCCTTCCCCTGATGAGCATGCAGGCCTTGAGGACTGGGATGTAGCCGCGGCAGTTGTCCGTCGCAGAGACGACGATCGCCAGGCTGCAGATCACCGTCGTGTTGGCAACGACGATGGAGTAGAGAACAGCACCAGCGGCAGAGAGAACAAGCATGGAGTTGCTCGTCGAGAGGCCGAGAACGTCCACTGCGTTGGACACGACGGACAAGAAGGCGAAAACGCTGGCGTTGGCGGACAGAACGAGGCAGGAGTTGAAGAGGTGCGTCGGGAGGATCGAGCGGTAGAGGCGGAGGGCCGAAGAGAGGCGAGGCGGGGCTCGTTTGCGGCGAGGGCCGCCGCAGACGTTGTGAATTATGGATGCTTTTGCGAGGAGCAAGAAGGTGAGGACGAACGGCAGCGTGAAGACGAAGGAGAAGCCCGTTTGTGCGAGCTTCACGTTGAGAAGGGAGAAGAATGTGGAGGTGACGGGAAACCTCGCGGCCTGGAACAGCGACCGCAGGCGGGACGAGATGGTCTCGAGGACTGTCGTGGAGTAAGGGATTGGTGCCTGGGAAAGGAGGAGGGAGGCTGAAGCAGGGAAGACAAGGAGAATAGCAATGGAGGTGAAACAGTGGTAGTCATGGAAGAAGGCATTGATGGATCTCCTCATGATCCTAATGGCAACTCCCATGGCTCTCTTTGGACTGTATCTCCACCTCGAAAGATGGATGTTGGCAGTGTTTGGAAATGGCGGGGAGGGTTGGAGTAATATAAGTTGGGTGTTCTACGCATCTCATGGTTTTGGCAGATGCATTAAGATAATCTTTTAATGCTTGTGTTTTGCATTGAAAGAACCCAAATTGCTTGATAATGAATACTACACAAATCATGAAGTAAACAGCTCTATTTGAAGAATAGATTAATCTGCCTTCTAAATGCCCCATATAATCTTAACAATGCATGAGGTTAACAACAGTGTAGTAATAAAGATCATGAACTGGAAATTGGATGTGAAGCATTTTGAGGAGTTGGTGACATGTAACAAGCAGCAATGATTTGATAGGTACACTCAATCTGGAAATTATATCTTAAAAATGGTTGGTATATTGTCTTGAACACCGACAATAGCAAGTCACTGCACATGAGATTCCCAGCTCTTCAAGCAGAAATATAGCTGGAGATCCATTGTCTTATATTTTTTTGCCTCTGTAATGCCATGAAAGGGAGGGGTAGTTTGCACAATGATAGGTTTGGCTTGAATTGATTTGCTTCATGCATGGATGGCATGGCATCATCCTTTGCTACATTGAGTTATGATCATCTTGTTGAATGATGTCAAGAAGAGAGAAGTCTTCTTCAAGATAAGACTTGTCTGAAGGAATATATGGAGATAAGGTGGCTGAGGCAGCTAATCAATGGTGTAGGCACATACCAACAGATTGAGACCTTTGTCCACTCCATTTTGTTCAAGCTGAGAACTCATTTCCCCTGTATTAGTTCATCATTCCATCATTAGCTCTGGAAAGCAAAGAAAGTTTGGAACTTTGAATAAAGGCACAAATTGTTCTCATTGATCAGTAAGTAATTCAGGAACTAACAAGAACAATAAATTTCATTTTTGTTTCTTGTGTACTTCTTAGCTTATAGGTATTACTGTTTTCTTGTTTCTTATATTCTTGACATCTAAATCCTCTGTATGCAATCAAGCAAACAGATAGAATCCTTGCCTACTGCATGTTCATATAACTGCAAGCAGTGCAGCAATCTAAAACAAGGAGATGGGTAAATTGTTTCTATCAGATGCCCTTTTCTTTTATTCTTTTCAGGAAACTTGAGGGCATAAGTGCACCATTAAATCTATCATATGTCAAGCTAAAATAACTGCAGCTAAGGGTAAAACACTTGTTATAAGGATTGTAGTCCTTGAGAAACACAACCAGATCTTCAAACTGTACTTAAGTCATCATTGTACTTTTTCCATACTTAATGCTATCATATCAAATAATTATTGATGGAGACAACTTTAGTCTTTTTGGCTGACTTGATTTAAACCTACTTAATGCTTAGCAGCACAGGATAAATCTTTTCCTTTTTTTTTTTTGAAGGACTTGACATATATATTGTTTTTATTTACTTCATAGTTTTGCATGTTCTTATTGCCTTACTGACAACCTAATTGATGAATGACAAACTCAAATTGTTCTCCAGGATTTATAATTGGTTTTGATGGTGTTATTGGTTAGAACAGGTAGCCATTTTATCTGTATCTATTTAGGGACAACAAAGATGCCAATTTGTGGCACTGCATATTCTTAATCATGTTGTATGCAATTCTACCTGTTGAACACTATGACAACAGTGAACATCAACAGAAATTTAGAAGAAACGTCTAGAAGTATCTATCATGTTTCTTGACAAGGATGACATGATGCCACATCATGACTGCACGTGGTTGATGGGCGAATCATCGAAGGTCATGTTGATCGCATACGGCTGACAAATGATGATCGAATCAGAAAACACGTAATTGTCATCAAGCAATACTTGACCAGTCAATCATCTGAGCACCATGATTGGCGTGGCTAGTCAATGCAAGTGTCAACTGTGGTGGGCATTATGTCATGATTCGGGCGTGATGGGGAATGTTCTCACCCTACTATAAAGCAACACCTGGTAGCCACCTAAGAGTTTATATGAAACGATCCGATGTGTGACCGAGGGGGAGAGGGGATGAACTAGCACATGACGGACAACCAACTCCGCATCATCCATATTGTATGGGTCAGCATCGCATAGCAAAAGTCCGCACCGGTTGACCCACACTGTCAAGAACGTATGGGTCGATCGCTTGTACAGTCATATTGAACGAGGACAACGATGAGTATTAACGACCCGCGCATCTTCAGGTAAGCTCACGTAGATATAAAAGTCAACCCGCTAACACATAGAAGTGGATCAAACATTTTATATCACAAAAAATCATTTGCTAACTTAAGCATCGAAAGAGTCGAGTCGGGAATCCCTTCCCTCTCGACATCAACTTATCATGCAGTAACGCAGCATAAGCGAGACAACTCCAAGTCATACCTCGGGTCGACCACAAAAACATAATTGAAGCCCGGGAGCCAATCCCCCGATCCAATCTCATTCCTCCAACCTCCTTGCTTCAAAATCTACGTAGACGATGTTATACTTTCGGGATAAAACTAAATCATATCAATCTCTAGGCCACTACATAATGATACATAATAGGCTTGAAATGTCATATTCCCCCTCCAACAACCAACAATCTTGCATGTAATCATCTCTATAGTCAGACCACTTGATACGTTTTTATAAACACAACTTTACTTCAACATTATGTGAATTGTGACTTAAGATTAATAGTAGTTTGAAACGAATCTGGATTGGATTCAAATCATCATTCTAACTTGAAAAAACACAATATATACTCAATCTATCTTAGAATATTTAAGCCCTCGTAACATGATGAAATATTTATTTAACACAGGCTATATGGCTCATGAAACAATTCTACTTTGCAGTAAGTAATGGTCTTTAGATTGTTGAGAAGCTTTTGCTTGTTAATGTATTTTTTTTTTTTAGGTTAGAACTATCTTTTATGGTATATACATACATACATACATACATACATATATATATATATATATATATATATATATAACTTTAAAAAGTCATTCTCTTTGTATTTTTTTTTAAAAAGTGCTTCGTGTTTTTTTTTCTCAAATAATATTCTATCGTCCCACCACCTCTGTATGTGGTTTTATTGAATGCTCTTCTCCATCCATTGTATCTTCACCTTCAAATTTTTTTTATCATTAGATACATTAATTATTATCTTAGTAAAGCCAACGTGGATCAACCCCCTTAAACACCGTATCCACCTTCCATCTTATACTCTCAATGTTAAGTTTTGTTGTCACACTTTCAAAAAGAAAAGGAAAAAAAAAAGATAAAGTCTCATGATGATAACGATGCAAACGCAATATGATAGACACCGAAAGCGGTGAGCGATGGACGACAACGAGGGACATTCGTGATATTACAAGAAATAAGAGGATCATCTGAAAAAATCGAAAAATGGGACGCCTTCCTAAAATTGTTGAACTGAAATCATGAAATATACAATAACGGACGCTACAACAGAAAATTTTGGATTGCAACGAGCGTTATCTTCTCAGCCCGTTAATAAATCCGAAACCGTGATAATGACCGTCACAAAGCCCGTTATTTCACGCATTTTGTTTTAAACCCACGTATTCGTTTCTTTCCCTCCCTCGCCACCGAAAGATCCCCGTGCTTTAGGGTTTCTCTTAGCGGGAATCGGCGACTTCAGCGTCCGCGAGAAGAGGAGGCGAGGAAGGGAGCGATTCGATTCCAGCCATGGCGGGCGACGAAGGAACCCCACAAACCCCTGCTCGACGAGTCACCAGATCCTCCTCCGCCACACCCTTAAAACCCTCGCTCGTCACCCCGAATCTACTACCACCGCCAACGCATCCTCCTCCTCTGGAATCACTCTGTACGGAGCCCATGTCTACGGACGATCTATTGGCCCTTCTCCCGGGCCGAAAATCCCAAATCCTCGAGTTCTTGCGCGTAATCGGGCCCCCGAACTCCCCGATGTTCCCGGTCCTCCTGTACGGCGGTCCTTCGACTGGCAAGACCATCACGATTCTCCACGTGTTCCGGCTTTTGCGCCGGCGTTTTGTGTACGCCAGCTGCCGATCCTGTTACAGCCCTCGGATCTTGTTCGAGACCGTGTTGAACCAGTTGCTGTGCCATAGGAGGAGTCGGGAGAATGGGTATTCCAGTGCCAAGCGCTGCGAGAGGGCGTCCGATTTCGTGAATCTTCTCAGAGATGCTCTGACCCGGGCGATAACTGCTCCTAGAGATGAAAAGAAGAAATCTTGCTCCAAGGAGGGTCATCACGGCGATGGAATTGGTGAGATGATTTATCTGGTATTCGACAACGTGGAGCTTATCAGGTCGTGGGACAAGGGATCTGAAGTCCTCCCGTTGCTGTTCAGAATGGCCGATGTGTTGAAGACTCCTGCAGTCGGTCTGATTTATATAAGTAGGGCAATGCCTGATGCTTATTACTCGATGACTGGATCAGTGGAGCCAATTAGCATTTACTTCCCTGATTACACTGTCGATGATCTCCATACCATATTCATGAGAAACCAAGTCAATCAGAAGTTATATTCTTCTTTCTTAAGGTAATTCGTATCATCTCATTTTGTAGAATGGATTATTGGTTTTAACTTTTGCCCATTTGATATTTACCCAATTCATCTGTTAATGCTTTGTGAACAACAGCATAGTTTTGAAGCCATTTTCCAGAGTTACCAAACGTGTTGATGAGCTAGCAACTGCGTTCGACCCATTGTTTAAGAAATATTGTGAACCACTAACTGATGTGAACCTGGTTCCCGATGAGGCCATGAAGCGAAAGTTATTTGATCACCTGCAGCCACACTTGACAGCTTCACTGAATGAGATATTCACGGTTACTCCTTGGTCACTTGTTGAAGTTGCCAAGGAGCGTACTTCCAAGAGGGGACATATAAGGAAACTATGTGGGAAGGAGGTTTTCAGTGAGTTGGATATTCATATGTCAACCTCTACTAAATACCTCCTCGTTTCTGCATTTCTTGCTTCGAGGAACCCAGCTACTCTTGATGCAGCACTGTTTGACTCTACTGGAGGTTCCAATAATCGTAAGCGAAAGAGAAAGTATGTGTAATTATTTTCAGCACTTGATGATGTTAATTTTTCACTCTGAATCTTGCTACAAAATCTCCTTGAGGTCTCTTATGTTCTTAATTGTTGATTTGTAGGAGCACACATACGTCCTTGGACCAACAAGAGGATATGGCAGAAGAAGTTCTCATGAAGGGACCTGGAACCTTTCCTTTAGAGAGGTTGTTGGCTATATTTCAGTGTATCACATCAGTGATGGATTGTTCCGTTGAGGAAGATCAGTTCGAAGATGGAGTGCTGACAGAAGGTTCAAATGTCTGGCTAATGTCTGATGTTCTATTGCAGTTGTCTACTCTATGCAATGCCAATTTTATATGTAAAAGTGGCAACTTCCAGTTAGAAGGTTCAACACGTTATCGATCTATGATAGACGAAGATATGGCCTTGAAGGTAGTGTGAGCTTATACTATGCTGCATTGGAATTCTCCAAAAGATTTTGAGCATAATTACTCCATCCGGTATATGTTTCTTGTGCTAAATCTTTGTCAAATGCCTTCTAGGTGGCAAGGAGTATAAACTTTCCACTGTCGAAGTACATATATAGAAGATAGGTTTCCCATTTGCTATCATGGTTTTGGCGGCCTCAAATGTAATATTATATATAAGAATTGGGACCTGATCAGATAAAAATGCAGAGGCAAGCATCATATGCATAACTCCTCTTTTTGTTTCTTATTTTTATTTTAGCTTTCATGTGAACGTGAAATTTATTTCATTTCCAGTTACAGGTAATAATTGGACAAATGGTAGCCAGCTTCTGAAGCTAGAGAAATGAGTCATCTTTCAAGGGCTTCATTACTTTACATGTCATAGTTACACCCATAGTATGTGTCATATGCACCTCTGACTGATAATTTGTCTAAGCAGGATTGATGACTTAATGAAGGATTACACACAATTCATTAATTGGGAGTTGCATAAGTAGTTGCTATGCATGCTGAATAGAATTGTGTAATTGTTATATATTGGTTGCAGTTGATCTTGTCAATTCAAACATTTTTATGGATTTTAGTATGCTCTGCTTTATGTACTGGATATGATGCACTGAAGGATCTTTGTTGTGAATATAATCATGTACAGAAGATCTTATGCAAGAATTTGTATTATCCATCTAACAAAACTGTATCTATCTTTGCTATTTTGCTGTTCATAGAAATTGTCTTTTTCTTGTTTAAACTTGATGGTTCTGGAGAATAATTTTCTGACATACACTTTGAGCTCAATCTTGAATATATATTTCAGCCAGATAAGACAAAGGTAAAGGAAGATCCTCAACTGAGCAAGTACATTAGAAACCCAGAATTTCCCTTTGAAATGACTTGATGGATGTGAATAGCTGATCTGGTGATAATTTTCTTGGTCTCCATCTCTACATAAGGTGAAGTGCTTGCCAAGACCAAAGGTTCCTCCAGAAAGAAGATTATCGTATTTCTATTTGTGGAATTTGAATTGATTCCTAAAGCTTCTGAGCGTTAAAGTGATTACTAAAGCTTCACTTGCTGCCGCTTCACATAGATCAAGACAGGTTCATGTAGAATGGGAGGAACCAAGATGATGTGCAATTCATTCTATTAATCTCTTTGCGGTATCTTTCCTCCATCCATAGTACCAGTGCAATTACTTACTCTATAAGCTCGATTCAGGCACAAGTTTACCAGCATGGTTCCTGATTTCAAAGTCATGATACATCAATGGAGAGTCTAGTGTCCAAACTTCTGCGAGAAATTTCATCTTCACATCATTAAGACCTGATGGGGATGGCATTTGGAGCTCCAGGGATGGAATTTGATATGATGTGCCATAATGGCCCTTGTGATGGATGTCTTATTAACTACAAATTGTGGAGTTTGAAGCTGGAGAACCCCATTAAACCATTCAACAGCACATCGAAGTACAGGTATCATCTGACTAAAGCATGCTAATCAGGTATGACAAGAAACTTGCAGTATGTTAAGTTTTAGTTCAGTGGTACCAAATTAGTCCTTTCATCTGCACTTACGAAAAACCATGCTATCTTATTCTTCTGGTTATCTTGCCAACATCCTTGACATTTATTAATTGGTCTTGCCATTTTCCTGAGCCCTGCCATTCAAGCGCTTGTTTATTTTCATGATCCCACTTTTTTACACAGACATTGATGAGCAAGAATTTTCAATCCATGTAGACGTTTATGTGATCTGTTGAAGCCCTGTGAATAGATTGATGCATCTCAATCTTCATATGCTGCTGTTGCAAGGCTTTAAATAATTTGCATACTCATACTCATCTGTTGGCCTGATCTCGTAAAATAGATGCATAAAAAGGTTATGGGAATAATCTGACGGTAACAACATTCCTTGTGTTATATGGTAACCAAGGTATCATTGGTATCAGAACTGTCAGATAGATGTATGCTTTAGCTTTTGCATATGAACTACTACGGAACATATGATAAGCCAGGATGCAAATACCTCCATCAAATCTTAATCTGGTATCAGTAGTTTCCACATGATCTAGTTCCCATTAATCTGTGTTTATGACTCGTAGGAAGAACGCTTTCCTTCTGATTGAAGAAGGCAACTATTTCATGTTAAATGGGAAATGCATAGTTATGACCTCTTAGTTTCTTCCACATGATCTATTACCGTGTTGGGTAGATAAAACATGCACTTTTTTTTGACTAATTGACGTATACCTAGTTGACTATTAAAACCTTGAAATAAAGGTGGAAGAGGCTGCCTAAACGTGTACTTAAAGCAAAATTAAATCAGGAATCTAAATTATAGTGCAAAGGAAAAAAAGAATAAAAAAGATCGGAATATATTATCCACTATTTTTTGAAATTATTAGATTTTGTTAATGATCATGCACTCGTGCATCATAACATCGTAATATATGATGTCAAGTAGAGATTAAATATAATCCTGTTCTCAGGGGGCGATTCCAACATTGGCCTTCTGGATTCTTCCACGTTGATCATAAAGGATAGCTGGACTATCATTAACATTTCTTGATCATACAAAGCCAAGTTCTGATGAACAATCTCAATATAATGCAACATAATTGATTCATAGCTTATTACATTTACTTCACCCTTCACATGCATGGTAAACGATGACAAATCCAAGTATCAATCAAACACAATGGATCATAGATAGATGCCAATTCAACCAATCCAACCCGGAAGAAGAGCCCAATCCTTGTGAAACAACAAGCACACCAATCAAACACACAATATGCCCTGAGTACCGACTCGCAAGCATTGATTCAGATCAGAGTTCGGGGTTTCCTCACAGAGGTGGTTTAGCTGTTGGGGGCGGCAGCGGAGGCCGCGGCCCTCGCCTTGGCAGACTCGACCATTCGCCGGCTGATCTCCTGGGAGTACACGTGGAGGACCTCGATCCCGTCATCGTCGACTCCGCCGCCGACTGACGCCGCGGAGGCGGCGGAAAAGGCCTCCTCCTCGATGGTGCCGGCGACGGCGGCGGCCTCGTCTCCGGGGAGGGAGCCGTAGCGCTTGGAGAGGACAGATTGGGAGGTGAGCGTCTCCACGAGGCGGTGGAGCACCGCCTCCCGCGTCCGCTGCGTCGGAGGCCAGATCTTGAGGACGAGGAACGGGTAGCCGCCGCCCGCCGCCGTATTCTTCTCGATTTCGCCCTTGGCCTCCGCCGCGGCGCCTTCGGCCATGGAGGGCGAGGGGGCGGTCGACCGGAACGCGAGGGGAGAAGCAAAAGGGGCGAGGTCAGAAGGCTGGCGGCTTTTGTGTTGGGGTCGAAGTGGAACCGAACCGTGTCGGCCCAATCGAAGTCAGCCGTGTCAGGATCGTCAAATCTGGATCGAAGCCCAAACTTGTGTCCGGTCCAGGTCAATCCGGACGCAGTTCGAACCAGACCGAGCCCGGTCTGGGTCTGGATCGAACTGCGGCAACACCACAACAGCCCAAGTCGTCTTCCCGCTGCGTCTGCCCCTCCGCTTCGATCTCTGGCTCCATCCGGAGAAAGAAACGCCGGACAAGAAAGGAGCATGGCCACTTCCAGGCGCTCGAGAGGTTTGCTAAGAGATCCGAGCTTACTTATGCAACTATAGAGATGACCCCATCGGTTATCATCGCGTGACTTCCTCCTTCTTGGGCGAGAGGGGAAAAATCCCCATCGTCCTCTTCAGATCCTCCGCCTCCTCAAGCTGGTCCTTCTTCCTCTCCTGCTGCTGCTGCTGCTCCGTCTTCTGGGGCGCCCTCCTCTTCATGCTGGTCCTTGTTCCTCTCCTACTGCTGCTGCTCCGTCTTCCGGGGCGGGAACCTCGGCCCCTGCAGTCTCCGCCGGTGGTACTATCTGGTCGAGCGGGTTCTTCTGGTGATAGTTCGTGTTTTCCTTGGGATCGTTTTGATCGAATTAAGAACTCAACGGAGGAGTTTGCAGTTTTCTCTATAGATGAACTCTCTGAATGGTATAAGCCTTGGGAGCCTTCTCTGGTGGGTCATTTTTTGCTCCGACCGCCTCCGGCGGAGGTTATTCGGGCTATTGTCAGCCGGCTCTGGAACCTATCTTCCTCATCGCAGGTTCTCGACATGGCCCGAGGTTTTTTCTTGTTCAGATTTGAGTCAAAAATCGGATGCCATGAAAATGCGTTTACGCTGATGGATGGCTCTTCTAAACCGGAGGAGGAGGCCGGAGGGGCTGGTTACTTGCTGCGATCCAGTACTGGAAAATGCGTTTGGTCCGGTGGCTCCTTTTGCCGGATGTTGATGGCTGGGAGGCAGATGACCTTTTAAGTTTGGGATGGAAGCTGCACCGAATGAGGGAGGGGATTACTCACTTGGTGGTGGAATCGGACTGTGAGTTTTTTTTTCTTCTTCTTATTTTATGAGTTATAAATCTGATCATATTTCTAACTCATCATCACATCTTGCGGCATGTTGTAGATTTCTATAGTAATATGTAGTTTGATATTTTTGAAGAAAAAAAAGAAAGAAGAGATGGATCGATCTGTTTCCGAGCCTTGAATTGACGACGGAGTTAGAATCAACCCTTAATGCATTATCCCAATAATCGATCAAAGCCTTTCGCGACCTCTCTGTAAATGCAATAATTGACCATGGTCGGGTTTACCCTAACTAGATAGTAGGTTTTCGTTAAACAAAAGAAAGTACGAGTCTGAAGGACATTTTATTTGTAGTTGGTGTTCCTAAATACTGCGATAAATAAAATATATCTCGAAAATCTACTTGTAATTAATAAAATATTGTTTGAATAACTTTTTATTTGAAGAATATTTTTCACTGTGATCGATGCTGGCATAGTGAATCTTGCATGCCACATCGTCGTTTGATACGTCATCGTCATGCCATTGTCATGTTACGCTCAGAGAGGGAGGAGAAGACAACGAAGCTTCCTTCTTATTATGTATGACCAAAAAGATAATTACAAACTTCTTGTTTGTCATTTATGACTAGAAAGATAATTATAAGTTTCCTTCTTATCATTCATGACCAGAAAAATCATTATCGATGTAGTCTAAGACGGAACGTATTACATTATGTGATAACAAAATGTGTGACGTTGTAAAAAATGTGGCACATTACGAATTCAAAAATGTTTTACCACTAAGGCCTCCCTAAGGGCACCAATTATTGAGTGTATCTTCAAGTTACCACTGTTACAAATTAAGAAAAAAATTATTATTTAAGAAAAATTACATCAATTAGATTAGTTCTCTATATTCAAAATGAGACACCAACCTATTAAAATAAAGGATTAATATGGTAAATACACCCGACATAAGGAATAAGTCGAGTATACTAACCCGACAACTCTAAAACAAAATACCAACACAATGAAAGGCTAGGAGTTAAGACATGGTGGCAGGTCAAGACTATCGTCAAAGAGCACCTCGACTGCCATCGAGATTTTTTGATCCTCAGGGTAATCAGTGAATGGGTCCTCCTCGAGCTTTTGCTTGGGATACCTCACCTTGAAACGAGCTAAGATAATTTGGTACCCGAACTAATACGAGACGATCCTCATCCTCTGTAAACCCCTTTTAAACCTGGCATATGCCTTGTAATTGATGGTCGCCTCCTCTCGATATTTCGGTATTATGCGTCACTTGGCCTCCAATGCATCCCTCAGATCCCGAGCTTCCTCATTGGTTGTCACAACCTGCTCACCAAGCTCTGAGTTGTACACCCTCATCGAATCCAGCTCTTGGGTGAGCTGCAACAAATTGTCCTCTATGGCCTGGTTATTGCGTTGGACTTCCTTCGGTTCTTGGCGAGGCACAGTTCGACTTCCCCAAGTTGTTGTGCCAGCTCGGCCCCTCAAGTCTCCACCTCGGCAACAACAGCAAGAGCTCCCCCACCCCCCACACCCCCCCCCCCAACCCCCACCCCCCCCCCTCTCTCTCTCTCCTTTAGCCCCTCGATCTCTTCCCGAAGATCATCGATTACAAGGGCATGTTGGTGGATGATAGAGCCAACATCATGTACACGGTCGATAAGGGCCGTTACGTAGTGATGGCGCTGCAAATAAAAAATGAATGGATGAGTGAAGTGAACCTAACTAACCAGTACTTATTGCAAAAGCGAGTGTTGATCAAAACCTTCGAAGGGGAATGATAAATCTATTTCACCACCCCGGACATAAGGATATACGATAGTACTGCTCTAAGACCGTGCCATCGCCCGACACCTTATGCTCCTCATGTAAACCCTCCCATCTTAGTTGTAGCGGTACTCCGAAGGTTGAGTCTAGCAGGTCAGCTATTTGTATAGTCGCAAAGTGCAAGGGTTTGCTCTTACATAAGTTGAACATCGGCTTTAGTCTATCCCCTCTTTTTCTCGAAGAGGACTGAGAACTTAGAGAACCCTTTGAAGGCATCGATGTTGCGAAGGTAGGAGGCTCCTTCTCGGGAATTGACTCCTCGGGTTCCCGACCCCTTCGAGGATGAGGCATCTTCCTCACGATAATATTTTGCTTCTTTCTTGGCTTATCAATTCTAGCTTGGTGGTTGGATCGAGTCAAGCCCAATGGCTCACAGACAGTGGTCGGAGCCAAAGAGGCCACCATCATGCTCGAAGAGGAGCCAAACACTTTCCTCTTCAAAAAATACAGATTCATATCTATAAAGGATCACAATCACAAGGTCAAATATGCTCAAGATACGTGAGTTGGGAAAACCCGACCCACATGAAGAGAAATTTGTCATGACGCAAGGTCAAATATGTCCGAGGTTTATGAGTCAGAAAAACCCGACCCACGTGAAGAGAAATTCATCACTATAGAGGTGCAAGACCAAATGTGCTCGAGGTGCAAGTTAGGAAAACTCGATCTTTATGAAGAGAAATTTGTCATGATAGAAGTGCAAAGACCAAATGTGTCTGAAGCGTGTGAGTCAGGAAAACCCGACGTGCGTGAAGAAAAATCCGATACAACGGAGGCGCAAGGCAAAATGTGACCGAGGCACGTGAATTAGGAAAACCCAACCCATATAAAAAGAAATCCATTACGACGGAGGTACAAGCCAAATGTGGCCAAGGCACGTGAGTCAGAAAAACTCGATATACATGAAGAGAAATCCATCACGGTAGAGGTGCAAGGTCAAATGTATTTGAGGCATGTGAGTCAAGATAACCCGACCCGCATGACGAGAAATCCACAATGGTGGAAACGTAGTGCAAAACGTGCTCAAAGCACGCGAGTTGGGAAAACCCAACACATGAGAGAATCTCAAACACTCTCGTATCGGATGAATTAAAAGCTACACTTCAAGCCGCTCTCGCAAGAACCCCAAAGCACACCTTCAAAGGGGGATAAATGATAGGGAATATATTATCGGCTAATCATTCAATACGTCACCACCACATGATGCCTAAAGAGGGAGGAGAAGACGAAGGAATACATTATCGGTTAATCATTCGACACGTTACTACTACCACGTGATGCTTAAAGAGGGAGGAGAAGACGAAGGTTTCTTTTTGTCATTTATGACCAGAAAGACAATCACAAACTTTCTTCTTGGCATTTATGATCAGAAAGATAATCATAAGCTTTCTTCTTACCATTTATAATCGCAAACTTCTTTTTTGTCCTTTGCGATCATGTATAAAAGCTCACACAGAGAAAAAAGACTAACGCCCGCACTTATACACCTCGGGTTACTAACTTAGACGTCAAAGGAATCGGATCAACAAATCTCTTTCGACCTCGATCTTTATGCAAGTGACACCTTGAGAGCTCATCATTTTCATCTCAAATAATCCTACATATACGGGTTCAAACCATATCAACATTAATGACATATTCCCCTGAATTGCGTGCCAATCGGGAAGTGTTGCCAACCCTACAATTGAAAGTGACGACTTGAATCAAGTTGACGGATTGATTTTACTCTCTACAACACAACACAACAATGACAGAACTCGCACTCAGATAACACTCTTGGATTTGGTCTAGTAAACAAAAGTAGTTTAACCTGATAATTCAAAATAACTTTTACATGGCCTTTAAAACGACAAAAAAAAATCCTTAGCTTAATTAATCGTACAGATTAGATATCCAACCCAAATTACATCTTAAATATGAACCCTCGTTACTCGGTTCTGCTGTAAGCATTGTCCGCCGACGACGTGTCCATGTCATTTAAACCCAACTCCTCGTTCTGCTCCCAGGTTCTCTCGTACTCCTCAACTGTCATCGCCGAACATCAAAGGATAAGAAAAGCATGTCATAGTCATCAATACATGTTACAGTACATTCTATGATGTAACGCAAGTGATTTCGGGGTATCAATGGTAATGCAGAATCTTATTGTTGAGAGATTGGCCCTATCAACACATATAAACCAAGACAGTACTGTTAAGACCGAAAATATATGAATTCGATAAAGTAATTTGTTATTGACAAATTTACTACCATTAGCATATTCTAAAAAAAATGACTGTTTACAGATGAAAAATATGAAACGATTTCAGATGGAAGGATACATATAAAGTTCGAACCACTGGTTAGCCATTTATATGCTGCTTTATTCTTAGATTATATTTTAAATGTTTTTTCAAAGTTGACAGTGGTGTGGTAAAGTGTTTTTATTTTCTCTTGATTAAAATTTTTATTATACGGGCGAGAACTTACCAACAAGCCGCTTGTCATCCTCCACAGAGTCTGTGGTAAAGGAAACAAAAGAACTAGCCAATGCATCATCAATTATCAATGTCCAGGGTTCCTCTAAACTCGTAAGCTGCATGAGAAGCAACATATACATCAAGCCAAAAATGAAGGTTGGCCAATGTTTCTTCACAAATTCTACCATACGTTAAAAAAGAAGGCTAAGTGAAATAGATATCAGATCTGTATACCAGAGAATAACAAAGAAATAATTAGCGAAAAAACTTATATTCTTTCATGTAGACTTGTCATGATATGTGGACAAATAGATGGAGTATAGATTTTTTCACTACTTTACAACAAAGTAAAATTCAAATACCTTTGCGAGACTCGACTTGAAATCCAGCCATTTTTTCCTTTTCCAGTCATCACTGCTATCACCCAAAGAAAATCCATGTACTCTCTCAAGATCTGCAAGCAATAACTGTGTTATTATTTCTTCCAAGATTACAAGAGATTTTGCTATTTGTAATTAGTAAAAGATCCCAAAAGATGAAGTAAAAAAGGAAAACCCTGAAACATCCAACATACAAGATCTGCACGAGGCCTATATGCTTCATTCTAAGTTCTATATTTGGAAATATGCCTTTATAGACTTTGTATGGTGTAGAAACCAACTCAAAAAAAAAAAAAAAGCTGGAAACATTAAGATATCTACTTGTGAATAGGTAATTAAAGAGGTGTAACAGAAAAAATTTAGCAACATATGTAATTATTCTGATGATAGAGAGATTAATATGCTTAAGGAGGTGAAAAAGTAAAACTTACTTTCGCTAATTTTAGTAATTAGACCTTCAACTGTTGTGACAATTCCACCTAAAGTGCCACTTGCAAGCTCCAAATCAAGCTCAGGAACTTTTACACTAGCCATGTCCGACTGGGGAAAATTTGAAAGCAGCAACAAGAAGACAAACACTAGTGTTAGGAAATATTGCAGCTCTGCTACAAAAGAGAACACTGATGCTTTCGAAAAATAATGTTGTGCATATTATCACATTATCTACTTCAAGACAAACTTTAAAGAATTAGATTCTATAGTGATTTCGAAGCTTGACGACTACCACCACAGATTTAAACATCAGTCTGTTGTGATGGCACCAGGGATATGGAAACCTCTCGAAGATAATAATTCATATGCAGATGAAGATTATTTTAATCCTAATAAATAATAATCTTGGATGCATATTTTGAATTAATTGGTTTCTATATAATGTTTTTGAAAAGTTCAATGCTGATATGGGTTTCATTGCAGAGTGCAAGTTATACCAAAATTATGAGTAGCTCGAAGCATAGAAGTTCTATTATGATGGTTGTACATCCAAGTCATAGAGAAATGCAGACAAACCTTTATCACATCGCGGCTAAGATCTTCTATGTTCTGCACATACACCGTGATTCTCTTTCCTTTTTCAGGGATCTCACCACCAGCCTTTAACTATTCAGGGGAGCAGCAACAAGTTTAACAAACAAAATTCAGAACTCTCCAACGGTTAAAAACACACAAGAGTTCACGAAAACCTTGAAAATAAAAAAAAGGATGAATAAATTTCCTAATATACACAATTTAAGGTAACATCAAACCTCGGAGCTACGATAACCACACATATCACATGTGGTTGCCATCACAACAACTTCTCGAAAGTATGGAATTTCTGCATGTTGTTCAGGAACACAAAATCACGAAACATAATTTAATCAAACATTAATTAGTGTCAGAACAGAAGTTTAATTACAAAGAAAAAAAATTACAAATTCACAAAGACTATCACAAACGACAACTTGACACTTTATTTTCCAAGTACCTTTTTCTATTGTACTAGGTAAAGTCCAAAAGCATAAGAAACAAGTTGCTGATTTACTTGAAAAACAAGTTTCAGAACTCTTTCTCATTACTCTTTTATCATTTCTAAAATGTTACTAAAAGAATTCATGATATGTGACGAAAACACCATTCGATATCATCACTCTATGTAGGAATCTGTTGGCTTTCAAGGATTGTCTGCAAACTCACTAGCAACCTAACAGGCAATGGGAAAGAAATGGCATTTACTAAATAGCTTGAAAAATCTTGCTAGAATACTGATATGTGACTGTCTCCATGCCATTTTTTTCATGTGTTGGAAACCCTAGTCTAGATAACTCAGTTATCCATTTCAGAATGTAAATAGTGGTTATATGTAATTTATATATTAGCACTTAAACATTGACAACATAAATAGAACATCGACACAATAAAAAAGGCACGTAGGATATTATGATGAACTAAAAGAAGGATACTAGTAGAATAGAAGCGAGTAACACATCCAGCTGCGCAAGCCCCACATGTTGATGGTAGAGTGTCGACCTGAGAAAAAAAGGAAACAATTAAGATAAAGGAAAGATTACAAGTAACCTTAAAAGAAAAACATGTCAATCAAACAGAAAAATTTTACCTCTTCTGGTGCTGAGTATCTACACAAGGCTGCTGCAACATCCTCAGCTTTACCCTGGGCAATTGCACGACGGCCAGCAAGAGCTCCAACAGAGCCATGTGGCTCCTTCTGCACTACATTAACATTATTTTCTTCCGCCAAAGCATCCCTATCAACCTGTCTTTCAGGCTCTTCTTCTGGAGATGATTCAACAAGAAAACCCAATGATGCTTGTTGCTCCTTGGTCCTTTCATAAAATTTAATAGACAGCAAAGGGTCCAGAGATGGAGCTAACCTACACCAGATTAATGAATATATAAAATCAAATGGACAACAAGAAACTTTACATGAGACCATTTATAAGGCATAAATCCCAGATCTATCTGTGAAAAAGATACCATGACAAAACCATGACACAGCTTATCTGGCTCATCCTTAGATCCAAAAAAAAATCTCCACAAGCGTGTTATGATCTCTACATCTCTACCTAAAACCTAATATCTACTATTTTTTTTGCTTGCAAAAGTCATGCATTATGTAATAACCAGAAACATCAAAGAGTACTAGAGACATCCATATACTGCAGGAAACTAAGCAACTTTTTTGGACATCGAATGGAATAACAAAACCATTAATGTCATATAACTAAGGCAGCAATGTTAATAGGAGAACTCTTACGGGTTCTCAATGAAACTATTTCCAGCAGGATCATCAAGTATGAAAGTAAAAGCAGCATTTCCTGAGACAAGTGATCTCAGTTTTGTCAAGAATTCATCAATAGCTTCAGCAGTGACGGGATCCACTTTCTGCATAAAATGAACTACATACACTGAGATGAATGCAGAACAGTGTAATCTCAACAAATAGGGAAACAGTGGAAATCCTTGATGTACCTTTCGTTCCTCTTGTAGGGACTCCAGTTCATCTGCAGCACGAACTAGTATCCCTTCTACCTAATAGCATGACAACAACAAGGGCTGGTAAAGTTAGGGACAAACTGAATGTGTATGACCATTACTTAAACAATGCAACATTATACATGGTCGATATGTCTTCAACTCAAGAAAGAGTTTAACATATTCGAATGGATGAATTTTCAGTAATTTTATATTGGAAAATGGTTGCTGCACCATCTTTACTTTTATGTTTAGTTCTCTTGTACATATTCTCAACTAATGTCAAGAACTGAAAAATAATGTCCTCAAAAGGTAGAAGTATTAGGCACATTGCATAATAAAATTTTAATCAGGCATTAGATACACCTGTGACTGGCAACTTATGAATAAGATACTAATTACTTTTCCATTTTAGAAATTTCCGCTAATCTTCTATATTTAAACAATCATCCCCTTTTATGCAGGTCACTTGAGTCATGCCTTGTTGAAGCAGAAAAAATTCTATAGAAAATTGCTCCTACAAAAGTTTCTAGAAAATTATCATGGTTTATTATTTCTGTTCTAACCATCATATTAGATCTTTAAGGTGAAAGGAAAATGACTAATGAGACTAGTTATGAGACAAAACAACCATGTCAACAAAAGATTAAAACAGAAGAGTTGTCAATATAAAGAACAACAACAATAATATCATAAGTCCCAATTATGATATGTAAAAAATCATATGCCTAGTTAAGTTTAGAGAACTTAAATCTTTATTTATAGTTTCTATTAAAGTCTTTTAGATCTTTCTCTACCTGCCCTCGTATCACTAACATTAATCATTTCACTTTCTTTGACTACCGCATCTAGAGGTCTTTTAAACAAGAATATTATCATTTGGAAAGAGAATTACTGTAGAGAGTCTTCCACGTTGAGATTCAGGAGGAATCTCAAAATCCAGTTCTGGAACCTGTAAATATAGGGCAAGAAAATGTCATTATGTCAATCAGTAACTAAAGAAACAGGATGCACAACTATGCATGCCTAGATACTATGAGATGCAGACCCAGAAGCCATGTATTAGATATAACAATTGCTTGGGTCATTGAAGCTGCTCTACCTAATCCATGGTTGCCATGGAACGAAATGTGTGGGAAATTATGGTATAAACTGGGTTCAGATAGAAAGATAAGTGGCCATAAGTTGATCCTTATGTTAATGCAACTCATGGCACATACTAAGTATTATAATTCTTTAAAGTGCAAATAACTTATAAACCCACTAGAACTACAGTGCAAGCTTTACAAAATCTCACAATTAACAATATGAAGAAAGAGCAAAAAGTTACCCTGATAGTTGCAGAATCAGACTTCACCACTTGCCGATTAAGTATCTACAAAAACAATAATCCAGCTAAGAGTTTTACTAGTTGCAGAAGTAAAATGAGGTTCAAATGGATTTGGTGCATTCCTACTGTACTAGTGTAGCACAAAACTAACGAAATTTCAAACCTAACTTGACCATCACATGCAAAATAATCAGATGCATTGAATTTAAATTTGACAATAGCTTAACCAATAAACAAAATTTAAGTTTAGCGAGGAAATATCTATTATGAGTATCATGCTAGACAATGAAAAGAAGATACATGATAGAAATATTCTCAAGACTAAATTAAGGGCATCAATCAAACATTTCAAAACATCAATGATGTGCTAAATTGAAAAGGGAAAAAAAAGATGCTAGTGGTACAAAGACAGAGTCAGATGCGCTTCACAATGCTTACGAATGATATAATACACAAATGAGCCATAAATTCAAGGTGAAGAAACCCAATAATAGATGGACTAGGTTCTCCTTGTCAGAAGAAAGAAATTTGCAACCATTTTAAATTCATTTAGAAGAAAATCTTGACGAATATAAAAGGTTCTAATTGTTTATGATGCCTAAACAGAAAAAATTATATATTATGACACTTTGGAACATGATCTACAGACCTGAATGAAATTGTGACATCTAAGGTAGCACGTCTCGAAGAACAAAACTAAAGATAACTGAAAGAATAGAAGATGAAGAATAAAAAAACATAGAGGTAAAACTTCAGAAGGCAAGTTGTTGCAATATCATCATAACAAGTTAACAATATAAAACAATAACACAGGATAGAATTCCCTATAACCATACATCAAGGTGTCAGATAACTAAAAGATTATCTTGAGAAACAACAGAAGGAAGAAGCCAAAATCATCACATCATTTAAACTGCAAGTAGAGAAATCGATTCCTGAAGTAGCTAAACTATGATGACACAAAGACTGTTTACAACCTACCAAGTAATAATCACAATAGACAATACAACCATAAAACTATAATTGTTTTGGTAAGAAGAATAAAGAATAAGTATGAAGTCAATTGTTGTTTTCAACCATTTCTTTTTAAGTTTTAAGATAAATAATTCTGAAATGTCAAAATGGTACCTTTTTATCCATTCTTCAATGTCAACAATGTAAAACAATATATACCCCTGAACTCCGAAAACAAATTCACAAGAGCTACATCCTCAATAGTCAGCATCAGATTAAAACTATTTATATAATTCTGCACCAAAATTAACATTATGGATGCTTGAAATTTTCCTGTCACTATTATTTTCATTTAAAGGATAATACGGTTAAATAACATTTGATTGTTAGGAAGGAGAGATGTTAACTCAAAAGTGACATCTAAAGTAGCCCATTCAACAACAAAAAGATCACCTAAATAATTAACTAGTGTACTTAAGAAAACAAGACTTTCTAGGAAATCACCAAACATGAACTGAATACCAAAGTTCAAAAATAAAAGGCGCCAATGCATAGCCTCAAGAGAGTAAACATAAGTGGCCATATTCCTATAGGCAAAGAGATAATTTATATGACTCAAACGCTCATCCAGGTCGCAAAAGAACAATCCTACCATGTCACTAAGACCCACCCTCAACAGAATAACAAAGTGAGAGAATCTAAGTTGAAACTTGTCCCGGAATATCTTAGTTCAGCAAAAGCAAACCTCACTATGCCCTGCAGGCACCTCCAAGCGATAGCAGCATCCTCGAGGCTGGAGCTCACCAGCAAACTGAACCTCATTATTCCTAATGACGATTACAAAAATCAAGAAATAACTCAGTTCACCAAATTTTAATTGAAAATAACATCTGAAATAATTGTGCAGCGACCATCTCTCTTTCCGAAAAAAAACGTGCAGTACCTCTCGTTGCAGTGTGGGCACTCAAAAGCCATCAACACAATCTGCATAGAAGATCAGAAGCAAAATCTTGCAATAATTTCTCTATCAATATATGAAAATTTCTCGTAAGAATATATTTTTTTGTCTTTATTCTACCTCTCTAAAGTGCGGAATCCGAGTGAGTAGAAGCCTCGTCGTGCCCTGAATCGAAGACAACGCATGTAACACTCAAAAAATTCCAAGCTACGAGAACAGTAACATCAAAGACAGCATCGGATTCTGTGAACCGTGAAGATAAGAATTATTCAATCTCGACACCAAGATAATGGGGCTCAAGGAGATTACGTTCTCGCCGCAGCGCATGCAGAGGGACTCAATCTGGTGAAGCGGCGCGACCGAGGCCACCTCCTCCTCCACCACCGCTGCGACCGTCTCCGCGGCGGATCCAATGTCGACGAGCGGACCGCCGTTCTCCATCTCAGTTCCGGGCGCAAACTTTCGTCTCCGCTCTTCCGCGTCTTCTTCACCCTCGCCGACTTCGATTCGCCTCCCCGCTTCGCAACGATAAAAACCTAGTAGCTTCCAGAACCGGACCAGGAAATCCCGGTCCGGCTCGACATCTCCAGATTTCTCAGTCGAACCGAACCGAACCGTGCCTTCAACGGAAACCATATGCGCTCGCTGTCCGAACCGCGTAGCTAATTTTCAATAATAGCTTATTTTAATTTTCTTCGAACAAAACATTGTAGCAGCACACGTTGTTTCTCAGTTTCCTGTAGACATATAATCTCGCAGCTGTTGATGACTATTAAATAGGCAAAGTTAGAGCTTGATATTTAATTGAGCCATCCACAACACGATAGACTTACGACAGCGTGGTTGCAAAGGCAGACTTGCTGCTAAAGAACAAAAGTAAGAATTTTGACCTGTACAAAATTAAGCACAATTATCATATCATATATATTGATAAGATGAGAAATTAGTTGGATGCCGAATGCACCTACGAATCTCATGGAACTAAACAAATTTGAAACAGTACAATCAAAGCAGTGATAGCAATGAGAAACATTTTCTTTTTTCATCAAGATGGACTAAAGGACCAGAATTTATGAGCAACAATTCAACTTGTATGACCAGCTTCAGCACAACAAAGTAGAAAACAAGCCTGTGAAGGACATAGGATGCACGACGTTGATTTAATATAGTTGAAGCTTAAGCCCACATCAACCATGTAGCTATTGTTCATTAGACACTGTAATCATCAAATTGAAGCATCCTCTCAGGCTTCAAGTCCACAATACCAGATGGTGAACATGGAAGCGTAACACCTGAAAAACCTATGTTGCTTGCATAAAGAAGCACAACATTGAGGATGAATCCAGCTTTGAGAGCAACCTCGAGTTTGGCACTAAAAGATCATTCTGAATCACTTAATGGCTGACAAACAGGAAGGTAATATGTGTCGAGCTGCCAGTATTTCCGTTTCACACCTTCCCATACCTCCTCTGTCAAGCAATCTTTTACAGGCAAGGGAATAAATTGAGTAGAATAACCTAAATTTCCAAGTTCTAATGCAACTAACTGACAGTAAACTACATGGAAAAATGCATTATCGCCGCACAGCCCATTGAAGTATGAGTATACACCTCCGGGCTTCAGTAGTCTAGGAAGATGTTGGTGAAATTGCCTCAAGTCCTCATAATATTCTCCGTAAGTGTCAAAAAATACTCCTGCAGGATAAGAATATTATAGCATTGAAACAAAACCAATAGTACGTTGCACAATCAACCAACGCCTCGGAACATAGAGCGATATGCCAAGTCACAGACATTAA
Organism: Musa acuminata AAA Group; assembly: GCF_036884655.1. NCBI lineage: Eukaryota > Viridiplantae > Streptophyta > Magnoliopsida > Zingiberales > Musaceae > Musa > Musa acuminata. The sequence goes on from NC_088335.1 coordinate 6,219,223, forward strand.
AAATTTTCCACAGATATTTCTCCAAATAGAACCAAATGAATGTCATAGTAAAACCAACACATTAAATATTTTTATATCTATTTCAATGGCATAAGTACCGTACTGATGTATGTTACAGTCAAGTGCAAGTCTATATACTGTTTTTAAATCCTTGATTTCAACTTTATTGTTTGGGACTTAGGAAGTGGTTAAGATGGGACTCTGAAGATTATGGAAAACCATGAGTATCTCCTGTGGACATGAAAACCAAACCAAGACATCAATAAGTGGTGTTAGATTTAGCTGCTCATGGACTAGCCAAACTTCTGGGTAGAACCCATGCCTTTTTATTAGGCTGCTCAGTTTTTATTAGGCCCACCTTTTTATTATAGAATATATATTTATATTGAGAAGATATAACATTATACAATTACATATTATATTTTTAACACAGGCCATCCATGGCATGGCACAAACTGGCTTAACATTGGTTGGCAACCTGCATTATAGAACCATGACTCCTATTTAACCTCTACATCCACATAGAGAAATACTATGGAATCCATCCTATGCAGAGTTAGGCTAGTTTGAACAATTTACACTTGATTATGTAGTGGAGTAAAATTAGTTCCTAAGAAATCAAAATTCCTGAAAGTCTAGGAAATTGCTAGAAAAATTGGAGACAAAAGGTTCATGATTTAAGTGGTACAAAGCTTTTTACCTAAAAGACTACACATGGAGGGGTTCATATAGGGCCAACATTAAAGTATAACCAACGGGTAGTGCACAGTCTGAAACAAGTATATCCTCTGGTTCCAGGCATTACGTTCCATCCATAAGGAGCTCAGAACGAAAGGTTGTATCAACAACATCAAAATCAGGCAAGTTCAAGTCCAAGTAAACGGTTTGGTTTTGCATCTTTGCCAACAGCCACAGTAACATGCTCTTGCAGAGGAGAAAGTTCATCAAATTTTAGTGCTATCCAATAGCCAAACGAGGATACTTCAGTAAAGATGAAACATCAACAATCATTCAGAATTACATATGTTGGTACTTGGCAATGGTGTTCTAGTACTCTGGTGAAATCCTTGTTTCTTCCTATTTATTCTATCAAGAATTCAGTTCTGTTTATAGTTACAATCACACAAAACAAAGCAAAACTTTTTTCTGCTAATTTTACTACTTACCATTCACCACCACTTGCAAGATAACATAAGAAATACTTTTCTTAACAATCCTAAGAGAAAGCATGTATTTGGTGATGGTGTTCTTGTATTATAATAAAAACTAATTTTCCCATTGATTATTGAAATAACAAATGCAGTGACTCTTCTTTCATAGGGTGCAAATATTAATGATTGATGATCATATAAACAAAGTAGAGCTTACCTTTTTGCACAATATTAGTATTAAAAGATAATATAAGAAACATTTTGCAGCACAAATTTAGAACTCAATGAAGATATTACCATCATAAGACTCAAGCTGCGGAAGAACATCCTGCCACCGTCCAAAAACAATCTTCACATTCTCCTTCTTCCCCCAGCCTGAACGCAGCATCCGTTCATACACTTCCGGATGCGCCTCCACAATCGTGTGCTCGACCGGCCCGTACCTCTGAATCGCCTCGTCCACAAGCCCCATCCCAAACCCCACGTTGAGCACCTTCCCACCGCCGCCGCATACGGCCCTCGCGTGTGCCTCCATCAGCGGTCTTTCCCACTCCATCATCACCGCCTTGCTCTCCGAGTCCATCAGCTTGTCCTCGCTGAAGGAGACCCTGTCCTCCAGGTAGTTCAAGCCGCCGTCTTCCTTCTCGCCGTTGCGCTCCGCCACGCGGGCGATGGTCCCGAGAACGAGCTCAGCCTGGATGCCGGCGTTGAGGAGAACGTCGAAGGCCTCCTGATGGGCGTGCTCCATGGCGAGGTCACCGGCGGAAATGTTTGATGGCGAGAGGGCATTCCACGGTGCACCGGCGGAAAGGAGGCGTCGAGCGGAGTCGGCGTGGCCGTGGCGCGCGGCGTACATGAGGGGCGTCATCCCGCTTGCGTCGAAGTAGGTGGGGTCGGCACCGGCAGAGAGGAGGTCGTCGATCTTAGCGCAGTCGCCTTCAACAGCCGCCTCGCAGAGCTGTTCCTCCGCCGACTTCGCCATAGCGTGGTTGCGAGGCTACTCTCTCTTCCTCGTGGGCGAAGCTGATGGAAGCGGGATTAGGGCGGCAAAGATGTCAGGCCGATTCCGGACCGGCCGAACCATACGATCATAATTTGTGGAATCGGGCAGATGACAACGGGTCGGATTTTTCCGGGCATGCAGATTTATCCGACCCAATTAATAGATTTGGATTCGGTTCCGATTGTACGGTAATACACGGAGGGTTAAAGGATGATAATATAAAGTATTTTTCTTTTATTACGGAAAGATACTTGGTAATTCAAATCGATATGCATATGATTGTCTAAGGTACATCAAAAATGAAAATATCGAGAGATTGTTCGAGATGTCTCCCAAGTAAAAATATCGAGTTTTCAGAAAAATTATTTGAGGTAAAAAGATTTATATATTAATCCGAGTTGATCCCTCCGACATTTAGTTTAATAAACCGAGATAAATGAGTTGATATTCAATGCTAAAAAGATAAAACTTTTATACACTATAATAAGGGAATAATATATTATGAGAAATATTTTTTAAGAAACAACTTTTAACTATTTTGACTTTTTTTTTAAGGATAATTTTTATCTTTTTAATTTTATCGATGGTAGACACATGTTGGATAGTGATTAGTCGATAATATCTTTTATATCAATTTTAATCAATACTTAACTTATAATAATTAGTAGATATTAATTATGATCAAAATAATATAATTTAAATTTCCTAATTACTGATATTCTTTTGTTATTGAATCATTAATAGGTGAGTCGATTAATCAAATCATAGATTAATATATAAAAATAAATTATATTTATGTACTATATATATATATATATATATATATATATATATATATATATATATATATATATATATATAGTAAGCCGGACAAAACCGATTCTAGTCAAAGGGATGATCCACGTACACAAGATGCATTAAAATCAAAACATTACCAAATTCTTCATGATGTATACAATTGTCTCATAAATCCATGCGTATTTAGCTTTTTTTTTTTCCCAAACTTCTGTTCTCCGTTTAATGCGTACACTTTCCCACCATTTGAACCATTAATTAAATTACTATCCTCAAGGAGCCTAAACACATCGAATCAAGCATTGGGCAGTCCTTAATAAGCATATTTTTCATTTAATAGTATATACAATAAGCTTAGCTTATTGTCGTTCCATCCACAATAATGTTAATAATCTAAACAGCAACGAGTAATAAAACACGACACATTATACCTTCACTTGTTTTCTAAGACAAGCCGCCATCGGATGGTCTCGGTGTTGTCATCCTTACGCCATCTTTAGGTCCATGAGAAGGCCAGGGGGCTCGCGACCACGTGCTGGGCGTCGGACCACTCGAGGCGGCCGAACGCGGTCGATCCCGACGGCTGCGACGCCGTTGAGAAAGTCACGGTATAGTTCTTCTTCTCCCCCAGCGCCGCGAAGGTCAGAGCCGTCGGCTCCACCACCACCTTAACGTCCTCCGGCGCCGACACTGTCGCCTTGTACGTCCCAGGTGCCCCGACGTTGGTCAGCGTTCTTGTGTGCTTCACCGTCGTCGACGCCGTTGCGAACGCCACCGCGAAGGAGGGGTAGTTGAGGTCCGATACCTCGTAGGCCTTTTGTCTATCGCAGGTGTAGTTGGTCAGCCGGGAGAGTCGCGCGATCTGGAGGGGGGTGTAGTTAAGGGCGCAGAGGAAGTCGAGGTAGTCTTCGGTGGTTAGGTCGTAGACGAGGCCGGGATCCAGGGCCTTCGGCGGGTCCACGTGGCCGGCGCCGAAGTCGAAGGGAGTAGCGGCGCGGCCGGTGGCCACGTCGAGGATGCCACCGTCGCCGGGGTAAGCGGCGTAAGCGGTGGTCATGAGGGCGGACTTGATGGCGCCGGGGCTCCAGTCCGGGTGCGCTCCCTTGAGGAGCGCCAGCAGGCCGCTGACGTGGGGGCACGACATGGACGTGCCGGAGATGATGTTGAACTCCGTCCGCCGCGGGTCCGCCGCCTGCCCCGTGGGCCCAACCGAGCCCGTCCAGGCGGCGAGGATGTTCACCCCCGGGGCGATCAGGTCCGGCTTCAAGATGTCCGGAGTGATGGCGCTCGGCCCGCGGGAGGAGAACGCCGCAACCACCGGCGACGGCTTGACACCGACCTTCGTACCCCTGAACGCAATGGTAGCCGTTGGGTTCGGATCGGAGAAGAGGTAGGACTTGATGGCGTCCCCGGCTATTTCCCCGACGGCGGTGGCGGGGAGGAGGTGCGCGTCGGCCACAAGCTCTTCCCCGTTGGCGGCGGTGTTGGCCAGGATCATGCCCGCCCCTCCAGCGTCACGCACGACCAACCCCTTTTGTACCCGGGCGTTGATCCCGCGGTCGCAGAGGACGATCTTTCCGGCGACCTTGTCGGGCAGGAGGGTCCCCGTCATGCAGAGGTTCCCGTTGGTAGTGTTGGTGGCGTTCCCGGCGTAAATGAATGGGAGCGGCGAGGAGGGAAGTGGCTTCCCGCTGTAGAGCGAGACGCCGGTGTAGTTCTTACCGTTGCTGAGCAGGACGTTGGCGGGGAAGTCGCGGTCGAGCGTGCCGGCACCGACGGTGGTGATCCACGGCGCTACGTTGGAGAGGGTAGAAGCCCCGGGGCCGGCATTGCCGGCGGAGCAGGAGACCACGACCCCCATCGCCATGGCGCTGAAAGCCCCGACGGCGATGTTGTCGCGATAGTAGTCCGACATCCCGCCGCCCAGGGACAGGGATAGGACGCCACAGCCGTCCTCGATGGCCTTGTCCATGGCAGCGAGGATGTCGGAGCCGAAGCACCCACCGAGCCAGCAGACCTTGTACACGGCGATGCGCGCGCGGGTGGACATGCCGCGGGCGGTGCCGGCGGCGTAGCCAAGAAAGTCGACGTCGGGGATGGCTGAGCCAGCGGCGGTGGAAGAGGTATGGGTGCCGTGGCCGTCGTTGTCCCGGGGGGATCTCGACTCCTTGGTCAAGTTGATAGGGCCCATGCGCGCTTCATACCCCTTTGAGAAGAATCGCGCGCCGACCAGCTTCCGGTTGCACGCGTTCGCGGCTTTGAAGTCCTTTCCCTCCTCACACGCGCCCTTCCAGCTCGTCGGGACCGGCCCGAGCCCAGCGTCGTCGTAGCTCTTGCGCTCCGGCCACACGCCCGTGTCGAGCACCCCGACGACGACGTCGCTCGTGGTGTTCGATTGGGGGATGAACCCCTCGGTGCGGTCGAGGCCGAGGAACTCCGGGGTGCGCGTCGTGTGGAGCTCGTACCGAGCCTCGGCCATGACACCCAGCACGCCCGGGCGGCGCTCCATGGCGCGGGCCTCCGCCGGCGTGAGCCGCGCGGAGAAGCCGTGGGCGACCGTGTCGTAGGCGTAGAGGATCTCGGCGGTGTCGGAGACGGACCTCAGCGAGGCGTCGTACCAGTGGCGGTGCTCCGCGAACGCAGGCGGCATCTGCGACTTGGCCATGTGGACAATATACGTCCGCTTCTTGGCGGCCGCCACCGCCGCGGTGCTGCTGCAGCATATCACCAGCAGCAGTAACATCAATGACGACGACCTCAGTGGCTCCATCGATCCTCTCACCACCCTTCACCAGTAGCACACACTCGTACAATGCACGCGCTTGTGCAAGAATTTAAAGCAAGTAGTTGTGGGCAAGAAAGAAGAGATTGCGGTGAAGTTTCGGATCAAGCAATGATTGCTTGCACAGAACAACAAAAGAAGTTGCGGGCAAGAAACAGAGTACCCACTGATGGTGGTAGTGGTGGCGGTGAAGCAGAACCACAAGCCACAGGATAGAAGAGAAAAGGAAGCATATGCGATCACATGGATTGCGTCTCTGTTTGTGTTTGATGCCATGTTTCTTGGCATAGCAGGGAAGAGAGTCTAACCAAATCAGGTTCATGTGAGCTCAAGGTTATTCATGGTCTTATTCCTTCAAACAAAAAAGGTTATCTTATAACTTAAATCCTAATCGTTCAGATTGTAAGAGATCAATTTCATCATGGTATTAGAACTTATCATCATGATTACTTCAGGTAAAGATAATGGAGAGAAAGAAAGGTAAAGCTGGATAAGGATAAAATGTGCCATGACGATCATGGGATAGTGGGTGGGAAGCTAAAAAGGAAAAGGTGGCCTAAATGGCATATGAAATATGGTGATGATACTGATGGCAATTGGGGATGTAAAGTGTATGTTGAAATACCAAACATGGAAATTCAGCATGTAACACGTAATTGGCTTACTAGACAAATTCATTTTTAAGTCCGATTATAAAATACTTGAATCGGATTTAAGCAAGTTCAGTAGACGTATACACTACAATATATATATATATATATATATATATTGTACATGAGTGCACCGAATGAGGAATGGAAGAAGCGGGAGCAGCGCTTGCATCACGTCCTGGCTGCCAAACGCCGCGCAAGAAGCAGGGGTCGGCGGTCGATGTTAGCGAGGAGCACGCGGCGTTGGAGCTCGAGGAGCTGCTGGAGGCGGAGGCTGATTGGGAGTGATACATCGACGGCATGTCGAGGGAGGAAAGGTAGAACGTGCTGAGGTCGGTGGAGGCGAGCTTGGCGGTCTGCCGCAACGAGATTATTCTACGTCAACAAGGTGGCGGCGGCGGCCCGAGCGTTCAAAGTTGTGACGCCGGGGTGGACGTTGCAGCACCCCGGCTTGCACCCTGAGCTTCCGTCCTTCGATGCTGCCGAAACTTCTGCAGCCGATCCGGCGTTGCTCAGCTTTCCTGCCGCAGCCGATGTTGTTGCAGAACTGGAATCAACTCCAGTCTCCGTTGAGTCCATGGCAGCAACGTCGACGGCACTGGTGGGAGACTTGGACATGATAGGAGTGATAAACAGATAAGATTTCCTCGAGGCAGTTGAGGAAATCGGAAATCTCTCACCAGTTGAGAAGCAGATAAGATTTCCTCAAGGCAGTTGAGGAAATCTCTCAGCAGCTGAGAAAAATCCTCCATGCTGAATGTGTATAACCTCCCTACTGAGTGTGTATAAATGACTGTCAAGAACTCACTATCAAAATGTATTAGGCAATTATATCTTATACGTTTCATAGTTTCTTCTACAATTTCTATCTTTCTATCTTCTTCGCTTAATTTCTATCATGGTATCAGAGCAGTTTGCCTAGAGCAAGCCCTCTTCTCCGGAGTCCAACCATCCCTCTCATGGCGACGCCTCCGCCCCTCAGCCGTAGCCATTCGCTGCAGCCTATTGCAGCACTTGCGGCTGCTAATATCAGATCCTAAAGGAAGCACAGTCACGGCCTTTGTTTCTACCGCCGGCTGCTGCTCCCTTGCCAACCGAAGTCTTCCGCTGAAAACTCCGCTGCTCTTCCGGCCACCAAACTCCAATACTGCATTACTGCAACTATCTCCAACCTTGCAGATTTCTCTAGCATCGCTGCAGAAATCGCTGCAAGCTGCAGAGATTTCTTCCACCTCGCTGCCTTTCTTGCTGCAGATTGCTCGCCCATCACTGCAGTTCATCACGCTGCAGCCTTCTCTGTAGTTCATCACGCTGCAGCCTTCTCTGTAGTTCATCACGCTGCAGCCTTCTCTGCAGTTCATCGCGCTGCAGCCTACTCTGCAGTTAATCGCGCTGCAGCCTACTCTGCAGCGCATCGATCTGCTTTTCTCCTCCTCCCTTCCTCCTATATCTTTACATCTTCTATAAAGATCACTTGACCCGCCACAAAATATCTGGGATGTCTTCATTTTCCTCTTCCGTTATTCCTGTCCCTATTTCTGCAGGGACTCTGAGCACTTCTCAAAGTCTTATCACCATCAATGCTGCAGCACTCATTCCCTTCAAATTATCCAAAGGCGGCAACTACGCATCTTGGCGGGCACAACTTTCTAATCTTTTATTTGGCTATGATCTCTTAGGTTACGTTGATGGCTCTCTCTAGTGTCCACTTGAAGTGATCAACATCCCAGGCGAACCCAATCCAGTGCCAAATCCAGCCCACCAACTATGGTTACGTCAAGATCACCTCATCCTCCAAGCTATTCAAGCTTCCGTTGCTGGATCCATTGCCCCGCTGATATCCTCATGTACGACTGCTGCAGAAGCATGGTGCAAATTACAAACAACTTTGGCAAATCGCTCGCGTACTCGCATGCTCGGACTTCTCTCCAATCTGATGAAAATGAAACAAGAGGGAAGTACTATTGTTGATTATCTACAAAATATCAAAGTTATCATCGATGATTTAGCTTTGATAGGTTATTCTCTCAGCGATGAAGAAGTCCTAATACATACCCTCAATGGCTTAGGAGGCGAGTACAAAGAACTGACAGCAGCACTTCGGGCACGTGACTCACCAATATCATTTGAAGAACTTTATGATAAGTTGATCGACTATGAGACGTACTTGAAGCGTGATGATAAGTTGCCCGGACCACCTATTACAGCTCAGGTCAATCAAAAATCCAAGAGGAAGAGCAACCAGTACAATAAGCACGTCAACAACGATTTGGCTAAGCTGCCTCCTAGCCTTATGGGGCCCAGACCAAACCCTCCTTACCCATATCAAGGTGGTAACTTTCATAATACTCAGCCGTCGCATCCTGACTTCATAGGCCGCCAACGAGTTGTTTGCCAACTATGTGATAAAGTTGGACACTCCGTGAAAGTCTGTCGGTCTTGTCCCAGACTCCCTACTCCATCACAGTGGCCTCAGGCGAATTTCATGGCTACTCCAACTCCTACTCAACCTAATTGGATTGTGGATTCGGGCGCCTCTCATCACATCACCTCTGATCTTCAAAACTTGTCCATCTACAACAACTATGACGGAAATGAAGATATCATCATCGGTGACGGTAAAAGAATTCCTATTACTCATTCTGGTTCCTCAATGCTTAGTTCACTTACCACAACCTTTACACTCGATGATGTTTTGTGTGCACCTAACATTAAAAGAAACCTCATTTCCGTTTCTCAATTCTGTAAACAAAATAATACATCAATTGAATTCTTTCCTAACTTTTTTCTTGTCAAGGATTTGAGCACGGGGGCATCCTTGGTCCAGGGCCAGAACAAAGACAACATTTATGAGTGGCCATCCACTTCACAAATTACCCTTCCTACTGCTCACTCCTCAATCGCAGCTCCGGTTGATGTATGGCATCGTCGTCTTGGTCATCCCTCCCCTTTTATTCAGCAAAAATTACTTTCTCGTTATTCTCTTCCTACCTTGAAAATCAATAGCACTATTAATCATTGTGATGCTTGTCTTTGCAATAAAAGTCATAAACTGCCTTTTGGGACAACCTCCATTTCTTGCTCTGATACCATGATAGAAATTAAGCGAAAAAGATAGAAAGATAGAAATTGTAGAAGAAACTATGAAACGTATAAGATATAATTGCCTAATACATTTTGATAGTGAGTTCTTGACAGCCATTTATACACACTCAGTAGGGAGGTTATACACATTCAGCATGGAGGATTTTTCTCAACTGCTGAGAGATTTCCTCAACTGCCTTGAGGAAATCTTATCTGCTTCTCGACTGCTGAGAGATTTCCTCAACTGCAGCAGCAATCTACACTTATCTTACTCATGAAGCCTCTCGCTTGTAAACAATTCTTTGCATCGATCCAAGATTGGTATCCTTGTCAGGAGCACCATCTTGCGGGGGCATGATAGAAGATAAGATTTTCCTCAACAGAATGAGAAATTTCCTCATATAGTTAGGAAAATCTTATCTTCTATCATGCCCCCGCAAGATGGTGCTCCTGACAAGGATACCAATCTTGGATCAATGCAAAGAATTGTTTACAAGCGAGAGGCTTCATGAGTAAGATAAGTGTAGATTGCTGCTGCTGCTACTGCGATTGTTGTTGCTATGATGGCACAGGCGTTCCCTTCATTCTCCTTAAGTCTGCCGAATGTTGACAGATCAGCGAAGACTACCGCGGTGAGGAAGATGAGGATTGACCACGGAGCCTCTTAGGAATGCAACGGCATTGGTCGCTGGCCGAAGGGTGAAGCTTCACTTTTCTCAGCGACGTTGGTCGCTGGCCGAAGGCAAGAGCGAACCTTCGTTTTTCTCAACGACGTTGGTCTGTAGCAGAAGAGGAAGCTGTAGTAGAAGAGGAAGGAAAATAGCTACAACGAGGAAGAAAGGTGGGGCAGTGCTGATGAGCAGCACTAGAGATGCCGTAGCGCAAGGGAACGAACGTTGGCGCAGAGTGGCAACACCAATGATGAATTGGCAGCAAGAAGAGAGCTTGCTCTAGGCAAGTAGCTCTGATACCATGATAGAAATTAAGCGAAGAAGATAGAAAGATAGAAATTGTAGAAGAAACTATGAAACGTATAAGATATAATTGCCTAATACATTTTGATAGTGAGTTCTTGACAGCCATTTATACACACTCAGTAGGGAGGTTATACACATTCAGCATGGAGGATTTTTCTCAACTGCTGAGAGATTTCCTCAACTGCCTTGAGGAAATCTTATCTGCTTCTCAACTGCTGAGAGATTTCCTCAACTGCCTTGAGGAAATCTTATCTGCTTATCATGCCCCCGCAAGATTGAGCTTCCATCAAGGATGCCGATCTTGGACCGATGAGATGAAAATAGTTTACGGGCGAGAGGCTTTGTGAGTGAGTCGGCTAGTTGATCTGCTGTATGTACATGAGAAACTCGGAGTTGATGTCTGGCAACTTGATCTCGCACAAAATGGAAGTCGATAGCTATGTGTTTCATGCGGGAATGGAACACTGGATTGGCACATAAATAAGTAGCTCCAATATTATCACAATATATTGTAGGAATAACCGTGGAGTTGACGTTGAGTTCCTTGAGCAAATTTGTGACCCAATTGAGTTCAGCAGCGGCGGTGGCGACGGCACGGTATTCAGCTTCAGTTGTAGATCGTGCAACCGTCTTTTGTTTTTTAGAACTCCAACTGACTGGAGTAGCTCCAAGGAAGACAATGTATCCAGACGTAGATGTTCTATCATCAAAGTTCCCTGCCCAATCAGCATCAGCAAAGGCATGGAGATGGAGTGAAGTATTTTTGCGAAGAAAAATGCCATGATTAAGAGTCCCTTTAAGATACCGCAAAATTCGTTTGACCGCAGACCAATGCGTAGTAGATGGTCGATGCATGAATTGCGATAACTTATTGACGGCAAATGAAATATCTGGACGGGTGAGAGCCAAGTACTGTAAGGAGCCGAGGACTTGTCGATACTGAGTCGAATCTGTAGCAGGACTTCCATCACATAATTTAAGTGATTCACTGGTAGAGAGAGGAGTTGTAACCTCTTTCGCATCCTGCATGTTTGCCTTTGATAATAAATCTTGAATATACTTTCTTTGTGATAGGAAGAGACCTGAAGATGTAAATGTTGCTTCCACTCCCAGAAAGTAGCTTAAAGTTCCTAGATCTTTGAGGGAGAATCGATCGGCCAAGTGCTTTAGAAATGCCTGAGTCTTCAAAGGATTGTTTCCTGTGACAATAATATCATCCACATATACTAAAAGATATATTATGCTTCCATTGTGCTGGCAAATGAATAACGAGGTATCAGACTTTGAATTGATGACGCCAATTGAGGTCAAAAACGAGCCAAGCTCGTTATACCAAGCCCTTGGAGCTTGACGAAGTCCATAAATAGCTTTTTGAAGTTTGCAGACATGCCTTGGATATTGAGGATGAACGAAACCAGGAGGTTGTTGCATAAATACATCTTCAGTAAGTGACCCCTGTAAAAAGGCATTGTTAACATCCAATTGTCGTATGTGCCAGCCCTTTGAGATAGCCAAACTCAGGATAAGACGGATTGTTGTGGGTTTAACAACGGGACTAAATGTCTCTGTGAAGTCGACACCAGGTCGTTGATGAAACCCTTTGGCGACTAGACGTGCTTTGTATCTAGCAACGGATCCGTCTGGGTTCCGCTTAATTCGAAAGACCCATTTACACCCGATGATATTTTGTGTGTGATGAAAGGGTACTAAGGTCCATGTAGAGTTATGGAGGAGAGCATCATATTCGTCACACATGGCTTTACGCCAGTGAGAAGATTTTTGAGCTTGAGTGATTGTAGTGGGTTCACTGGCCTCAGTGGAGGAATTTGTTATAGCATGTAAGTCAAGGACTTGACGTGGTTTGAAAATACCACTTTTGGAGCGTGTTGTCATTGGATGTCTAGGGGGGGTGGAAGTGGTAGATTGTGTTGGTGGTATAGCCGAGGGCGAGTCACTGTCATGGACCGGGTCAACCGTCGGCACAACAATGTCACTAGATCTAGGAGAAGGTAAAGCCAGTGGCAATGTTGCCGAGGGTATGACTTCATTAATAGGGGAAACTTGTGAGGAAGGGAGTGGAGGAATAGAGGGAGTGAGAAGCTGTTGAACTGGAGTAATAGTAGTATGTGAATCTTGAGAGTAAGGACTGGACGGTGTCATTGGAGGTTCGTGTGATGAGATCGGAGGGATATTCCAGTGATGTATGTTTATCGGAGTAGTTTGCATGGTAGGATTATTTTGAAAAGGAAAGACAGACTCCTCAAAGATAACATGACGTGATATAAAGACCTTTTTAGTTTGGGGTTCATAGCATCGAAAAGCATTATGTTCAAGAGAGTAGCCTATAAAAGTGCAAGGCTTAGATCGTGGTGTTAGCTTATGTGACATATAGGGACGGAGCCATGGATAACATAAACAGCCAAAAACTCTGAGTTTATGAAGGTTTGGAAGTTTGTGGAATAATTTTTCAAATAGTGACTGGTATTGTAAGACTGGAGTGAGCATACGATTAATGAGATAAACTGCAGTTTGAAAAGCTACTAACCAAAAAGATGGTGGCATGGATGCTTGATGTAGAAGGGAGAGACCAGTTTCAACGATATGCCGATGTTTGCGTTCGGCAGAACCAACCAATTGGGGAGTATGTGGGGGTGACTTGAGGTGTTGTATACCACAAGCAGAGAGACAGGATGTGAGAGCAAGCCCTCTTCTCCGGAGTCCAACCATCCCTCTCATGGCGACGCCTCCGCCCCTCAGCCGTAGCCATTCGCTGCAGCATATTGCAGCACTTGCGGCTGCTAATATCAGATCCTAAAGGAAGCACAGTCACGGCCTTTGTTTCTACCGCCGGCTGCTGCTCCCTTGCCAACCGAAGTCTTCCGCTGAAAACTCCGCTGCTCTTCCGGCCACCAAACTCCAATACTGCATCACTGCAACTATCTCCAACCTTGCAGATTTCTCTAGCATCGCTGCAGAAATCGCTGCAAGCTGCAGAGATTTCTTCCACCTCGCTGCCTTTCTTGCTGCAGATTGCTCGCCCATCACTGCAGTTCATCACGCTGCAGCCTTCTCTGCAGTTCATCGCGCTGCAGCCTACTCTGCAGTTAATCGCGCTGCAGCCTACTCTGCAGCGCATCGATCTGCTTTTCTCCTCCTCCCTTCCTCCTATATCTTTACATCTTCTATAAAGATCACTTGACCCGCCACAAAATATCTGGGATGTCTTCATTTTCCTCTTCCGTTATTCCTGTCCCTATTTCTGCAGGGACTCTGAGCACTTCTCAAAGTCTTATCACCATCAATGCTGCAGCACTCATTCCCTTCAAATTATCCAAAGGCGGCAACTACGCATCTTGGCGGGCACAACTTTCTAATCTTTTATTTGGCTATGATCTCTTAGGTTACGTTGATGGCTCTCTCCAGTGTCCACTTGAAGTGATCAACATCCCAGGCGAACCCAATCCAGTGCCAAATCCAGCCCACCAACTATGGTTACGTCAAGATCGCCTCATCCTCCAAGCTATTCAAGCTTCCGTTGCTGGATCTATTGCCCCGCTGATATCCTCATGTACGACTGCTGCAGAAGCATGGTGCAAATTACAAACAACTTTGGCAAATCGCTCGCGTACTCGCATGCTCGGACTTCTCTCCAATCTGATGAAAATGAAACAAGAGGGAAGTACTATTGCTGATTATCTACAAAATATCAAAGTTATCATCGATGATTTAGCTTTGATAGGTCATTCTCTCAGCGATGAAGAAGTCCTAATCCATACCCTCAATGGCTTAGGAGGCGAGTACAAAGAACTGACAGCAGCACTTCGGGCAGTTGAGGAAATCTCTCAGCAGTTGAGAAGCAGATAAGATTTCCTCAAGGCAGTTGAGGAAATCTCTCAGCAGTTGAGAAAAATCCTCCATGCTGAATGTGTATAACCTCCCTACTGAGTGTGTATAAATGACTGTCAAGAACTCACTATCAAAATGTATTAGGCAATTATATCTTATACGTTTCATAGTTTCTTCTACAATTTCTATCTTTCTATCTTCTTCGCTTAATTTCTATCAAGGAGACTGCAGTAACGAAGAGCTGAACGACGCCGATCTAATGACTTCGAGGAAATGATGTCAGAGGCTATGGAGGACCCATATCCTTAGTCTCACGAGTCACAATCCAATAAATTTAAGTTTTTTCGATTTAATTGGTATTTAACCCAATATATCCAAAATTTGATGAGTGAAATTGATACATCACCACTATACCCGTACTTTATGCATCGAAAAATATGCATATTTATGGCTCAACTCCCTCATCTCTATCCTCACATCCTAGCCGTCCATATATGTTGGACCCGATCACCCTCAATGTCTACCGTCCATATATCGAGGGTAGAGATTGAGAACTGCCAGGAGAATTATGTCCGTGGTACCTGAACTGACCCACGACGCACACTCAACCATAACGCCTCTTCTATAGGCTCTCTTACTTTTTCTAGTGGGGCCCGTAAGCTGGACCACTGTTTCTTCCAAAGGATATTCAGGTAGGGCAGTGAGTAAACTTTTGGGGTATATCGGGAAATATCTAAACCCGTAACGGCTAGTTTCAAATTTGGAATTTAACAGCCTCCAGATGGTTCGTGGAACCCTTCCCTTTGCCCCTCCCAGGGTTTCAGAGGAAGACGATACCAAGCTCTCGCTCCCGTTCGATTTTTGAGCTCCCTCCGCCATGGAGTCCGGCAGCGATCGCTCGCCTGATGAGCCCGTGACGAAGCCTTCCAGCGATTTCGAGAAGAAGGGTTCGGTTATTGAAGCTCCGACGTCAACCACCAGCGGCTGCGGCAGAAAGGTTTTCTGGAAACCCGATCCTGTCGAATCGCATTTTATACTTCCATATTTTTCCTCTCATGAATCTATTTAGGTATCTTCTTTGTCTTTATCTACTGGTGTAGTTAAAATTTCGAGTCAAAACACTCAGTTGTGCTCATTTGCTTGGGGCATTCTTGATCGTCTCGGTCACTATTTGATGGATGCCTGGTGTTCTTCGCATTAAGTTCCCGTAATTATATATCTGTTCTTCCAGGAGATACTTGCTTTAGAGTCTAATCACAGTCTTGGTTGTCCTGTCCATCTCCCCAAAAGCTTGATTTTTTGGAGTACTAATTTAAGATCGATGTACAGAGAGGGAATTTTTTTACAACCATTGCTGAATTGTATGTAATATCTGACTTTAGCTAAAACATAAATTGCTTTGGTTGCTTGTTTAAATTAAATCAATAAGTGCTGCCGATTCTCCTCTATTGCTAGGTAATTTGATAATCCATTGTTTGATTTTTTTTTCTGCCTTAGCTTCTGTTTTAACTATCAAGTATACATACTAAGTTATCCATTTGTTTTACCTTCCCCAAAGTTGGATCCATGTGCACTGGACTGCCCTTTGGTGGAAAAAACATCACTGGAGCCTTTGTTGTGAGTAGTCCATAAAATATGGTGCATAAATACATTAGTAGTACTATCAAAGTTGGAAACTGACTGAAGGCAAAAGGGAATAACTGACTTGTTGACATAGGCTATGTTCACGACCAAACTATGTTCACATAGGCTATGTTTCTTATGTGCTCTTTCAGGTGATGAAGGGATAACACCTTGTTGAAATGCTATCTTTCTGTCATCCATAGTTGACTTTCCAGTAACTATCAAAGTTGGAAACTGATTGAAGGCAAAAGGGAATAATTGTTTTCGAGCAAACTATGTTCACATAGACTATGTTTCTTATGTGCTCTTTTAGGTAATGAAGGTATAACACCTTGTTGAAATGCCATCTCTTTGTCATCCATAGTTGACTTTCCAGTAATTTGGCAAATATGGCTTAGTTGATTTTCAAAGAGGCAGTAGGTTATAGGACTACCAAACTTGGAAGAAGGTCAAAGGCAGAAGTGAATAGTCATTGGCAAGGAAGATTAACATACATTATAGAGTCTTATGTATGCTGCTTTTAGGAAATGAAGGCTATATCTTCCTATTTCTTCATATATGTGTTACCATGGACCTCTATTATTTTCCACATGATTTGTGCATGAGCTTGCAACCAAAATATCAATTGCCTCCATGTTCACCAACGTACTGAACAGGTAGCTTTGTTGATAGCAAACAGTCGATCAATGATTTTTAGGTGCTATGAGTTGCATGTGCATGAGGCAATGTCAAGATATTTTCTTGATTTTACATTAATGAGGATAAATTCACCAGAACTGTCGTGTCTACAAAATTATGAATGACAAATCAAACACACTGGCTAGAGCTGGATGTCAAGCCCCAAGGTATTCTGGAATACAATCAGAAGCAGGATCATGTCACTCAAGGGCATTATGTCTTTCAAATTTTGTAAAGATAGCATGCAGAAAATTCCTGTGAGATTTTCAATTTTTGAAGTAGCACTTGGAAAATGTTTTTGTTATTAATAAAAAACCTTGGTTTTTATTTAATGTTAAGGAAGATAAGCTTCTACCAATGTTGATGATCTATGTACAACTGAAAACTGTTATTGACAGCTGAGAGCTCTCATGCAGATTGGTGGATCCAAAGACAGTGGACATTCGATTTTGAATACTGTTAATAAGTTCACATCACAGATCAAGAAGCCCCCACATCGAAAAAATGTTTCTCCCCTGAACTGGTTTCCTAGAAAAAAGACTGATTCATTCCTGAAGAGAAAAATCAAGCATCTACAGGTACTGTCATTGCCATCTATTCTATCTGTTTCAACATAATTTTGGTGTGGTACTTGCACGTCTACATACTTTAAGTTTTAGGTTAGGATAATGTATCTTTGTGCTTTCTTTAGGAGATTGAAGGAATGAACCTTTCTCTTGATGAAATGCTTGGAAATGCCAACCCTCATTATACTAGGATAGCAAGGGAAAAGATTGCAGCTCATGAGGCAGCTCAGAAGGCCATGGAAGCTCGCAAATCTGCTATGGTTGAAGCCTCCTGGTGTCGAATACTAGGAGCAGCTAGGCAATACCCTATCTAAATCTCATAATTGTGTGCAGGATGTACTAAATGAAGTGATTAAAAAAATCCTTTTTATAGCAGGATTAAAAGTAAAGAAGCAGAGGCACGGTTGGAGAAAGCTGAGAAATGCGCAGAAGAAGCCTTTGAAGCAGCAAGAGCTTTGGGAGTAATGATGTATGATAGGCCAGATTGTCAAAGGAGAACATGCGAAATAGAAACATCTTTGGGTATTGGAGGACGGTCCACTCATACAGTGACTGCTTCTTTTGAAACTGCCTTCGAGGTAGATAAAGAGGTGGCAACAGCGGTTAAAAAGGCATTCATACAGCATGCAAATTGCCCCTCTTCTTTGGAAAAAGAAGAATTTAGAGATTTACTTTATAAAATCACTCAAAATCCTGATGGCAATCGTACCATGGAGGATGTACCAGAAATAACTTCTGAATGTGACACTGGTCATGGGGCAGAACGTGAGAAAGACTCGCATATTAGTGGTGACACAGACATGAAGCATGCCACCAAAATGAAACAACGAAAAAGCAAGAACAGTTTGCTTCCAACTGATAGTGGCAGCAGTATCTCTATGTCACCAACAGAGCTCATTGACAGGATGCTTGAAAGACTAAAAGGTTTGCATGAGGATGAGCTTGCTTCTCTGGCTGTTATTGTTGCAACTTGTGGCCTGAATGCTGCACTTTGCGAAATGGAGCACGACAAAGATAATGATCTTGAAGCCATTAGCAGTTGCACTTCTAAACTAAGAACAGGAATGAGAAGAGATTCCAGCATTACATCCATCGTGGGTCACACTGTGCAAGAGAAAGAAGCTCTGACTGAAATACCCAGTCTGGACAAGTCTCTGGTGAAGCATGTCTCGAGACTTGAAAGGGAAGTTCAAGAAGCAAGGAAAAATAATAGAGATTTGATTAATCAGAGAACTTCAGAAACATCTGAGACCCATGTTGTTGTTGAAAGTAAGCCATCAAACAAAAATGAAAGACATGTAGACTCGACTTTGGACTTGGGAAGTGTTCTCATGAAGCATGTCACTAAACTTGAAAGAGATGTCCTAGAATTCAAGAAGCACAATTACAGGAGCAACTCACTAGTGGAGGATAGGAAAGGTGTGGAACGGAATGTTGAAAGTGAATTTCAATCCGAAATTGCAGAGCCTAAATGCAATGTTGATGCACCTACATGTGACAGTATCCCAACTCTGAAAGGAAAGCGATCCAACACCACAGATGAATTATTAGGAGGAAAATATGGAATATCAATTAACAATGGATGTAGACAGTTGAGTAGTTCTCAAGGACTGACTGAAGATATTGAACATCTTGGCGTAATGGTAATACATGAAGAAGTTCCAAGACCACCTTCTGCTTGTAGACAACAAGGCAAAGAGAATATAGATTTCAATCCTGTTGATGAGATGCATCAAGCTAGTAAACGCATGTCTCGTGTTGAAAGAACTAAGATCGAAGTGTTGAAAACATTTTCTTATCAGGAAAGAAATAGGGGTGGTGGCGACGCACTTGAAACAATGGGCCTTGATAAGATTTTAGTCAAACCAATTCATAGGTTGGAGAAGGAGAAAATGCAAGCTTTGGAACAAAGGAGGGATGAGATTTCCCTAAGAGACCAGAAGAACCAAACAACCGATGTCAAGGATACAGAGAGTTTAGACATGATCTTGGTGAAGCATGTCTCTAGACTTGAGAAGGAGAAACTGATACTTGCAGCAGATGAAGGTGCAAGGACAGTGAAAAGAAGCAAACAGCAGCCTAAAGCATGTGCACAAAGTTTAGATGAAATCCTGGTGAAGCATCAGTCCAAACTGGAGAAGGCCAAGCTGGCTACAACTCAACAATCAGCAGACTATATCAAGCATGAATCTCGTAGAGAAGCCAGGGAAAGGGAGTTGCAGGAAGCATGGAGAGGCATGAGTTTAGGGAATTCATTGAAACCCCATCTATCAAGGATTGAACGAGACAAGGTTAGCATTAATTCATTCTCTTTTGTTTCCTTTTTGAAAGTAATAGAGAACCTTATGGCGCATCTGATGCTTCTTTCAGGCTGCTTGGAGGAAGGCTGAGGAAGAGGAACGCAACCGAGAAATGCAACTATGAAGCAAATCTAATTACTTCTCCTGCTCTGATTTCCGTGTACATTTTTCTTCGGGCATCCTTCTGATAAGTTCCATTTTGTTGAACATCTGAAATCCATGTTCAGTCTCTTGGCGTGCATACAGAACCAATAGGATTCATACTAGTGAAATGGTTCTGCTGTACTTAGTCGTCATTTTCCATGGTTTATACTATCCTCAATGACATCTGCCATGAAGTACTTATGAGATATCAAATGACAGGAAATACTTCATAACGAAGTCATTCATTCATTTCTTCGCCTTTCTCAGCGTATATGGCACCGTCGATATATGGCTTTAAATGTATTTGATCTGACTCAATATTCAAGTTAGAACAACAAAAAGAAAATGACTATGAATGGATCTGATCTGACTCGATCTGTTTCGAGATGTGACCTAATTCGACGACCAAAGGGAAAGTGAAAGAACCGATATGGTCTGATTCGATCAAAATCTGGCATTTTGATCCAATTAGAAGCGGACATAAAGCCAATGTCCGTTCACCGATAGGCCATAGATTTTGTGCCACGAAGTCCACCAACTTGAACGCGGTTAATAGACGACGGCGCGGAAGCTGCCGACGAGATCATACCGCATTAATTCCTCGCTCATCTCCTCTCACGCTTTTTGATGCCACGCGCTTCTTTCTCCCTCGCACCGCGTGCTTGGCCGTCTTAATGGCAAAAGTTTCATAAACGCCCCTATAAACTCACTGTTTTAAGTATTTTTCCTCTAAAATTTAACATATATGTCCCTGGAAAACATAAAACCTGACATATGTATATTCTCTTATAATTTATATTCTTTAGTTACCATCAATTGACTGTTTGTTGGAACCTTTAATAATATCAATATTCCTTACAAATTATATATATTCTATGTATAAAGATCTTATGGGGCGCTACATAAAAAAAAATTTGTAAGGGTACATATGATATTATAAACTTTATAAGAATTGATATGTAAACTTCCCTGTTGTATTGCCTTAATCTCGTCCCTGTCCTGCCGCATCGCCCCCATCCTTCCTCGATCCGATCGCAAGGAGGAGAAGGGAGAAGTGGGAAGAGGAAGAGAGATCGGAGATGGGTGGTGGAAATGGGCAGAAGTCCAAGATGGCGCGCGAGAGGAACATAGAGAAGAACAAAGCCGCCAAGGGTATTGCTACTCGTTTCCAGATCTTTGATCTTTTTCTTTGATTTTTGGGGGAACTTTGTGGAATCTCATGATTTGATCGGTTTTCCTTATCTCTTGTGGGTGCAGGCAGCCAGCTGGAATCGAACAAGAAAGCCATGACCATTCAGGTTACCTCCTTGCTTCGACTTCTCGTCTTCCCTCCTCTTCCTTTTTGTTGGTCTTCTTGCTCTCATGTTGCTCTTTTTACTGGAAAATGGCGATCTCAGTATCAGATCGGAGCGACCGATTGGATTCGTGTTCGTGGATTGCCTTGTATGGATACGTGTTGATAACTCCGTACGATTTTAGAGTGGAAGGGCATGGGTAGATGATTCGGAAAGCTAGGGTTTTTGTTTTTCGATCTGGCCCTTTTCTTTCGAACAGAAGAATTGACTGGCTTTCGTCTTTTAGATGATACGGAACGATTGGCGTGTTTTTTTTAAAAAAATATTATTATTGATTTTGTTGTGCTTAGTTAGCTGATGCTTCGATTGGGACAAAAGTATGATTCTTTGGAAGAATTTGATGGTGATAACGATAGGAAATCATGTGTCCTTTTGAAAGATTTGGTTCCAAGTTCCACTTGGATGGAGGTATCCCTCTTGATGGTCTTATTTTGTATAGATGAACTTGAGGGGATAACAACCTTCATGGATATGCTGATGCTATCTTAATTAGGCATCTGTTTTTATTGGGTCCTTATGTATGCATTTGTATGCAAATAACATTCCCTTTGTGTCTGATTGTTTTCTGTGTTTTTTTCATATGGAACTTCCCAATGTAAAATTGGAAAATATATAGGTGAATAATTGCTTTTCCATTCATCAATTGCATTTGCATTAGGCAATGACCTCGGTAAAAGTTCTACACAAATTTGGCTAAGTTGCCTTTGCTGGCCTTAGATCTAATAGATTTTTATTACATTTTGTTGTATGTAAACAACACTAACTAAAATACGCAAACTCTAAAAAGGATTTGGACCTGGAGTTTTTTGTTGGGATGGAATTGGGAGTGGAATGGATCTATTGGATCAGGGGGTTAGCATTTCAAACAAAAATGAATTAGAAGGAAAAATTAAAAAATCACAAATAATTTGCCATCATTTAGAGAACTTTAGAAATATATGTGCAATATGAGAAGGAATCTTTTTCTTTTTCTTCTCTTCATCTCCTCTTGTATGGAGACAGCATTAATGCAGGTTGCCTCGTTGACAAACTAATGCTTGTCCTCTGCTTTGTCTTTTTCTTCTCCTCCTCTTCTATTCTGTTTGGCAACACTCTGTGTTCAGAGGGCCTCAAGACTTGATGGTCCTGACGGATGGAAGTTGGGATCAGTGGTCATAGAGCCATGTTGAAGAAGGCAACTCATGAACTAGCTTAAGGGCAGACCCAAAAGATATTGCACACATTTTTCTTGAAGAGAGATATATAGATTTAGATAAGAATAAGGCACATATTGAGGGGATGAGGAGGGAGGGGGAGGCCAATGGCCATTTTCCTCTTAATTTTTAGTAAACCAAATGCAAAAGCTGGCTTATTCCAGCAACTAAAGAGGCCCTTTTTTGGCAGTTTTATTCAATCGCTAAACCACAAGAACAAGTACTCTTGAGTTGGAGAGAATGAAGTTGTCTGTCCTTTGTCACTGCTTGCTGTGCAAGAAATATGCTTTGTTTTTTCCTGTCAATTTATGTTAAGTTTACAGTATCTGTGCCAAAAAAAATGCTTTGGTAAATGTCATTGCTAGATATATGGAATATGGAAGGCTATTGCAAAGCAAGGAAGCAATAACAAAGCTAGGCATTTGGTCATCATTCAAAGTATATTTGGCACTAATAAACCAATTTGCTGATTGATGAGGAAGAACAATTTCAGTAGGCTTCCTAAATATATAGACCTTATCAAATTATAGGTTCTTAGTTTTTTGCTTATTATGTTAATGGTCAAAATTCTCAGGGATGAAGGCTTTCTTTCCTTCCAACTCAGGTGAATTTTCTGATATCTGTGAATTTTTACTGCTAATTCAGCCCAATGTTTGAATGATATTTAGCTATTGGCTTGCAGATATTTGAGTGCATGGCTTTGCAGACCACAAACTCCTCATTGCAGGGGTTAAAATTGAATTACATCAGGATTTTTTTTTTGAACTTTTTTGCGTAATGCATGATCAGCTTTTGATGTTAAAAGTGCTATCATGCCATTCATATGGTATTTGTTGATTCACTTTGTTTTTGTTGCTGTAAATCCAGTGCAAGGTATGCATGCAAACATTTATATGTACCACATCGGAAGTCAAGTGCAGAGAACATGCTGAAGCAAAGCATCCCAAGTCTGATGTTTCTCAGTGCTTCCCCCACCTTAAGAAGTAGTAAGCAAGCGACAAGGAAGCCTATCAAGTGTGGTTGAAATAGGTATGGGTAAAATACCTCTGAATGGTAATATAAAGGTTGCAGACTTTATTGATCTGAACTATTTGTGTCTTTCATCTTTATATCACCATCACATATGTTGTGTGTTTTAAACTAATTAAGAATGTGTGTGTGCTTCTTTCCGGACCAAAATTTTCTTCTTCTCTTTCTGATACTACCGTAGTGTGTGGTCTACATTTCTCTGTCGAATGACAGTCATCACATGTTTACATGTATGTGAAACTCAAATTTGTGTTTGCGCTTGTAAAGGAGGTTTAATCTAAACAATGACTGATGTCAAACATTTTGGTGGATATATTTAATGTCTCAGAAGCAGTAACTGACCTTCACTTGACCGGGAAGGGTGAAATGAGATTAATGTGCTCCCGAGATTATTGTGTTCCTTTAGCACCTGACAGGAACTTTCTGTAGCTTGAAATCATTAATGTTTCTTGCTAATGTGGATCGGTTGTGGGATTATATTTCTGAAAAATGTGATAAAAATCAAATCCAAGGATGACGTAACAAAAACCATCTTGGAAACTTTCTTTGGTAGCAAAAGATGGGTTATGCAATATTATTTGGCAGTAAAACACTATTTTTGTTGCTTACTAATCATGACATCATTAAATTGCTCTCATAGCTCATGCAGATAGATCATCTTGCTCTGGTGTGCTTTGAACCACTGAATCAACTTCCAGATTGAATTTTGCGTCTTGTGTTGGTTTGATGCACTTGAAGAAAACCAACTTTTATCTTCCATTTGTTATCAAGAGTCAGTCATCCGTATGGAGTTCGGAGATTACAATACATCTTTCATGTCAGAATTTGCACAAGTTGATGCTGTTGTCGATTTCATGATTCGGAGATGTCCATAGCTAGAGCTACATTTATCTTGCAGATATGAATGTGACTGACACCATGATTTTGGAAGACTTTTATACGATCCTCCATATCATTCATAGTGTACATCATCATTTACAACAGGAACGATATAAAATAGCAATCACATTTGGTGAGAGCATTTCCGTAGTTAGAACAACAAAATTAGCTTGTGGCCGTCTCTGTAAGTATCAAGATACATACATACATGATCGACAAACTTTTCCTTGCCAATTTTTACAGCTTCAATTCTCTCATTGACAAGTCCACAGCAAATGAAGCATTGAAACGTGTCTTGGAAACTACTACAAGTTGGGAAAGAAATGAGTGTGAATAATTTGTGCAATAACAATCCACAAGGATTCGATACAGGGAAACATTGCCGCTTTTGTTAGTATTGATGAAAAAAGGTTGAGGAAGCAATGCTTGAGCCAACTGGAACGTGCAGGTGGATTGTGCAATCAACATTCTTATTGGCAACACCATGGTGAATCAACCTCTTTGTTTTTGTTTCTCTTTTCTCTGGAAAATGGAAAACTTCATTAATTAGTCACCAATATTACCAAAATAAAAGAAAGCAAAAAAATTCTGAGAATCTAACGAGTGACAGAATGTATTCTGCAGCTCTTCCAATTAGCTAAGGTAGTACAATTGCATAGCATATGAAGCTACCTGCACCTAAATAAATTCAGTTGCTTCTAGTAAGAGTATCACTAGACACATTCTAATTATGTTCTTAAATGGTGCAACAACAATATGGATAGCATGGTCTGGATAAAAGTATGTCGAAGAAATAGATCTTCACTCAGAAAATGTGAAAATAGAATTTTTCTCTTAGCTAACACATTGCACAGTGATCCACCATGATAACTCACCAACGTAAAAATACCACACGTTCCGGTTGGTACAGGGAAAGCAAAGATGTGAGCCAAGTGATTGTGTCTGGTTCCAACTGGTATGGATTGTGCGACCCATTAAGCTCACTGTGCCAGACTTCCTCCACAATTAAGTAGACTGGTACTGAACCATTATCCTTTTCTTTTCTTTTTTTTTTTCTCTCTCTCTCTCTCATATTCTCAATCCCGTCAATTGCCCCATCTTCCTCGCCACGCCACCACCACCTCCTCCTCCTTGTTCAGATGGCCACCTCCTCCTTTGCCAGTCCTCTCCAGCTTCCTCACCCTACCGGTCCAGACACCCACTGGTATCAGCACCAGATCAATCTTTTAAACCTTGATCCTAATAATGATATTTGATTAATGAAAAAGCCATCAAAAGCAAGAATCTGGTGCTTACTGTTTACCAAAACAGAACCTAGCAATTGTCTGCACTGGTATTGAATATACTCTTAGGTACTTTTCCATATCCTAAATCTCACTCTTATCCAACAAAATACCAGAAACAATAATCAGTCATTCTCATTCCAATTTCAGTAATCAAATCCTGTTACTCAATGAAAAATGACCAAATTGGTCACACATCAATTTGATCTCTGAACCAGTCTCGAAGAAAGTGTGTTGTCCGCCAAACAAGACACTGTATGCATCTACTGAAGTAGCAGAGTACAGAAACTTACATCTGGAGTCTGCAGGACAAATTTGTTTGATTAAACCAAAAGTTATCAGACAAACTTTTCTACCAAGTTATCATCAACAATATTTTGGTAATAAAACATGGCAAACATGGAATCTCATGACACAAGAAAATAATACACTTTAGTGAGTTCAAATTTTGGAACATTAACCTGGACCAGCTTTTTCTTATACTCATTTGCTAATTGGACAAATATGTGCAGTTTCTATGGCCAAATTTAGTATTTGAAAAGAAGCAGAACCATTTTGCCAACACCATATACCACAAGGACTAGTACCACGGCAGGATATTTGAACTAACTTCAAGATCCTTCACAATAATTTCCACGACATCAAATCATTTAATGGCGTAACCAAAAAATCCATATCGCTTTAAACCAAATGCAGAAAGAGATGGTTGCTTCAACCAATACAACCTAAGTTTTGACTATCTCTATAATGACTAAAAGTTACTGTCAGTAAGGAAGTTCACAGAATAATCCTAGTATGTAAGGTATATAAGATAATAATTGCAACCCAAAGAAGTCTACACAAAGCATTTCTTATAGGCACAGAAATGACTTACCTACAACACAAGATTCTGAGGCTTTATAAAGGAGGAAGACCCTTGCAAGATATATAAATGCACAATGAAAACAATGATGCTGAATATGCAGATATCAAACAACTTCATAATGAACAAGCATGGGATTAGCAGCAACAAGAAGATCTGAGTTGACTGAAGCATAGAAAACAAATAATGTTAATCACTTAACATCCCTCATGCCAGGAAAAATAAAAAAGAGATCCATAAACATTAGAACCAACAATACAACCTGAATTAATTAAACGAAACACAACAAATCAAACAGTTAAAATTACAGCCTTCAAGCTAACTTGTAGTGATTATGAGACTTGGACAAACACTCAAAATTCAATCATCAAGATAATCCTAAAAACATGTGAATGTAATATGCCAGAGAAAACTGAGAAGGTTGGTGGCTGAAATAAGAATAGATAGTTACAACATATAAGAGGTTCTATTTATGCTTCGAATGATGATATCTACAGTTGAGATTTATCAGTTTACAACATGATTTCAAGATGCGATTGATCCACAAAATTGTGAATGCTCCATTATATATCGAGCATGTCTCATGCCAATCAAGTCAAGGTGCCTATTTTTTCTAATTTTGCCAACTAATGTATAACCAACATCACTGCAAAATTGCATACCAAAAAGAACTACCAGTACTAATTGAACAAAAGATTGAAAAAGAAAACAATGGATAGACCAAAAAGACATGGGATGAGAGGGTGATACCTCTGGGTGCCCTTTGTCTTCCACCTCTCTTGCAGCCTCAGCTACAATCAGTTGCATGCTATCACATACAAGGTTGGAGAGCACTTCACATACAGATGTATATGTATGTATATAAAAATTTTTTAATTGACTAAAACCAGTCATTAAATTTTCATTTACTGAAGTTCCCAGTAACAGGGATGGTCACCATTGGCATTCATTACTACTCACTGTCATTTTCCTGTAGTGAACACATGAAGCTACTAATATTAACAGAACATGTTACTAAAAATCAATGTTACTTGACAATTTAAATAACAATTAGTCTTGCCATTGAAGTATCATGTCTACGTGTTCTCTTTAATTTCGTATATATGTTGGCTGATAATATAGAAGGATTAATCGGTGAATTGTGTCCCAATAATGCATATGCCTATTGTGTAACCACTAACAACATGAGAAAGCACTGCGTTTTACGAAGCACACAAACCAGCAATATGAACAACCTAGGGAATTGAATAAAACAAGCTTCTAACAGTGGTAGGTTTCCCATAAATTTAGCCATCAGGAATGCAGTAGTAGACAAAAATCGAAAGCATGTCCTTCAAAAAATTTTTTTATGTTAGTTGTCAGTAGCAATGCTCCTAATCTTTTCAAAGTCCAATTTCCAATTCATAATGAGAGCCATCACATGGTTATCCCATCTTAGGTATAATGCTTTGGTGTTTTCTAACAATACAGCAACTACTAGCTTATCAAGTATATATGTCAAAGATTTTGCTCAAATTTACAGAAGACAACGATTTGGCTAGAACAAAGCTCTTTGACAAGCACCATATTTGCAACTATGATATCCTAAGAACCTAAGCCA
The DNA here is from genome assembly GCF_036884655.1 of Musa acuminata AAA Group. Classification (NCBI taxonomy): domain Eukaryota; kingdom Viridiplantae; phylum Streptophyta; class Magnoliopsida; order Zingiberales; family Musaceae; genus Musa; species Musa acuminata. The sequence goes on from NC_088335.1 coordinate 6,247,023, forward strand.
ATTATAATATTCAACATTCATCATTAGCCAGCTTATCTTAACCAACAGAGACTGCATATAAAGAATAAAGAGATCCAAGAAAACAGATGACCTCTGGAGGCAAGTAGGAAATTATTATGGCCATTAAATAATAACATGATATGCTTCCACTTATAAGTACTGACAGGGATATTTTCTAGACATCTCTTAGCGACCAGAAACTCCATTCAGTTTACTTACTTTTACATAATGTGATATGATGAAAATTTTATTAAAGGAGTAATAAGCTTTCCACACATTTGACAACTATAGAAAATACTGTAACTTAGATTAAGAGATCCTAAAATTATACTTTACTACCCTAAAAAAGGATATGTTTAATCTTCTGCATCTTCATAACTTTATGGGTTACATAGCCAAGCTAGAATGCTTAGTATAGATAGTTCAAAATGCTTGCCTAACCCTATGGAGAACATGTTAGATATAGATACTCGTTGTAGCCTTCTTGGGCATGTATTTGATGGTTCCTTAAATTATAGTTCTATAACGCAGTCGGTGCACCCGATTATGTGTCCACATTACAAATATGCAGTGTGCCTGAGTATGAACATGTATTCGGTCCACACGTATGTAACACGGGAGCATGTGCTGCTTAATTGCTCAACTTAATGGGCTGAGCCTATTGGTCCAGCTGGTTCAATCAAACAGAACAAGTCCATCACTGGGTCATCTCTAACCATCATTATTCTATACATAGGAAGTTGATCGTAGTACCTCAAAGACTTCAGTAAAATGCACCATGATCCACATGCAAACGTTATCCATGATTCACAATCCTTAGTAGCATGGTGAGAATAACAAAGTTTATCAATTGGTTCCCTCATTGTGGTAAGATATATTGCTTGACCGCATGACTCATGATATGTTTAATATGACATGAGTCTCGTGAACTAAAAACATGAGATGGCAAGTTAAATTTAGAGATTAGAGGAGTCTGCAACTGAATAGGGAATGAACATAGGGTTTATGTTAGATTTTTCTAATCTAAATTATATTTTTTTATGTTTTCTTAATGGATCCCAGATACGCATAGGGCAAATGCATTTTGTGGTCACTCAATTGCCTGCATAATGCATTTCATTCCTTGGCATCAAGCCCCACATCGGAGAAGAAAATTTGTCACATAGGGCAAAGAGTAACTAACACACAAAGCAGTAAGGCACCACAGCAAGGAATAGCAGATGCACAAGGTGCCATATAGAAAGGATTCAAATCCTCGACCTAAGGTAAAAGGCTTGGGTACATTACCATCGGGTTACCTGGTGGTGTGTTAAAACTACATTTATTAATACTCTTGATAGATACAAAGGTCTGTTATTGATTTCATTCCGTATCATTTCCTATATCTTCAAGATTAGGCAGATTGATCCATCCATAATATGTTGTAAAGTTTTCTGATATCTGTATCCAAGATTATTTGAATCAAATTTAATGCTTAAAGCAATGATGATATCTAGACATGCTATTGTTAAATGGGGCAAATATATAGCTTTGGCAGTATGAGATTTTAGAATTAAATACGAATTGAAGGTACAATAAGAAACCATAAGCAACTAAGATTCTGATAAAGCATAAAAGGATAATGAATTGTATCCCACTTCTATGATGTTGATTGTCGAGAAAAGAGATCATTGCCATGGTAGTAAAAAAGACACAACAGGGTGGAGAACTAATACCTCTTTTACGAGCACAAACCAAATATTCAAAAATGACTATGAACTTATAATTTCTTTAAGCTGCAAAGTTGCAAATTTGAATTTTTTACATTTAATAACTAGGACATGGATCCATCACAAGAAATCAGCACCTTGAGAATTGACCGAACCTATCAAGAAGGAAGTGTGTCTTGTTCTCTATGTCACATGTTGGAAGATGCTTGGTGTGTAAGTTTAAATGTCTTGAAACTGAAAAAGGCCTTTTCATTATAAATTCTTCAGATAACAATAATTGCATATTATTGCATCAACAGTATTGAAAGCTCACAGGATCCTTTAATTTGCATCAACTCTGGAATCACCACAAAAGAGGGACTAAGACCATACACAGGTCACTTTTCATTCTTCCGATAAATGTGAGCATATCTTCTCAAGCAGTAGAGGCCAATCACCTCCAAGTATTTTATGATTCAATTCCACTGCCGACTGAAAATCGAGTAAAGAAGCATAGTAGGACTCATTCGATGTTTGCACTTGACCCACTTGCCACAAACCTTTCATATTGGGGAAAATCTTTCCATCCCCTTGACTCGTCCTATTAAAACTGTGTCTTGCTCTAGCTAAATCCATACAGGGTTTTATCAGCCTCCTTAGAAATGCATCCAATCCATGATTTAACACATTAGTACAGTCAACCGACAGACCAAGGCCCTCAACCACCAACTTACGCTCCAACCGATCCCTCAAAGACCTTGTATCTGGCAGTTGAGAAGTACGAAGACAACTGTCAAGAACATTTGGCTCAATAAGTTTTAATCTTGATTTAAAACCAGTACGAAAAAATTTACTAGGAGGATCACCAAGTGTCACTGGAATGCCAAGAGGAGGCCTTAAAGGACTTCTACTTTGAACACTTGGGCTACATCTATATTGTTCAACCTCTTCCCCATCTTCAACGGATGCTAGAGCTTTGCTACCAATAGATATCAACTCTGGAGCACTTTGTTGCTCCCGTGGCCTCTGAAGATCACAAGAATTTGTGACTTCTTGAACATGTCCAGGAGGAATTTTACCATACGGCCCAAGGAGTCTTGCTCGGTCAGCTGATCTACGGTCCTTGCTGTTTATAGACCTTCCCCTCCGAGGGGATGCTGGGAAGGTTTCACCGAAGCTCGACATCTTACTAGTCCGTGAATTTCCTGTGATTGTCTCTCTGCTAGGTGGTGCAAGCGCAAGACACGCATTGCTAAGGATCGATCTGATGAACAAATTATGAAGGGCAAGATTTTCCTTTCCGATAATCCCATAGCACAGCTTCTCGAACTCCAACTTGCTGAGTTTCAAGTTCAGTAATCTCTTGAGGATATAAAAGTACCTCTCGGCTTTTCGGCGCCCAAGCTTCTTAAACAACTGAGCCTTGAGCTCAGCGGTATCAATTCGTGACAACTGCCGGAAAGATGACATTTTTCACCTCTAAAACTTTATGCAAACACCAAATTGCAGCTCATAAAGCCTGATGAGAACCAAAACGGGTGTGCGCAGGAAGTGCATAAGATTAGGAAATCCAAACAAAAACACATCAAGTAAAGCAGATTAGGTAAGAAAAGCAAAAAAAAGCCCAAAATGAGGACCATCAAGAAACACAAACAAAATTTTTCGACAACCCCACCAACCGACCAAGCAAACAGCGATCGATCTCGAATGCAGAGAGGAAATGCGGTATTAAGCAACATCAGCTACTTCAGGTTACTCGAAACAGACTAATAACTCGAAGTACGAAAGATGGAAGCCGGATTGGAAAAAGAACCCTACAAGAAAGAGACGGAGAAACGGATCGTGCAAATAAGGATCGGGCAAAGAAAAACAACAGTCGATCGAAGTCAATTGGTGAAAAGAAGAGAAATGGGAGTAGAAAAATCTGACCTTGTCGACGAAAATGTCGCGCATGTCGCGCTGAATCGCCGAAATCAGGGTAAGAAAGTTCCAGATTTTGCCCCCTTTCGCGGTTCTCTATTTATTTACCAGTTTCAACATACTTTTTCACAAAAACCCCTCTCTTATTCCTTTTAAATATCATAACCTCCTCCCTTTTGGATTTTTTACGTTTCGATCCTCGTCTTATCTAGTAATTAGTTTCCGAACCCTGTTATGGTAAGTCAAATAGGGTAAGCACATGGTGTCTTCTTTCAATTTTGGACTCTTCTTTTCTTTGTGGTAAATGAGAAGGATATATATATATATATATATAAAATTAAATTTATACAACATGATATACCAGCCAACTATTCTATACCCCCTCATTGAATATATGTAAAACCTTAAAATACATTAAAAAATCTTAAAAATATTTATAATTACATCTAGAATATTTCAAGGTGGACAAGTATTCCGAATTCATAGAGTATAATTCAACATGTATTTTATGTAATCTCTATTATCTAAAATATTTAAGTCTTTAATTGGCTCGTTAACTTTACTAAGTCTAAATCATTGGATCAGAATTTTTTTACTTTAGCTAATAACAATATATTCTCATAAAATCAATCCAAATTTTTATTCGGGATATACTTAAATTCTACGATGTACCTAAATAAAAATTATAATAACTTATGATATATCTACCAATTTTTTTATTTCAAAATCCATCACAATGCTACTAATGATAGTAGTTAAAATGATTTTTTGAATACTAAATAATAAAAAAACTATTGATTTAATGGGGAATTAATTGTATATGGCTATCTATTCAACCACAATTAGTTGTTGTTGTGATGTTTGTTTGATATGCGTTAGGTATGCCATTGTAATTGGTTGCTGCCTAATTGTGGTGTTTCCAGCGTAGTTATCATCAGAGTGTGAAGGTTAAGCTTCATCAAGTCTTGTAGGGTTTCTTAATCTTCCATCAATGTGGATGATTAGCGCACGTCTTAGCACATTATCTTCAACATGATGAATTATCTCTGAGAGGATATTTGCATGCTTAGCACATTATCTTCCATCCCATGAAGAAAAACAGATGGGAAAAATAGGAAAAAAAGCCATAGCAAATCAAAATTTATTTACTAGTTAATCGAGTTGGAGTTTGGATAGGATAAAATTTACGATTATGCATCCATTAATCGAGCATGAAAGTACTATAGCTGGGAATATAAGATATATAATTCGGATGAATACTGGTTTTTCATATTCATTAGCATTTGATGTTTTCCTTCATGATCAACATTTTACCCAATAAATGGGTGATATCATTTTTTTTATGTTCATTAGAAAAACATGATGCGTTACATGTCACACTACCACATCATTTTTCCAATCTGTTCAATCATAGCTATCATGTCTAACCCAGCAAAAAATGGAATTGTTGCATATGCCACACCACTGAAGCCATCATCAAAAGGTTTCTTTCCTCTCAAGGTTTAATGTTCATCATGTTTGGCTTACTTGTCTCCTCCCCTTTGCTTCCATTCCATGAAGCCCACCACCGTTCCAATATCCACTGCATGTTTCCGATGACAAGTGCGGTGTGTCCTCTTTCGACCGAGCATTAATGGATCGGATGGTTCCAAACCTCGATTTGGAGAAGCAGCCACTGTTCATCTTCATCATCATCACCATTGTCATCGTCAGTTATCATCCATCACTGGATGATCGAGTGTTCGATCATGAGGAAGCCTTTTCAGTACGATGCATCGATCAAACTAATGTGCTTGTGCTGCAGGCGCCCATGCATCATGCACCACGCATCTCGAAGGCCCTGCAAACCCATCATGGACCGTTGGGAGTTGGCCATCCCAAAAGCTGATAGTTCTAAGATGAACTTGAGTGTAATGTTGTGTTAATAGTTTATGATATGTAATGTTTCTCGTAAAGGATAGATATCGGATGATAGAGTGGGATATCATCGCCTCGACGTATCCTTTTTGTGAACTGACCGAAACAAGATGCCAAAATATGTGTATTTGTTGCATTGAGACTGAAATGAAATACGAAATACAAGATATGAATTAATCCTTTGAACAAATGTATGCATTTAATCTTGATAGATTCTGAAGAAAGATTTCATAAAGGACAAAATACCAGATCCAGAAAGACGTGTCCCCAGCGTTTCTCCCTAATAGTTTCTCCACCTACGTGGCGGTTTCTCATACGCGAACCGGTAGTTCACCCGGCCGGACCCACACTTTGCCCTGGCCAGCAGTAAGGTTATGGGTTCCGACACCAGTCGTTACTAAAATCTAACCTCCGTATCTAACATCACACAACGGAAACGCGCATCACTGGCCCCTTAACTAAGCATCTCTCCTTTCTTGAGTGTTCCCATCTCCGCCGCAAACCCGCTTCCGTTGCCTCTCTCTTTCTCTCTCCTTCTCTCTGTCAGTCTCACTTCTTTTGCGTCTTTCCTTTCCGATTCCTTCTCCTTTACTCTCCATAACTCTTTGTTCACTATGAGTCTTATCGCATGCCTTCTCTCTACTTATTCTTCTTGCTCGCCTCTCCTCCAGGCTTCACGAGGAGCCCAAGAGAACGCCGAGTCTGCTGTTCCGCTCGGTAACCTCACCCCCACCCTGCGAAACCAGCTCGTCCCGAGGTGAAGAAGGGTCTCAAGAACTTGTCGGGAAGCGAGCTTCCCTAGAATGGTTGTCGTCGCCGCTGCCGCCGCCACGACTTCCTGCCCTCGAACTCAGAAGAAGGCCCCAAACCCTTTTCCCTCCCTTCGCCGCCGTGATCCCACCAGCTCCACTCGGCCGCCGTTGTCCCCTTCCGAGAAGGACAATGCCGCCGGCCCCAAGCGACCCCGCGCCAAGGAGATTAACTCCCGCTACTTGGCCTTCTCTTCCTCTTCTGCTTCCGCTGCTAAAGGTGGTTCCTTTTCCTCTTCTCCTGCCTCTTCTTCCTCCAAAGGTGCCTCCTTTTCTTCTTCCTCTCGTTCCGCTTCGACTGCTTCCTCCTCGTCTTCTTCTTCCACTGCTACTTCTTCTCCTCGGCGCTTCCGCTCGCCACTCCCCGCTTCTCGCCCCTCCACCCCGGCTGCATTGCCCAAGACTTGCATGCCCAACCGATCCAAATCCGTCGACCGGGCTCGACCTGGCAGTACAGCCACGCCCCGAGCGGCTCACAATCCCGCCGCGCTCTCCTCCGTGGCCAGGGCTCTCCGAACCACCACCCGTAGCCTTTCAGTTTCCTTCCAAGGCGAGTCTTTCTCCTACCAGAGTAGCAAGATCGGGCCGACATCCCCTTCCTCCAAGAACAGGAAGCCCACCCCGGAGCGGAGGGGGCCTACTGCTCCCGCTGCCACTCCCGCGAGGAGCTGTTTTAAGTTGGAGAACTCTAGACCTTTGGACAGCCACCACCGCTGGCCTGCAGCCACAAGTCAGCAGTTCAATTCGTTGACGAGGAGCTTGGACTGCTCCGTCGGCGACAAAGACTCGTTTTTGGCAGCTGTCCGGTCACTGAGGCAGTCAATGGCGCTCAATGAGAGTGCAAGGAGAGCCTCTTTTGATGGTGGCGATTTTTCTCTGTCCGTCGACACCGACAGCTTGTCTTCCAGTAGCAATTCGGGGACGCACGAGTCCATTAATCTTCCGCCAAGGGGGCGGGTGACACCTCATGGAACTGTTGCTCCTTCGAGGCTTTTGCCGGAAAAAGGCCACCGGTTGCATAGGTTGCCGGATCCAGGCACCCAGCAGCCATCACCAAACCTGAAGAGTGTAGCCTCTTCCAAGTTTGTTCCCGCAAAGAAATCACTGGTGAATGGTTTGCTGTCATCTCCTTTTGTCGCTGTTTATTCTCATCATGGTTCTGTCAGGCCTTCTTCTCCAGGTAAGCTGTCAGCTACATCACCAGGGGGCATGCCCGGTGTACAACGGGTGCCAACTAGCCCAGCAAAGAGCTCTTCCACTGTTTTGCTACCTGGAAATGCCCCATCAATCTTTAGTTTTGCTTCTGACATCAAGAGAGGAAAGAATGGGGAGAGCCGGATCGAAGATGCACACCAGTTAAGGCTATTGTATAACCGATACTTGCAGTGGCGATGGGTTAATGCACAAGTGCACGACACCTTTCTTGTTCAAAAACTGACTGCTGAGGTACAGTTTGGGTTCCAGATTTAAAGTTAGATCTCTGTATGAATTATCAAATTGTGTTTGCCACTAGTAATTAATTTCTAAGAGGAGGGTTTACAAGGTTCTCACAATCCACAACTATTGTTAGTTAAGTTAGGATTCATCAGCTCTATAAGTAATTGGTTCATTCACTAGTCTTCATAGTAGTCTCGGCATGTGTTATTCTTGCATAGATTTTATCTGTTGCGCTTTACACCATATATTTGTTCTAGCATTCTAAGCATTTTAGTCATGTAAATGCAAGAAAGCCTCAAACATAGTGATGTCTATCGATCTTTAATCTTTTGATATCTTCTAGTCATGCTCAAGTTGGCTCATTTCTTTGTCATGTTATCTTGGCAAAATTTTCCATCAAAAATAAGGAAAAAAGTTGGACTAGTCATTCAGTTATTGCAACCAATTAATGCTTGATGGATATATAAAAACTAGTTAGTGAGATGTGGTTAAAAACACAGACCTTTACTTGTAATTCATAACTTATGCAGAGTGTGAATTACCTGTGAGGGAACTCTCAGCTTCCGTTTCTTGATATGTTTGCAGGAGGTATTTTCAGCAATATTAAGCTACAAATATGATCAACATTCCTCATTAAAATGTTCCATTTGTTTGACTATGTTAACTGTTCTAGGCCATCAGTTTATTTGAAAAAAAATCATCTCTCAATTTAGGGCTTCTAATTTCCTTAAAAATAATGGTAAAATTGTTTCGATCTAGTGACCACTATGTGGAGATCATTCGGTAGCAGATGCTGCTGTTGTTTCGATCTAGTGACCACTATATTATTCTTTTTCACTCTATTTGCTGGGATAATTTGATTGTCTTGAATTCTCTGTATGTTTTGTATATTTCTGATTGGATTTTTGCCCTTGAGACAAATTATGCATTTCTTTTGATCTTTGTCCAGAAATATCTGTCTAATGTCTGGATGACTACCACCAAAATGCATGAGCCTATAGCAATTAAAAAGCTCAAGGTACAAACAGACAGACAACATGTGAAGCTCAGATCAATTCTTAAAGCACATGTAAGACTTTTGTGCTAATTTGTGTTTCGTTTTATATTCTGAATATTGGAAATTCTGTTTATTTTCATTTCTATATACCAAAGTATCATGTTTCATGGTCATATAATTATTATCTTTATTTAAATCATCACTTATTTAATTTTTTTTCTTTCTATGTGAAGTGATGATTAATGATTACTAAATTCCCTTAAAGTGTTAAGATTAAACCTATTTTTTACCCTTGATGGTTCTATTTATAAAAACAGCAACCTTTCCTTCGTGCAAAAGGCTTCTTATTCAACAGAACAGTCAATAGTCATTTCAATTGTAGGACCAGCTTTTGAGCTAAGATCAACTCTTTGTCAATCAATCAACTAGGTTTTTTGGATGAGTGGTAAAAAAACCCTCATATTCTACAATGTTATTAACAAGTTTAGAATGATTATTGATAAAATTGATAATCTCATAGGGTGCTACATGATACATAGGTTTCCCATCTACTTCTTTGGGTGAGACATGCTTAACGTTTTGCAAGACTTGAAAATATTAATTAATCTTTGTTGACTTATATATATATATATATATATATATATATATATATATATATATATATATATATATATAATTCACACTATTTCTAACATGGATTAAAATCTTGATCCTCTATCAATAATGGCCAGTGATTGGACTAATACAATTCCATGTATCAACACTTGGTAGCGGTCAATATTGGTCATACCATATAGACAAGAGAAAAGAGAAAGAAGAGGGGAGGAGGAGGAGGTAAGGGAAAATCACTGACATTGTCTTCGTGGGAGGAGGAAGAGGAGGCTGCGAGGTGGAGGAGTTGATACTGATGAGTAAAATGATAGGAGGAGGAAAGAGAGAGAGAGAGTCTACCATAAAGAGAGAAGGAAAAAATAAAAAGAAATGATAGTTGAAATTTTTTTGCATTAGTACTCTGCAATAAGCTTACTACCTGACACAACTTGGTATCAGTCTGCTTAAGGTTTAGTAAGCCTGGTATAATTATCTTACTGAGTGGTTTTGTACCAGATCACCTGGTGGGTTTGCCCGTTCTACAGACCGGTGAATATTGCTGCAACCAAAATTTGTTTTCATGATTTCATATAAAGCATGAGAATGACATCCTGATAATTGTATACCTGCTAAGCCAATGCCCATTCGCCTCATACTGTGCCAATATGTGTTTCCTACCAATGTATGACATTCTTCTCGATATAGTTGACAAACTGGGAGGTTTAGCCACAGTAGCACCAGGTATTATGTTTTGGATGCTTTTAATAGATTACTCACCGCTATGATGGATTAGATGTCTAGCTGTGGTGGCATCATTTGTGACTATTGGAGAATTGCTTCTTCTTTTCTTGTTTTTAGCCATAAAATTTATTCCAGGATGGACCGGAAGAGGAAATCAAAATTCTGAGGTATGAGACTGGTCAAACCTGATGAGTGAAAAATTCATACTGCTTTTCCAGCTGTCACTAGAAAATTCAATTGGTTATGGAGTCTGCTTGACAGACATAAGAGATTATCTTCATTCTGATCGTGGACATGCACCTTTTGATATGTTTAACTTTCTTTAGCATTATTCTAAATATCTTTCTTTGATTTAAACTTAGTGGTTATACCACAAAATTTTATGGAGTTATTAATAAATAATGGTATGTAGTGGTTGGTATTCTCACATGTATAGATGCACTGATATAAATTGGATATATGCAATAAAGTTTTGTCTTGTTGACTTGATGTAGTGCTCTGGATAATAGCATCTGAACCTGCTCTGTATTTGATGAATGTAGATGTCCAATCTAGAAGAATGGTCTCTCATAGACCATGACCATTCAATTGCTTTATCGGGAACCCTTGGAGCACTAAAGACCAGTACTATCCGCCTTCCAGTTAATGGAGCAAAGGTTTTTACCTCCCAGATTTTAGTAACAACAGGTACTCCTTTTAATATTATCCTAAATTCCAATTGATAGAGTTTCTCTGTATTTAACAGGTGGATTTTCAAGAAGTGAGAAATGCTGTTGGTTCAGCCATAGATGTAATGCAGGCGATAGGAACCTCGATCTACACTCTATTGTCAAAGGTTGCTGACTTTGTTTTTCTTCTTTACCCTTCATTCATTATGTTGGCTTCTTGCATGCACGTTAGAGAATTTCAATCTTTAGCGGATGTGAAATAACCATTCTGTCACAGCACTTTGTTTATGATTGGTACATTCACCTGCATCACTTTTGAACTTGACCAAGTTACTAATGAGATGCATGACTGACCTAAAGACAGCATGGAATATCAAAATTATCTGCTTCTGCTCCTATGCATTTTTTATATAGCCACTAGGAGCCATTTGGAAATCTTGATCAGGAAACCTGAAATCTTCTTCTTCCACTCCTAAGCGGCTTCACCTTATCATTTTAAATTCTTTATTTGCGCCAGGTAGAAGGAAGAAGTTCCATTATGTCTGAACTTGCTGAACTTGCAACAAAAGAACAAGCCTTGATGGATCAGTGCAAAGATCTTTTATCCATGGTATCGGCCATGCACGTGAGTATTACACCTACTCTACTGCTTTGTTGACAAAATCAGTTTTTCGACGTACTTGCATCATTTAATCCATGTTTACTGACATATCCTGTATCAGGTCAAACAATGTAGCTTGTTTGGCCATGTAATACAGATGAGCAGACCAAGCCTGATTCAACTATAGGAGGAATCGTTGATTACATCTAACTACTAACATCACAGCAGCCGTTCTTTTTCTAACTGGAGACTCAGGGACAAAGAAGGAAGCTCGTCATGTTTAGCTCGAGTTCTCAACTGATTTTATGAGGTTCAACGTCTGCGTTTGTTGGCATGGAAATACCACGACATCAACTGTGTCTTCAACGATTTTAGCTGTTGTAGGTATGTAGGGTTGTCTTGTTTCGCCGCAGTGTTTTGGTTCATAATGTGGCAGAAAATTTGTATGTTTCTCACTTGCAGTTCTTGTTAATACCAGCTTTTTGCCAGACTGCTATGCACCTCTCATGTGTTAATCTAGTCTATCTTCCTGTTTTGACGTATCCGGTATCAGCTAATGCTGTCATTCTGTGTTATTAAGCTTGTAAGTGGTGTATAAGACCTCAAAAACTCCATTTTCATTCTCTTTTCTTCCCATGGCCTTGATGCATGATGATTAAAACTAAAAAATGTCATCAGGTCCTTGAGAATCCTGTATGTGTTGGGACAACTTTGGCTCATATGAGAACTTGTAAGTTTAGAAACAAACCTGCTCTTCATAGAAAGTCACTCTTTTTGTTAGGTGAGAGTACTTGCTCTATCAGCTTGGATTCCATGTTCTTGGAGGATAAAAAATTCTATTATAGAATTAATTTCATTGCTAAGAAAAAATTCTTAAAAATTAGGTTTGGTTATTTTATAAATATTCATATATTTTTTAGATCTCAGTGAGAGAGAGAGAGAGAGAGAGAGAGAGAGAGAGAGAGAGAGAGAGAGATGAGAAAATATATTGAGTGATTTGTGTCTGAGGTATGTCAACCCAAAGTGAGGTCAAGCCACACAAGGTAAAAATCATGTAATTATCAGCTTGAAATCATTGACAATGTGAGAAAAGCCATGGTTGACTTTCTTGGTGGATAAGGGGAGGTATGCAATTTCCAATAAATGAGAGATTTTTATTGCAGTAAATCAATGATTACAATCTGACACAACTGCAGGAGTAAGAACACTGTCGCTCGAGTGTCCCACACGACACAAATGGTGTCATGGCAAAACACGTGTGATTTAAGAGTATCCCATGAACCGATCAAGAGATCAGAAGAAATCCTTCCCATAAATCCCATAAAGGAACCCATTAAAAAGCCTAAAAAGACCAATTCAAATTAATTTTAATCCATGAAACCCATCAAGGAATCCATAGAAAGCCTACGAAGACCTGTTCAAAGCAATTTTACTTCACAAAGCCCCTCCTCAAACCCACAGGAGAAAGTAGAGAGGGGATCATCTATTTTGTAGGGCGAAGATTAAACCCTAAATCTCGAGGAGATGCTCTGCCATGGAAAACATAGCCTGAAATTGGCCAATGATCCTCTTATATCTTGATCACACCAACCACCGAAGCTGAAAGGAGGAGATAACACTCGATTCACCATCACAGCAAAAGAAGAGAGAGAGAGAGAGAGAGAGAGAGAGAGAGAGAAAGCAAAAGAGTCCAAAGGGAAAACATAGGGTATAAAGAAAAGGAAAAGATGAGAACTGTTGAATGCCTTTTTTTTCCTTTCTATTTTATTCCTTGGTGACAGACAAATTCACATGTGATTTTACAAATCTATCCTCGTGCAGTTCATGATAACATATTTATCCCTATAATTTTTTTGTGCATATATCTATCTATCTCGTTAAATTATTTCGAAATAAAAATATTAAAATAGAAAGGGCCTAATATTTGGATAAACAGAGAATATAATAATTAGAATATGTAGGAATAAATATTAAAACTACTTACGTTAGAGGGGTATATATGTAAATTTGGTAATTTATATTAATGTCTCCGCCGCCTTTGGTGATGCCCCTTCTCGGTTCCTATTTCTATGGCCTTTGGGCCTCTCGGCTCCCTCTCCCTTCTCTCCCGTCACCTACAATCCCTCGCCCCTCTCCTACGCCTCCCCTCCCCGCCCAGCCCCCACCACCTCGCCACCTACTGCCTCGCCGGCCTCCATTGGATATCCGGGGCCGCCGGTCAGGGGAGCGCCCCCTCTCGCCTCCGTCCCTCCGCAGTTGCAGCCGTCGCCGGAGCCCTGGCGCAGAAGATCGGAAAGGCCGTACGCCGCCCCGGTGCCCCGTCCCGGGCCCGGGTCTACGCCGACATCAACGTCCACCGCCCCAAAGATTACTGGGATTACGAATCGCTCACCGTCCAATGGGGGTAAGGGCATACGTGATCTTTCTCCCCCTTCTTACACCGCCGAAATTTATTTATGGGCTTTTGTTTCAAAACCGAGGATTCATGACGAAGGGATTCAATGATTTGTTAATTGCTTGCAGGGAACAAGATGATTATGAGGTTGTTCGGAAGGTTGGAAGGGGAAAGTACAGCGAGGTTTTCGAGGGAGTGCATGCCACAAACAACGAGAAGTGCATTATTAAGATTCTAAAGCCAGTAAAGAAGAAAAAGGTGCAAGATTTATCCTGTTCAATCTGAACTTCATTCTATACAAGAGAATTAGCTAGTTTCTTTATATTGAAAAGAGCCTCTTTTAATGACTTGCTGCAATGAAATATAAATTTAATTAATTTTCTAGGTTCTCCTTGTTTTGTTGGATGGTTTGACATGTTTACTTAGCTGCTTTTAATTTATCGCTCTTGAATTTTGCATACCACTGTTCCTAATAGAATAGGGGCTGGATAGCCCTACCTTGCTTGTTGAGTCCTTTTCAATTCATTTTGTGACGAGGATTTGATTTTGATTGTTCCCTAGAGCCTTTTGGACTTCCATATGGGTCTTCACATATTGTTCAAGACTTATATTTGAGGAAATCCAAGCTAGATTGGTCTTGAACCATAGTTGCAAAACATGCTGAATTGTGCAATGTTGGATTTGTTGTTCATTTTGAATGGGAAACTGGCACCTTGTGATACATCCTCTTTTCAGTCCAGGTCTGATCGCTTGGGTACCTGTTTGACCCACTGGTTAATATGGGCAGTTGAATATTTTTTTCGTTTGGCTTCTCTCTCAACATCCAGCAGTAGAATTGGCTGTCGAAGAGCTAAATAACCCAGCAGTTGCATGTTTGATCTAACTGTTAGATAGTTCATAAAGTCATCCAACATGGTGGATGACATGGGTTCAACAGATCCTGTTTGCTAAAAAATGTTTGACAACAGAGTCGTACAGTTATATATATATATATATATATATATATAACATCTTTTTATAACATTGGTTATCTCAACAATGTTGATCATATGTATGTTTCATGCCTATGCCATGTCTTTCATTGATGCTCTAATTTCACTAGAACTTGGTGATGGCTTCTCTTCTTGATTTAAATATGAGGTTTTCTTGATGTCACGCTGTTGGTCTCCATTTAAAAGGCAACTACTTTCTATATCATCTTTATTATTTGTTTTTTTCTTGCACTGCAGATTAAGAGAGAAATAAAGATACTGCAAAACCTTTGTGGTGGACCCAACATTATCAAATTACTTGATATTGTCAGAGATCAGCAATCAAAGACTCCTAGTCTGATTTTTGAATATGTCAACAATACTGACTTTAAAGTTCTTTATCCAACTTTATCGGACTACGACATTCGATACTACATTTACGAACTATTAAAGGCAAGGCCATCCATACATTTTCATTGAATTAAATAGACTTGCTAGATAATAGTTCTGATGGCTATGATGACCATGGTGCTTTAGCTATGCTGTTATCATTTTAACCTGCTTACATTTCTTACTCGCTTTAAGAATTCAGATCAAGCTGTCATAGTGTTGGAATCGTATAATTTGCCATTTTGAGTGATAACCTTGATTTCTAACTTCTATTGCTCTCTAAATGTTAAGTTTTCTATTTTTTGATCAGTTATTTATCATTATGGTACATTTTTTTTCAGAAGATTTTTTTTGTATTAAGAACTGAAATTTTTTTGCATTAACTTCTTTATTTTAATTATTTTAGTATGCTTATAAAATGCTGAGTTACATGGTTTGCTTAAATTTGTTTCTTAGAAATCTAAATCAATATGGATACCAATTTGTTTGATATATTTTTTATTAAAAAAAAGCAAGCTTTTATTAAGTGATAAGCCTAATACAACCGGTACTAATAAGATTGGCACTCAAAAAAGAGGGCAGAGGATCAGGCCAGTGATCCATCCACAAAACAACAGTTTTGGTTGAAAAAGCATATTTTGCCAACCAATCAGCACATTGATTTCCCTCACGAAAAATGTGAGAAATCCTAAAGTTATGAAAAGATCTGAGTAAATCAAAGATACATCTAGTGATATTAATGAGCGACTGTTGAGGATCGCTCTTCCTCAAGAGGATGTCAACCGTGGTTACATCATCGGACTCAATATGGATCCTTGAGATGTTGCGTTGCAGCGCTTGTTGGAGCCCCATCTTGATGGCCATCAATTCAAACAGGTGTATATCCTTGCTATAAATGCAATCCCCGCATGCACATAAGCAACTCCCAACGCCATTCCTTATCAAAAAACCAATCCCCCCACAATCACTATTGGGAAAAGATCCATCCGTATTTAATGTAGCATATAAGCTTTTAAAATGATGGTCATCACATCATAATGCATTCTTAACCCAGTTAAAGGAACATTAGTTGCTTTTTGGCTTTATGTGCATTACTTCCATCTTCATCGTTTTTTCAATTCTTGAATCTAGTTTCTCTCTTGCATATACTAAGATGCGGTTTGTCAAATTGAGACTTCTTGATCTGAAACTGTTTCATTAATAGAACTATTAAAATATAGTTTGGATTTATTTATTTTTTATAATTTTTCTAGGATGAATCCGTTAAGAAGTGGGGCAGACATGTGCAGGCGAGCGTGTGCGTGCATTTGCACGACCAATCCTAAACCTATGTTGATGGAACCTTTACCCAACATTTGATAGATGGAAGAATCTTTAGAAAAATGATGTTTTTCTCTCTAAAATCATTGTCTTAGCCTATTGTCAGAATCCTCTCAGCCTTCCTCAATCTCACAGCTTGTAATTTTTTTAAAGAAGGTTTTAAAATATGGAAGTAGTCTGCAGGGTTTTAGGTTACTACATAGTACATAGTGCATATGTGATATATGGTTGTATACAAAGTATAAATTTAGCTAACGAGATATATTTTAGGTAGTATAATTAATTATAGTTGATAGAATATGATGGGTGGTAGGAGCTGTATTAAATAATTAGTCCAAGTTGGCAAAGAAAAACATTGATATTTTAGGCATTGAATACCAAAATAAACTCTCAGGTACAAAATTATCACATTAGATTGCTCGACTATATCTCTCATGATCATTGAGGGTGATTTTTGGACCCACATAAACAGGATGAAAGTATGTCCAGTGATAGATCAAGATAGAAGTGCCAAATAAAAAAAAAATTCAACAACCAATTGAAATAATAGAGAAAAGAGAAAGTTCTCTAAGGCTAACCATGCATGGGGCTTTAGGTTTTCTCACTACTGTACACTTGTTATTGGTACAAAAGGAAAAAAAAGAAAAATAAGGGTAAAGGAAACAAAGAGTAAAATGACACATCAAAATATAGATTTGTATCTGGGATGTTTTTACAGATTGTGTAGCATTATCATCTCATATAGTCATATTCTATTTGTAGGAAGAAAATCAAGGGCTTGAAAAAGAAAATCATGGACCTATATCTTTAAGATTGAATGACTAATTGAGGATGTTGGGCTTACATGGGTTTCAAGTTCAAACTTGGGTTTTGAGTTTGCATTTGTCTGTATATGCATTGCATCTGTTGCTTGTGTGGCTGCATGCATCAAATACATGTAGTTGAAGTACATATCGCTACTAGATATGGATTGTGCATCGTGGTCTTGTGGCTCATCAGCAAATGTGGCTGCATGTCTGGCTGCCTAAGCCACTTCGTTGAATCGGTGGTTGCATGTGGTGATACAGACTGCTATGTTTTGAATCCTTTAATTCTAAAGTGATACGATGAAGAAATTTGAGACCCATTTAATCATCACCACTTGATGTTGAAAACTACATCTGCATTTGATGCATGATTGACAAAACTCCCATCTTGCATTTGATGCATGATTGACAATACCTGACATCTTTCTTGGCGTATACATGACCAGAATTCCGTAGTTAAGAAGATTATTATAATAAAATTGCAGTGAAACCCTACATTTTGTTATATATTCAGTTCAAAGACTTGCTGAATGTTTTTATTGGTCTATAGTTGAAGATATTTCTAAGATTGACATTTTTATGCATATTTTCTAATGCTTTGCCTAAAATGACTACCTACTTGCTCATGAATAAAAGTACTTCTTTTCTTATCCTTCCTAGTAACACCACACATCCATCTCAACATTTTCATCTCAGCAATATAAATTTTCGTATAAGTCTCAACGCA